>NC_059125.1:80304152-80665959 GCF_020740685.1 Jaculus jaculus
AGAGACTCAGAAATTTAAGACAATTCATATGTTAGAGTGGCTTTGTTAATTCAGATCTCTTATCTACATTGAATGGATTCAGAGGAGATACATTTTACCAAACAGCTGATAAAAATTATGAGAAGAATCCTGCTGTATAATTTATAATTCTTCAGAGAAACACGACAAATAAAAGACATATACATATATGCTTATGTGTACATATGTCTCTCAGACTGATTTTTATAATTGCATGCTATGATATTCACATAATGATAAAATAATGCAATAGTGCACGTCTCAGAAAAGTTTCCTCATCATTGTCATTTTACTTAGCAGTGAATTAAGGGGAGCTCAGTCCCCTCATTGTATCTCCACTGATTCCATTGATTATGATTAGAAGTGTTGCTCAGAATCATGAGCCACCACCATATCAGGGTCTGGGTCTTTGTTAGCACTGCTGACAGAAAGACCAGTGCACTTTATTTGGGCTTTCTGCTGCCACCTATGGCATTATAATATGGATTTTCTATGTTGTGTCTCTCAACACTTTTAGTTAAATTAAGATAGAAGGCAATTGTTTATAGTATGTTCAATATAGGATAGATTTAAAAAAATATTTATGTCTCTCCATGTTTTTATTTCCATCTCTATCATTTGCTTAAAAGCATGTTTTTCATAGGTTTTTCTTTTCTTCACACATATTCTTGATTCAACAGCAGACAATATAGAATATACGTAAGATGAAAAGTAAACCCAAAGAACACATGCTGTCAGTCCACAAATCCTGAAGTCCTCAGGTGTTCCTTTCTCTTATATTTTTAGAAATTTATTATGGTCATTATATTATTTCTCGTTTTCAATTGCATATAACAGAGATGAGTAGGGTAAAGCTGTCTACATCATCATTTCTTTTAAAAATAATCCTAAGCAAATTACAAGTATACTTCACCAAAAGTATTCAACAATAGTATGCAGCATACTATTAATCAAAATGTTCCTTTGGTTTTATTCTTTTACTTTTAAAGCTATATTTGAATCTGTTTCAAATATACTTGTCACTTTTTATAGATTTATCATCTTAAGATTTCCATTTATTGAACATTTTAATCTTCTATCTTATGACTTCTACTCATTTAGAGATATGATTCAAATGTCTTATATTTTATTTTCATTTTTGTTGAAAACTTCCATACTTACAGAAAATAAACCATAACTCCCTCCCCTCCCTCACTTTCCCCTTCACAAATCTACTTATCATTATATCACCTCCCTCTCTCCATTAGTCTCTCTTTCATTTTGATGTCATTGTCTTTTCCTTCTATTATGAGGATATTGTGTAGGTAGTGCTTGGAACTATGAGTTCATGGATATTGAGGTCAATATCTGTCTTGACAATTGCATTGTGAGCAGTCCTACCCTTTCTTTGACTCTTATATTCTGTCCTCCATTCTTCTGAAATGGACCCTAATTATTGGAGGGTGTGATAGAGACGTTTCAGTGCTAAACACTCCTTCATCACTTCTTCTCAGCACTATGTTGCCTTTGGGTTTATTCCAGTGGTCACCACCATCTTCAAAGAGAAGCTTCTCTAACCAATAGTTAGAGTAACATTAATATATTGGTATGAATGTTAACTAAAGTGCTTACAGGACAGTTCAGTGAGAATAATATATGCATTCAGCCAGACAAGAGGAGCCATTACACTCCTAAGGTTCATGATCACCCCCCCATAGGCTTTTGATTAGGTTTTTAGTACCAGATATTTATCCCCTCCAATATAGTTGGCATCCAGTCCAATTAGAGAATAGCTGTTTTTCCCCATAACAGACATGTCTCTATTGCACCTGTTGGCTCATTTGGCCTATCTGGCCAAACTTGAGGCTTGCAGTGCCCAGTGTTTTCCCCACTGAGGATTTCTGTCTCCTACAGGGCTGCATGTAGTACAGCTTTCTCCAGCTTTCTATCAGCTGGTCTACAGGGTGGAGGTTTTCAGATCAGCTCCATCTTTATTTCAGTGATCTTGCAGCCCAGGTATGTTGTACTCTTCAGCAATAGGGTCTTACCATCCATTTCTGGTGGGAAACCAAGAGTCTTAACAATATCTGTAATGCTTTGGGAGCATCAGGGACTTCCCTGGCCAACTACTGACTGGAAGGTATCTCATCCCTGCCACTGAAATTTTCCTAGTAATAGTCTGTGTCTTCTGAGTGTGCCATTATCCAAAAAAGTAGGTTATGCTTTTTTTTTTAAATTTGTTTATTGGCTCTTAATTGCAATATCTTTTCCATTTATCTTGAAAGTTTTGTTAGTGTGCACATATTTACACAAGCTTTAATTGTTGGAATTACTTGAAAACCATGTTAAAATTTAATTAATGTAGGGTCTTATTTATTTTATGGTCCTTATTTCCTTAAGGAGAATGTAAACACAAATGACTTACCATCATTTTAAGTGGATTTAATTGGCAATTTGGTTTAACAATAAGGTACATAGATGGTAAAACAGACTTTAAAAAATAATAATTATAAATATTCTCACAAAAATTGTGATGACTTTATGTATTTATATTGATAAAAAAATGATTTCACAGTGACACATAATTTTTTTTTCTTCATCTGATACAGATGACACTTAGTTGTTAAGAGTGTATATGATATAGCAGTCAAAGTAACAGCCCTTGGGAGGTATCCATGTTTTAATATACTGTAGTATGTTATCTCAAATGCCAATAGGAATTTTGCAAACTTGATGAAGGTTAATAATCATTAAATATTGGACAATTGTGGATTATCCAGGTAGACCAAATCTAGTAATGTACTATAGATGTGATGTGACATGATATGATAAATCAATGTATACTAAAATTAGTATAATATGATTGTGATCAGAAAGAGGTAATTTAATAATCAGAGTAGCACTTTCCCCTGGTGATTTGAAAGAAGTTTCTTTTGTAAAAGTCTATTTACTTTTTTGAAAGAGAGATAGCAAGTGAGAGCAACAGAGACATACAGACAAAGAGATAATGGGTGGGCCAGGACCTCTTGCCACCACAAATGAACTCCTGGCACATTCCCCACCCTGTCTATATGGGTTCACTAGGGTACTGAGGAAATAAACTCAGGTTGTTAGGCCCTGAATGCCAATGAGTTTCTTTTTTGACTTCAACCATTGGGCATAACTAATAAAGTGGCTATTTTAAATATTTTATTTATTTATTTGAGACCTAGAGAGAGAATGGGTATGTCAAGACCTTCGGCCACAGCAAAGGAACTCTAGATGCATGTGTCACTTTGTGAATCTGGCTTTAGCTGGTACTAGGAAAACAAACCCAGACCAGCAGGCTTTGCAAGCAAACATTTTTCATGGTTAAACCATCTCTGCAGCCTATTTAATTTTTTAAGTAAATTATTGCATAGACAAAGGTTTTCAACTCTGTTGTGTAAAATCTAGCTAGCTCATTGGGTTACATGTTATGATTAAGTTCACTTGTTTGATAACCTGACAATTATCACTGAATGTGGATTTTTGTTCATTGTTCCAACTAGCAATAGATGATAGTTTCGGGAGCTCTTATTTTCTGTTTATTTAGTTACTGTTTATTTATTTATCTTACTTACTATTGTCAATGTTTTGGGTTTTAGCATTCTTATAGCTGTGTCTTTTTATGTTGTTTCTCTTTTCAAGTACAATTTCCTGTTGAAATGGTGGGCAAATTATGCTTTAATGTGATTAATTTCATCTGAATATCTACTTTTGTGTACTATTTCTTCAGATATCTGCCCACTTAAATATTACCTTCCATATTTTCTGTTGTTAAGATGAAGAATTATTTATAAACTTCATATAGCTCTTTGTTATACTCAGGTTCCTTTCTATGTAAGACAGGTTTCATGACAAATAATATCAAGTATATTGTTTACTTATCACATTCAATCCTATATGCTGTTCTTCATTCCTTTTCCCTTCCCATTAGTCTCCTTCACTCCCCCACTCCCACCTCCATTCTACTTTCATGGCAGATACCAAGATTGATGCCAAAACTTCACTATTGGGAACAGTGCTACAACAAATGTTGATGTTCAGGCATATCTGTGGTACATTGACAAACAGTACTTCTGGTATATACCAAGGGGTAGTATAGATTGGTCATATTATAATTTTGTTTTTAGTTTTATCATGAACCTCTGTACTGTTTTACATAGTGGCTGAACCTAACAGCAGCACAGGAGTATTCATTTTTCCCAGTATCAAGAATTTTTTGCTATTTGTTTTCTTAATGATAGCCATTATTACTGGAGAGACAAAGAATCTCAATGTAGTTTCCACTTGCATTTCTCTGATGAATAAGGATGTTCAATATTTCTTCATATGTTTATTGGTCATTTGTATTGCATCTTTTGGAACTATCTGCTGTTCATTTCATTAGATCATTTTATCATTTTTTAGGACTTGTGGGTTTTGAGTTTTTAAAGAAAATTGAAAATAAAAATTTGCATAATCAGGCTGGAGAGATGGCTTAGAAGGTAAGGCACTTGCCTGCAAAGCCAAAGGACCCAGGTTCGATTCCCCAGGACCCAGGTAAGCCAGATGCACAAGATGGCACATGTGTCTTGTGTTCATTCTGGAGGCCCTGGTGCAACCATTTTCTCTCTCTCTTTCTCTCTCAAATAAAAAGTTTAAAAAGTTGCATAATCTTCTCCCACCATCCTCTTTTCTCTCCTCTCCCCCACACACTTTAGTGAAACCCCTCATTTTTCCTACTATTCCCTCCTCTATGTTGATATATTCTTTTTGCCTTCTCCCATCATCTATGAAAACCTGATGGTGGGCCTAATATTTCACAAGTCTTATGCAGAGAATGACAACCACTGTGAGGTGATGAATACAATCACCACTTCATGTCTTGGAAACTACTACACTACTTCCCATTTTTTGGCTCTTAAATTCTTTTTTTTAAATTTTTTTGTTTATTATTTATTTATTTATTTATTTGAGAGTGACAGACACAGAGAGAAAGGCAGAGAGAGAGAGAGAGAGAAGGAGAGAGAGAGAGAATAGGTGCGCCAGGGCCTCCAGCCATTGCAAATGAACTCCAGACGCGTGTGCCCACTTGTGCATCTGGCTAACGTGGGTCCTGGGGAATTTAGCCTTGAACCAGGGTCCTTAGGCTTCACAGGAAAGTGCTTAACTGCTAAGCCATTTCTCCAGCCAGGCTCTTAAATTCTTTACACCACTTCTTTAGCTAGAGTCCCTAAGTCACTAGAGAGTATGACAGAAAAGTCTCATTAAATGCTAAATATTTACTGTCCCTTTTCAGCACTTGGGTGAGTTTCAAGTCTCCCCAGCAGCCTCAGCCATCTGAAAAGAGAGACTTCTCTTACTAAAATAAGAGGCTCAGGGAAATTTTGCCGAAGAGGGGGCGGAAAGAATGTCAGAGTCACATGTTGGGTCATGATATGCAGAGGCATTTATCGTACCAATAACTGGGGGCTAACTCCACAATGCACGACCCAGTTACATCAACAGGGAGGGTCCATTGGTAGGGGTAGGTCATGGATGAGCCTAAACAATGGTACCAAACTGCCTGTATTTGCTGAAAAGAAAACTAATAAATTTTAAAAAAGAGTAGCACAAAATATATGTGTATAAACATAAGCAGTTAGAGTGTGATTTATTGATATAATATATCCATGTAAGGCTGGAGAGATGGCTTAGCAGTTAAGTGCTTGCCTGTAAGGCCTAAGGACCCCGGTTCAAGGCTCGATTCCCCAGGACTCACATTAGCCAGATGCACAAGAGAGCGCACGTGTTTGGAGTTCATTTGCAGTGGCTGGAGGCCCTGGCACACCCATTCTCTCCCTCCCTCCCTCTCTCTCTCTCTCTCTCTCTCTCTCTCTCTCCCTTTTTCTCTCTGTGTCTGTCACTCTCAAATAAATAAAATAAGCAAAAAAATATATCCATGTAGCTAAACAATAGCACTAATTCCCTGTCCAGGTTTTTGTCCCAATATTCCCCACAGACATAGGCTTTGGACCAGGTTGTCAGTATTAGGCATGGATACTTTCCATTTGTTTTTCTGAGTTCTTTATATCTTTAAGATATCAATCCTCAGTCAGATGTATAATTATGTAAGTTTTTTTTCTCTAATTTTATAGGCTGCCCCTTCACATAATTGTTTGATTTACTATAACAGGATCTATTTGTTTATTTATTATCATTCTAGCTAGCTAGCAAACTATCATCTAGTTATTTAGCTATCTTAAACATGGTCTTATGTAACTGAAGCTTACAGTTAAGTCACTATGCAGTTGAGGCAGACCACAATTTTGTGATTCTCTTACCTCTATCTTCACAGTATTACAGGCATGTATCACCACACCCAGCATGACAGAAGATTTTTATTTTCATACAATCACATTTGTCAATGATTGTAAATATTTCATTAGATAGTCCAGTTGTTTTTAGAAAGTATTTTCCTATTTCTATATTTTAAAGTGTTTTGTCTATGTTCTCTCTCTGTTCAATTTCAGGTCTTGTATTATCATTGATCTATGTTTAATTGATTTTTGTACCGTGTGAGAAATATAGATCTAGTTTCTTTCTTTTATAGTTTTTCCAGTACTATTTGGTGAAGATGCTGTCTTTCAAAGAATTGAAATATGGGTCAGGTTTCTTTCTTTCTCTACATGTGGATATCCAGATTTCTAGAACCATATGATGAAGCGGCTATATTTTAAAGGTTTTTGAAAACTTTGTCAAATTCCAGGTGCCTATAGTTGATCAGGTTTAATTTTAAGTATTATTTGTTCCCTCTAGACATAATATGATGTCTCCTTAGCCATAACTGTGTAGTCATGTCAACTAATCCCAGAACAATGCAGGGATAGGGATAGCCAAGTCTATGGTAATGGTAACAAAGTCATTGACACTTCCTAATAGCTGAAGAAGGGGAAGATCACCAGGATAATGTCTTGGGAACAGCAAATATTCTTTTCTGTTCCCTCTCCCATTTAAAAGTGATCCAAGGAGATGCTAGCATTTATAGAAAGAGAAAGTTAACTGTAAGGTGGAATCCATGATTCAACTGCCATAACATTTTTATCCATGATGGAGTAGGACCTTCTAGTGAGGTGGTTTTTGGTCACCTAGAAACCTGTAAGTAACCCCTCACCCATGCTTTCTGTAGGTAAACCCAGGAAACCCATTGGTTCATCAAGCTGGACTATGGTGGAATTATTACTGTGGTGCATAATTAGTATACTATCTGTGGTAAATAGATATTTGTTCATCCATTCCCAGGAAAAGTTAATGCATGAATTCCCTATTCAATTTCACCAATGCAAGTTTTTATGTTGTTTGAATGCTAGTCTTATAACTATTTATGTTAGAAATAAATTAGTTAGACAGTCAGGGTCACAAAACCCTAAAAGTTAATGGTATTTTTTTTTTCCCTTGATGATAAGATATCACTAGGCTTACAGAAACCTGTATGCTTTACTTATCTCTTTTCTTCCCTGGAAAGCCCCACCCTCCAGGAAATATTTCTAGATTAGAGTTTATGAAATAAAGTTCCTAGAAAAGCACTGCAATGCTGAATTGACTGATAAAGCATCTGTGATCACAGAGAGATGGAATTTCATGAGACCAGAGCCTAATGACCTTGGGCTGCCTTTAGGCCTCCAATAGTCATTTATTTCCCACCTCCATGTCTTATCTAACATCTTGGTGACTATCTGGTATGATCCTTTGTGGAATATAAGAACAGACATCTAGCTTACACCAACCCAAGGACTAAGAATGTCATTAGATAACATCTGAAGGCTATGGTAGAGCTTCCCCTCATCCCAGTTACCCCACTCTGACTTTGCTATAACCCAACTACTTCATGGTCAGTCATTGTATTTGAAAAGTAAATTGATACATGACTATCTTTTGTTCTGTCACTATCAAACCTTCATTAAATTGTTAACATGTTAACACATGCATAATAGGGTTCTCTAGAGGAGCAAAACTGCTAGAATGAATTATTTTAAAAATTATTTTTAAAAAGGGGAATTATTGGATTAGCTTATGGTAGTCAAATAGAAGTTGCAAGCCTGAGAATCAAGGAACCTGGTAGCTGCTCAGTCCATGTGGCCAGATGCCTCAACAGTCCCTATGTGGCACTGCAGATGTCTACAAAAGGCCTGGAGGCTTCCTGAGGAGCCACTGGGTTTCGATCCATGTGGATCTTCAGTTGATGCTGGTCTTCAGTCCATGCTAGTTTTTAATCCATGCTGGAAGGCAACAAGCAGCTCCAGAAATCAAGTGGGAAGAAAAAAGGGGGCCTCTTCTCACCCAAAGCTTCCTTATATAAAGTTCCCCTCTGAAAGGAGCTGTCTGCTCTGGGGGAAGGGCTCACTCTGGGGAAGGACTTCCTCCTTCAGTTAATCCTTCCTGGAAGCAACCACATAGACCCAACTAAAAGGAATTTCTGTGGATTACTAATCAGATCAAATTGAGAACACCTTAAGTATCACAACATGAAATTGGGGTCAACCTAAATCTGTGTTCCCAGGCTATGGTCATGCATATTTTGCTCCAGAATAAACTATCTTTTATTCACTTTGAGGTGAGAGCTGTGTTTTTTTTCTTTGACAGTTAGTATCCTTTCTATATGACAGAAATTCTGATGCCTACCTAAGATTTCTGGAAATACTGTCCCATATTACAGGAACCCAGTCTTTATCCCACAGAGACTGTGAATCTGGTCATTGACACAAGCCAATCTGTGCCATGGTCCATAAAAGCCCTAATAAATACTACCCAATGAGTTGTCTTCCCTGAAGACTTCCTCCTGTCAGTACTGAACAAAGCCTTTCCTTTCTATCAATCTTTAATAAACTTCTATCAAAATTTATATGTCACTCTCCTATGGTCTATGAATATCATTCGTCAAATTCATAAGACAAGAATCTGAGAAGGCCACTGACTCATGGAAGCTCTTTGTGATCTTCAATTCTGGTGCCTTAGCACCTGAGTCTCAGCCCACTTAAGGAGCCCAGATAAGGCATCATCACTCTCAAGGACACCCACAAAGTCCCATATCACTATTTCTGTGTAGTAACTTGAAATTGGGGGTGGTGATATCCACAGCAATGTTCCCTTTGCTATACATTGATTCACTTATCCAGGGACTTGTGCTTCCATATAAATTTTGGGATCATGTTTCTATTTCTGTGAAGAATTTATAGGAATTTTGATCTGAAATGTTCCAAATCTTTAACTCATATTTGACAATATAGTCATTTTCACTAAATTAATTTTGATGATCCATGAACATGTGAAGTCTTTCTACCTTCTATGATTACTTTAATTTCTTTCTTGTGTTTTAAAATATCCATCAGAGGGCTCTTTCACATCATTTGTGAGGTTTATTCCTAGATATTTTATTTTCTTTGAAGCTATTGTGGGTATGATTATTTTACTGTTTTTTTTTTTTTGTATGTTCCTTTTTGATATATAGGAAAGCTGCTGATTCATGGTTGTTCATTTGGTGTCCTGCTATTTAAAGGTATTAACAGCTTTCTGGGAGAGATTTTAGCACCTCTTAAATAAAAGATCTTATTATCTCCAAAGTAGGTGTCATCTGATTTCTTCCCTTCCTAATTGTTTGTTTATTTTGCAAAACAGAGACCAGCACAATGGTGAAGGAGAGAACAATCAACCCCTACCAAACCAGATATCCAGAAACACAGAGGCACCCAAGATCTCAACACTGAAGCCGACCTAAAATGAACCCAACATGGCTCAGGGAAATTTGAGGAAGAGAGGGCAGAAAGAATGTCAGAGCCACACATTGGGTCATGACATGCAGAGACATTTCTTCTTACCCAACACTGAAGGTGAACCCCACAATGCACGGCCCATATACCCCAACAAGGAGGGTCCCTGTGGAGGAGGAAGAACAGGGAGGAAGCTAACAATGGTCCCACCTTGACTGTATTCACTGAATACAAAAATAAAATAAAAAATTAAGAAAAAAGAAAATGACTCTTTAAATATTCTGAGAAGCCCTATTCTCACTAGTCTAAAAAATTAAACAATGTAAATTAACAGATCAATGGATAAAATAAGCAAATATATCATATGCATATAATTTAACATTATCTGACCATAAAAAGAATGAAATATTTACATATGCAATCACATGAATGGTACTAGAAAGCATTATTATAAGTGAAAATTTTCATGTATGGTATCCCATGTTGTATGATTTTATTTGTTTCTATTTATATGAAATATTCAGGATGAGAAAATTTGTAGACAAGAAATTTGGTATCAGGGGCAGGAAAGAAATAACAGGGGAGAAACTTTCTAATGATTGAACAATTTTTTCTTTTGGAGTTATGAAATTATTCTGTAAGTAGACAGTTACTGCGAGATAACACTGAGTCTACTATGTATACGGACAAAAATATGGTTAAAGTGAAAAATCTGAGTTACATAAAGATTTCTGAAATTTCTCTGCAGGATGTTAACAAGCATGTTTTATGCATCAGTTTAGATGGGCAGTGGAGGAATTTATGCAGAAAAGTTTTTTAAACAAATTTATTTGCTGTGTTAAATTGCTTTGTTGAGATAGATTTTGTCTGTTTTATTACTTTTTCAGTGTCATAAAATATAGTCTTTATTGCTAAAATATGTTAAGAATAAAATAATAAACAATTTCTCTAACCTTATCACGCCTACACAAATGGAGAAAATTATCAGTAGACCTCTCATGCTTCAGAAAGTGTTACATTCTTTTTCTCTGAAATTCCCTAAACTTTTCTTTCAATCATCTCTAAGCCATTGTTATGTGTTTTTTGAAGTTGTTTAGTGAAGAGAGAGAGAGAGAAAAAAAAAGAGTGTATGGCTGCACCAAACCCCTTGCCACTGCAAACAAACTCCTCCAAACACTTGTGCCATTTTGTGTGTCTGGTTTTGCATGGACACTAGCGAATCAAATCTGAACCAGCAGGCATTGCAAACAAGCACCTTTAACCACTGAGCAATCTCTTAGGGATAGAAGTGATGGCTTATGTGACTATAGCTTGGTCTTGAACCATGATTAGTAGGTAACCTATCTCTTGCCATAGAGAAGCCAATAAGTGTCATGAAGAAATAATATATGCATATATGATACTAAAGCAAGGGTAAAAGGCAGACATATTGTAGAAATGGTATTCAAAATATCCACAAGAAAAGCCACCATCAGAATGGGAGAAATCATGTCAATTTTGGCATGGTGAGATCCTTTCCAATTTAATTAAAAATCAAATCTTCACATTCCCCTTCTGAAGTTATACTATAAAATCATCAATATTATCATCATTTCTATCACCCATTGAATGTTATATGTCCCTGAGCTATAGACTCTGTCATATGTTGATTAGTTCAATATACACACAAAATCTGTGCATACATCTTCCCACAAGCCTATGAACATGCAGAAATGTACACATGTGCAGACACACACACACACACACACACACACAAGTATCAGTATTGGTTCCGCAGTGTTTCTGTTCTCAAGGCAAGAATGAACCCAACTTTATGGTTGTCATTAATATAGAATTGGTCATTCATGGTGTCAACATGAATTTTAAGTGTCAACATTTTTCTTAAATGGTATTTTGCACATGAATTCTTTGCATATTCATCCATGGTTTAAAAAGTAGTTGGAAGATGCTAAAGAGTTTCTAGAGTCTCCTTTCTTTCTCACGTATATCCTTGCCTCCTTTAAGTCATTTTTAAAAAGTTTCTTTGAGAATGTAAATGAGTATTTTCTCAAGTCTTCCTAATGGCAATGCATGTACAGCAAGGTCTGTCTGATTTTTTCATAATTATTATGATTATTTTCTTTTGGCTTACTAAAATATAAAGCATTAGAAGTACACCAAGCACCAACAGTATATTTTTTTTTATTGTAGTTAGTTCTGTTGATGTTGTTTGTTTGTTTGCTTTTGAGATAAAGTCTCACTAAGTAGCCATCTCTCTCCTGGAACTCACTATTTAGACCAAGGTAGTCTTAAGTTTGTGGCAATTTTCCTACCTTTTTTATCACTAGTGCTGGGATTGCACATGTGCACCACCATACCTGGGTTATCAACATTGTAAAAAGAGAAGCCTATCTCAAAAATGTGCATGCAGAAGCAGGGCATGGTGGTACACATCTTTAATCCCAGTCCTTGGGAGACAGAGGTAGGATCCCCAAGAGTACAAGGCTACCCTGAGACAACACAATGAATTCCAGGTCAGCCTGAGCTAGAGAAAGACTCTACCTCAGAAATAAAAAAAAAAGCATGCAATTTAGCTATATTCAGGATGAAAGAGATTAGTTTTAAGATATGAAAGGAATTTAATTATTGAAAATTAATTTTAAAAGGAAAGAAATTGAACACTACGAAAATATCAAAACTGACACTTCAACAAAAGGATTTTCTCATAAGGTTGAGTTTTCTTATTTTACCCTCATAACCATAAAATTTGCTACCATATTGTTATAATATGCACCTAGAAGATTTATCATTGTACATTTGTCCATAGGTTGCTTATTTTCTTTCTTTTTTTTTTTTAGTTTCTTATTTTTCTTTTTTTTTTTTAATTTTTATTAACATTTTCCATGATTATAAAATATATCCCATGGTAATTCCCTCCCTCCCCACCCCCACACTTTCCCATTTGAAATTCCATTCTCCATCATATTACCTCCCCATTACAATCATTGTAATTACATATATACAATATCAACCTATTAAGTATCTTCCTGCCTTCCTTTCTCCACCCTTTATGTCTCCTTTTCAACTTACTGGCCTCTGCTACTAAGTATTTTCATTCTCACACAGAAGCCCAGTCATCTGTAGCTAGGATCCACATATGAGAGAGAACATGTGGCGCTTGGCTTTCTGGGCCTGGGTTACCTGACTTAGTATAATACTTTCCAGGTCCATCCATTTTTCTGCAAATTTCATAACTTCATTTTTCTTTACCGCTGAGTAGAACTCCATTGTATAAATGTGCCACATCTTCATTATCCACTCATCTGTTGAGGGACATCTAGGATGGTTCCATTTCCCAGCTATTATAAATTGAGCAGCAATAAACATGGTTGAGCATGTACTTCTAAGGAAATGAGATGAGTCCTTTGAATATATACCTAGGAGTGCTATAGCTGGGTCATATGGTAGATCAATCTTTAGCTGTTTTAGGAACCTCCACACTGTTTTCCACAATGGCTAGACCAGATTGAATTCCCACTAGCAGTGCAGAAGGGTTCCTTTTTTTCCACATCCCCCCAACATTTATAATCATTTGTTTTCATGATGGTGACATTCTGCCAGGAGTGAGATGGAATCTCAGTGTAGTTTTAATCTGCATTTCCCTGATGACTAGTGACGTAGAACATTTTTTTAGATGCTTATATGCCATTCGTATTTCTTCCTTTGAGAACTCTCTATTTAGCTCCATAGCCCATTTTTTGATTGGCTTGTTTGATTCCTTATTATTTAACTTTTTGAGTTCTTTGTATATCCTAGATATTTATCCTCTATCAGATATATAGCTGGTGAAGATTTTTTCCCATTCTGTAGGTTGCCTCTTTGCTTTTTTCACTGTGTCCTTTGCGGTACAAAATCTTTGTAATTTCATTAGGTCCCAGTGGTTAATCTGTGGTTTTATTGCCTGAGCAATTGGGTTGTATTCAGAAAGTCTTTGTCAAGACCAATATGTTGAAGGGTTTCCCCTACTTTTTCCTCTAGCAGTTTCAAAGTTTCTGGTCTGATGTTAAGGACTTTAATCCATTTGGACTTAATTCTTGTGCATGGCGAGAGAGAAGAATCTATTTTCATCATTCTGCAGATATATATCCAGTTTTCAAAACACCATTTGCTGAAGAGGCTGTCTCTTCTCCAATGAGTATTTTTGGCATTTTTATCGAATATCAGGTGGCTATAGCTACTTGGGCTTACATCTGGGTCCTCTATTCTGTTCCACTGATCTACATGTCTGTTTTTGTGCCAGTACCATGCTGTTTTTGTTAGTATGGCTCTGTAGTATAGGTTAAAATCAGGTATGGTGATACAACCAGCATCTTTTTTGTTGCTCAGTATTATATTAGATATTCGAGGTCTTTTGTGATTCCAAATGATTTTTTGGATTCTTTCTTCTATTTCCATGAAGAAAGCCTTTGGAATTTTGATAGGGATTGCATTAAATGTGTAGATTGCTTTTGGTAAGATTGCCATTTTCACGATGTTGATTCTTCCAATCCAGGAACAAGGGATGTTTCTCCACTTTCTAGTGTCTTCTGCAATTTCTCGCTTGAGTGTTTTAAAGTTCTCATTGTATAGATTCTTTACTTCCTTGGTTAGGTTTATTCCAAGGTATTTTATTTTTTTTGATGCAATTGTGAATGGGAGTGATTCTCTGATTTCATCCTCTGTGTGTTTGTTGTTAGCATATATGAAGGCTACTGATTTCTGTGTATTTATTTTGTATCCTGCTACATTGCTGTAGGTTTTGATCAGCTCTAACAGCTTGCTAGTAGAGTCTTTAGGGTCCTTTATGTATAGAATCATGTCATCTGCAAATAATGATAACTTGATTTCTTCCTTTCAAATTTGTATCCCTTTTATGTGTGTCTCTTGCCTTATTGCTATGGCTAAGACTTCCAAAACTATATTAAATAAAAGTGCGGACACTGGACACCCTTGTCTTGTTCCTGATTTTAGTGGAAAAGCTTCCAGTTTTTCCCCATTTAGTAATATGTTGGCTGTAGGCTTGTCATAAATAGCCTTTATTATATTGGGATATGTTCCTTCTATTCCCAGTCTCTGTAGGACTTTTATCATGAAGGGATGTTGGATTTTGTCAAATGCTTTCTCTGCGTCTAATGAGATGATCATGTGATTTTTGTCCTTCAACCCGTTTATGTAATGTATTACATTTATAGATTTGCGTATGTTGAACCATCCCTGCATCTCTGGGATAAAGCCTACTTGGTCCGGGTGAATGATCTTTTTGATATACTCTTGTATTCTTTTTGCCAATATTTTGTTGAGAATTTTTGCATCTATGTTCATGAGGGAGATTGGTCTGTAATTTTCTTTTTTTGTTCTATCTTTGCCTGGTTTTGGTATCAGGATGATGCTGGCCTCATAGAAGGAGTCTGGTAGAATTCCTTCTTTTTCTATTTCCTGGAAAAGCTTAAAAAGCAATGGTGTTAGCTCTTCCTTAAAAGTCTGGTAAAATTCAGCAGTGAATCCATCCGGGCCTGGGCTTTTTTTAGTTGTGAGATTATTGATAACTGTTCGGATCTCCATGTTTGTTATAGGTCTATTTAAGTGATTAATCTCATTTTGATTTAATTTAGGTAGGTCATATAGATCAAGGAAATCATCCATTTCTTTCAGATTTTCATACTTTTTGGAGTATATGCCTTTATAGTATGTTCGTATGATTTTTTGAATTTCTCTGGAATCTGTTGTGATGTTACCTTGTTCATCTCTGATTTTATTAATTTGTGTCTCTTCTCTCTTTCTTTTGGTCAGATTTGCTAAGGGTTTATCAATCTTGTTTATCCTTTCAAAGAACCAACTCTTTGTTTCATTAATTCTTTGGATTGTTCTTTTTGTTTCTATTTCATTAATTTCTGCCCTAATCTTTATTATTTCTTCCTGTCTACTGATTTTTGGTTTGCCTTGTTCTTCTTTTTCCAAGGCTTTAAGGCGAAGCATTAGTTCGTTTACTTGCGACCTTTCTAATTTCTTAATATAGACACTTGAGGCTATAAACTTACCTCTTAGAACTGCCTTCATTGTGTCCCAGAGATTTTGGTATGTTGTGTTCTCATTATCATTTGACTCTATAAATTTTTTGATTTCCTTTTTGATTTCTTCATTGACCCACTTGTCATTTAGTAGTGTATAGTTTAGTTTCCATGATTTTGTTTATGCTCTATAGCCTTTCTTGCTACTGATTTGTAGTTTAATTCCTTTGTGGTCAGATAGAATGCAAGGAATTATTTCAATTTTCCTGAATTTGTTAAGATTTGCTTTGTGTCCTAATATATGGTCTATTTTTGAGAATGTTCCATGTGCTGCTGAAAAGAATGTATATGCTGCAGCCTTTGGATGAAATGTCCTGTGTATATCTGTTAGGTCCATTCCTTCTATGACCTCATTTAGTCCAGATGCCTCTCTGTTTATTCTTTCCCTGGATGACCTGTCAATGGATGAGAGTGGGGTGTTAAAGTCACTCACCACCACTGTGTTTGGTGTTATCTGTGACCTTAGTTCTAATAGTGTTTGTTTGACGAATTTGGGAGCCCCCATGTTAGGTGCATATATGTTTAGGATTGTAATGTCCTCCTGTTGGAGTGTGCCCTTAATCAATATAAAGTGACCTTCCTTATCTTTCTTGACTAACGTCGGACTAAAGTCTACCCTGTCTGATATTAGGATAGCAACCCCTGCTTGTTTTCTAAGCCCATTAGCTTGAAACACCGTCTTCCAACCTTTCACCCTAAGATAATGTCTATCCTTTGTAGAAAGGTGAGTTTCTGGGAGACAACAAATTGTAGGATCCTGCTTTTTAACCCAGTCTGCAAATCTATGTCTTTTCGTTGGGGCATTGAGACCGTTGATATTAAGAGATAATATTGAAAGGTGTGTATTTATGTTTGCCATTTTTTTTTTCTGTGTGTGTTTCTGGTTCTACCTGTGCTCTCTTCTGTTAACTGGTATTTGAGTATAGCTTGTTTTTTCTAGGTTTCTTATATGTGTGCTTTTCCTTTTCTTCAGCATTGAGGATTCTATTAAGTATTTTCTGTAGAGTTGGTTTTGTCTTCAAATACTCCTTTAACCTGCTTTTGTCATAGAATGTCTTTATTTCTCCATCTATTTGAATGGATAACTATGCAGGATAAAGTAACCTTGGTTGACAGTTGTTATCTTTCAGAACTTGGAATATATCACTCCAAGCCCTTCTGCCTTTAAAAGTTTGTGTTGAATAATCTGCTGTAATCCTGATGGTCTTGCTTTTGTAGGTAACTTGATTTTTCTCTCAAACTGCTTTCAATATTTTTTCTTTGGTGTGTGTGTTTGGAAGTTTGATTACAATATGGCGAGGAGAGGTTCTTTCTGGGTTTTGTCTGGCTGGGGTTCTAAAGGCTTCCTGTATCTGTATTGGCACCTCTTTCCTAATTTGGGGGAAATTTTCCTCTATGATTTTGTTGAAGACACCTACTATGCCTCTGGAGTGGAATTCTTCTCCTTCTACTATGCCCTGAATTCTTATATTGGATCTTTTCATAGTGTCCCAAATATCTTGAAATTCCCACTCATACTTTTCTATAAGTTTGTCTTTCTCTTTGTTAGACTGCATTAGGTCTGCCACCTGGTCTTCTAGCTTAGATATTCTGTCCTCTCCCTCATCCATCGTACTGGTGAGATTTTCTACAGAGTTTTTTATTTCATTAAATGTGTTCTTCATTGCTAGTAATTCTGACTGGTTTTTCTTTATTATTTCTATTTCCCTATTTATGTCCTGCATTGCCTTCTTTATTTCATTCAATTGGTGTCCTGCCTCTTCTTTGATTCCTTTGATTTCCTCTTTGATTTCCTCTTTGATTTCCTCTTTGATTTCTTCTTTGATTGTTTTCATGTGTTCTTTGACCTCTTTGAACATATTTATAATTATTCTTTTGAGCTCTTTCTCAGGCATTTCCTCTAACTCTTTCTCACTGGAGGACATTTCTGATTATATCGTCTTGCTTTTTAGTGTTTCTTGTGTTATAATGTATATATTTTTGCATCTTGGATTAAGTTAATGCTTGGATTTTCTAGCTAGCTTTGTATTCTTAGCTGTATCAATTGATTTGATGTAATATATTTTCAGGGTAGGACCTTAAGGTGTTAGGTGTGGCTCTTAAGACTCTCAGAGTATCTACAAAGATGTTCTTAGGGGTTGAGTTTCCCTGCTATAGGAGTATTCAAGCAGGCTGAGTGGAATAAAATACAGGTAGATTCTAAAATTTAACTAAACACTGTACACATTCAATCAAAAACAGCCCCGAGTATGTATGCAAGAGTAGTTATTATAATGACCAGATCCTCTATCAACAAAGAGGTTAAGATTTCTGGTCTGTTGAGGGATCCAAGTCAGCTTGTGACCAAGTGAGAGCCTTCCCTGTTGCAATCCCTGTTACCTTGGATGATTTTGGTCTCAGTCAAGTTGCTGCCTGGGTCGTCGGGCTGCTGTTCTGATTTCTGGAGCTGGGCACTTGCTTTTCCTGCAGAGCAAACTGAGCCACTGCTGCTGCCTCTGCTGTTGCTGTAGCTGCCACTGCTGGAGCCACCACTGCTGCTGCAGCTGCTGCTGTGTCCACTGCTGCTGCTCGCCCTGAATCTGCTGCTGCTGAGTCTGTCGCTGCTGCCACTCCTGGGTCTGCTGCTGCTGGGGCCGCTGTTACCGGTGCTGGAGCCACTGATGTTGCCGCCTAACTCTGCTCCTGCTTGGGTCCCGCTGTTAGCCCATGTTGGCGTGGCCGGGTCCGGGGCCGCTGCTGTGTTCGCCGGAGCTGGGCTCAGGCGGTGGGGGAGGGGAGGGAGCCGCAGATGCTCTGGTTCTCTCGCTGCTCCAAGCATTCTTCTACCTCGTGGTCTGCTCCTCTGTTCCTCGCTGCCGCTCTCCCCTCACGTCCCCGAGTTGTGGAGAGCATGGTGTGAGGGAAAGTTCCCACACCTGGCTTTTCCTGCGGCTCAAGCAGCATCTGGCGGCTTTCTGGTGAGCCGAGCTGCCGGAGCCACTTTTCCCGCCTGTACGGGCTCTGGATGTTCTGGAACTCTTCTACTTCTCTGCTGCCACTTCAATTTCCTATACACCTCACTTTTTAGTAAAAGTGTGTATTTTGCTGAGTTTTTTTGGTCTTTTTCCCCCCTAGGCTGCTTTGGCGTGGTACCTACGCCGCCATCTTAACCGGAAGTCCATGGTTACAATTTTTAAGGCTAACTCTATGGTTACCTGATCAGTATGCTGGTGGGGCTAGCCTGTTAGTAAAGAAAGTGTTGATCTCAGGTCTCCTGGTGATACATGGCCTATCACAGGAGCTTACAGTTCAAGTGGGTCAATTTAGAAAAGGCTGGGGATATCCCAGATCCTTAGGCAATTAGGGTCAAGACAGTTAAGGACTACCACAAGGGAAGAGTAAGAAAATAAACTCTGAGCCCTTAACCTGTTACTAATTTAAAGCATGGTCTCTACAACTCTTTCATAAGATATGAGATCAGGCCACGAGCCCAGAAGTTATATGAAACTATGCTCAAATTTAGTGAGAGTTTGAGATGAGTACTCAAAAGACAATTCCAGCAAAATTTTTACTAAGGAAAAACTTCCTCCCACAAAATGACCTTGTTAAGGCCCCCAGAATGAACTCAGATATTAGACAATCTGCTAGGGCAAAATCAGAGGGTTTCTTCTTAGTTGACTTAGGAATCACTGATTTTGAAAGTTGTGCAGTATTATCTTCTTGTTACCTTCCTAGGGATAACACTTCTAATATGTGTTATATTGCTAGTTGCTTAGGATGTATTAAAGGTGGCTCCTCCTAGTTTAGTTAACCTAATGTAGAAAATTCCTCACAGATACACACAGATTTTTGTTTCCATGATGATTCTGAATCCTGTCAAATTGACAACTAGAGAATAAGAATCCCAGAGGCGGTATGTTTTTCATTTATCCCACTGTTGTACTTTCTTAGTAGCTAAAGATCCTACAGTAACTCAGCCTTACCATAGGTCCAGAGTAAACCATGAGTTGAGGACTTTTTCATAAGACGATGATGTACCTCAGCAATTCCTGAGAAAATTGGACTGTTTATTATCTGACTAAGTATGTGGCAAATATGTGTATAACAAAGAAAAATAACTTATTTTGAAACTATGCCCATGATTAGTAAGAAGTTACAGGACAAGTCCACCTCAGAAAAATTACTAAGAGCCTGATGCTCCACTTGGGGGTAGCCTGATCACCTCTATGTGAGATGGCTTTAAAATTTGTCAAGTAGCCTTGCCCATCTTGCTTGTGTTATGTGTTTCTGTCTTATTGTGACTGTTTCCACATGTACTATCCTGCCATCTGGTTCAGTCTGGTAGTGGGATAGGCCAGGAACCTAGTCTGTCATGAAGTTCTGGAGTCAGGAACAGTGGCATTTGGCTTAATACTTTAGTGAGCCTGGGGGCTATTTGGTGATTACCTACCTAGATTCTGAAGTAAGGCAAGTGTGACTTGTGATAGGTTGTATGGAGAAAACTGTGGTGTTGAGATGTCAGGCATGGTTTAGTACTCATTTCACTCTCCTTTCAAGCAGAAGATATCTGTACACTGTGATCTTTGTGATGGAAAGAAGAGTGATACAGGTAATACCAAACTGTCCTTTCTACCTTCTTCAGTGTGTCTTTTCTATGTTAAAGTCAGACATGAAAATCTCTTACCAGGTCCCCTCAAGTTTTGTGAAGGTACTTTTATTCATGGTTCATTGCTTGAACTGATATTTCCATTGGGTTAAGGAGCTGTAGAAGGTTCCATTCCACTTTTGTATACTGCATCTACTATATCTGCAGCTATACATGAAGCAGTCTTCAATTTTCTCCATTGTCCTTGCTTTTCTCTTACCTGTGTCTATGGATTTCCCTAGAAACTCCTAAAATACACAATTCATCTTGATGTTCTCTCTGTTGTAATTGAGTTTTATACCTGCACTCTCTTAATACGAGGCTGAGTGAGGAAGATAAGCATGAAAAGGTTTTCTGAGATCTCCACTATGAAAAGCAGTCAAAGGTGCTGGTAGTAAATCTGATAAGAGAGTGGAAGTATTCCTTAGCTTCAGACCTTAGGACTTTTAAGATGTCAGATTAGTCCACATCTGGCATCCAATGATTGCTAAATTGTTCCATTAGTTACTCATATCAACAGCTTGTGTTATCAATAAAGTATGATTCTTTGTATTTATTCTTCCACATATGTCTAAGAATATATCACTTTCCCAAGTATTAAGAAGATGCTATCAATTCTTTGGCATATTTGAAATAATTGTTGATTTTTGTTTTTGTCTGGATTTGCCTAGAGACAACATCAAAGTTCTTTTTTATATAGATTACCTGGGCTTGGTAACACAATTTATTTGTATATATTTTATTTTTATTTATTTGACAGTGAAAAAGGGAGGGAGGGAGAGAGAGAGAAAGAGAGAATAGGTGTGCTGTGTGCCAGAGCCTCCAGCCACTGCATACTAACTCCAGACGCCTGCACCCTCTTGTGCATCTGGCTAACATGGGTCCTGAGGAGTCAAACCTGGGTCCTTTGGCTTTGCAGGCAAACACCTTAACTGCTAAGCCATCCCTCCAGCCCTCAAAGTTATTTATATCTGAGCATAACAACAAAACAAGTCTCTCTCCCTTTAATTTTGAAGAATAATTGTGTACCAAACAGAGTTGCAGGATATACCAGGCATGCTGGTGCACACTTTTAGTACTAGCACTTGGGAGGTAGAGGTAGGAGGATTGCCATGAGTTTGAGGCAATCCTGAAACTACATAGTGAATTACTACACTGGGCTAGAGCAAGACCCTACTTCAAGAGATCAAAAAATAAAAAAAAAAAAAAGAAGAAGAAAGGAATTATAGGATGGGATTACTTTAAATACTGAATAATTCATTAGACTCTCTCCTTTCTTTATGGTTTACGGAGTGTAATCCACCTTAATTCTTATCCTTATTTGATATAGGCTAGATCCAGTCTGTTTCAGTTCTTTTCTTTGTCTTTTAAGATTACAATTTTCTTGTCACAATTTTTGTTGAAAATTGAGTGCTTTGCATTCATTAAAAGTAACTTGGGGCCAGAGAGATGGCTAAGTAGTTAAGCGCTTGCCTGTGAAGCCTAAGGACCCCGGTTCGAGGCTCAATTCCCCAGGACCCACATTAGCCAGATGCACAAGGGGGCACATGCATCTGGAGTCCATTTGCAGTGGCTGGAGGCCCTGGCACACCACCCCACTCTTCCTGTTTCTCTCTGTGTCTGTCACTTTCAAATAAATAAATAAAATTAAACAAAATAATATTTAAAAGTAACTGGATTAAATTAGTCTTTAGCAGAAGGATCCAACCCTACTGGAAGATGCAGTCTTTTAAACTTTTGTGATAACTACAGGTACCAAGAACTTAAAATTCCTCATCTTTACTTATTTCTGTCTCCCTTCTGGACATTGGTTTCCCATATTTATAAGAAAACCGTCTTGCACCTCCTTTAATTGTACATTATGATTATAACTGAGCCCTGCTGATTCAGATGAAACATTGGGAAGTCATGTGTCTCACTAGCCCTTGACACTCTTAGATGCGACTTGCTGGGTATCTCCTTCTTCTTCTTTATGCATAATACAGAGAAGCCAGAGGCAAATGCATGTGAAATAAGGCTGCTTCGTACTTGTTCCTGGAGAATAAGCATTTGTTATGACAGCAGTGACAGTGTATTACCAAGCATGATACTTACCCTCCCTTTGACAGAGCAATGGGATATATATATTTTTTATATCTTCACAGTCAGAATCTAATGGCATCCTTAGAGATAAATCCTGTAAAAGAATGAAGGGTTCTCTAATACTGAGGTTTTGAGGAGTTCCTCATTCTCACTCTAGTCCAAGTTAAGCCTCTAGCAATTTGTCAAAATTGACATTTAAATGTTTCCAGCAGCTTATAGCTCTTACAGCTTCTGTACCAGAGGAGAGTAATTTGTTTGCTACTTTGAGTTGATTGTCTTTCCATCTTTCAGGCTGATGCTTTGCCTTGCATATTTCCTTCTCTGAGGAATCCAATCAAAGTCATAGCTTTCTCACGTACAGAGGTGTGAGTACTTCAACACTGATGCTATGACAAAACTGGAAAGGCAAATATCACATAACTTTTAGAGGATTCTTTCTTACTTTTGATGGAGTAATAGGTTGATTGTGTTCTAAAATATTATCCCTTACTCCCCACTTCCCTCAAAGATGTCACTCGATTATCTTTTAATTTCTAGCTTCACATCTATGGGACACTATGACCTCTTAAATGTAATAGAGTATTTTCTTTTGCTGATATTAAAAATAATTTATTTCTTAATATCTTTAGAAATTCAATGACGGTGTGATCTCATGTAGATTTCTGGTTTTTCTTTGAGGATCATTGAATTTCTGAGGCTTATTGTTTTATAACTCCCATCCAGTTTTGATTATGGCCAGCAACTAGTTCCCCCAAAACATATTATGTCTCTTCATTTTTTTCTCTTCAGTACTACAGAAATACATTTTAGATTATTCGATGTTGTTGCATGCCTCACTTATACTTTTGTTTGTTTTTAATTATCTTCATTTGTTTTATTCATATGTCATAATGCCCATGAATCTTCCTTTCTGCAATGTGTAGTATGTCAATAATCACACTGTAGTGATTATTTTTTCCCCATTGTCTGATTAAATACCCAACAAAAAGTAGCTTAATGAAGTTTATTTAACTCTCAGTTTGAAGGTACAGCCCTTCATATCAAGAAAGGTATTAAGAACATGAGGCAGCTGGCTACATTTTATCCATAGTAAGAAAGGAGAGGAGCATGACTGCTGAGTGATCAGCTTCCTTTTGCCTGTTATGCAGTGTGGGCCTTACTGCTGGGATTATGCCACTACAATTAGGATGAGTCTTCCTAACTCAATTAATCTAATGTACAGATACCCTCTTGGACATGGCCAGAGATTTGTCTACTAGATTATTGTAGATCTAATCAAGTAAACAATTGAAATTAACCATAATATCCAGCCATGTTACCTTTTCTGTTTGAATGCTTTGTTCATCTCTTTAAATAAAATCTTAATATTTTCTACATGTTCATGGCAAATAAAATATTTTGATCATATGTCACAGTTGTAATAACTTAATGCTTTTGTCTAACATCTCTAACATATTTGTAAAGTTTTGATTTTTATTTCTTCTTATTCTATTTCATATGTCCCTGCTGATTTTCTTGACATCAATTTTTATTTTATAATAAATACATCAAATTTTGAATTCCAGTTTATGAGCTATTTTATATATTTAAAAGTATCCATAAACATTATTTTCAAAGAAGTTAAATTCCATGGGTCCAGGTAGATTCTTTAATTCTTTATTTTAAATATTTTATCTACTTATTGGGAAAAAGAAAGATACAGAGAGAGAAAGAGAGAGAGAGAGAGAGAGAGAGAGAGATATCACACTACAGCCTCCAGCCACTGCAAACGAACTCAAGGTGCATGCATCACTCTGTGCATCTGTTTTTATGTGGATATTGGGGAATAGAACTCAGGTCATTAGGCTTTTCAGGAAAGTACCTTAACCACTGAGAAATCTCTTCAGACCTATTTTAAATTTTATTGAGATTCAATCAGAGTAAATTATGTTTCTCTGAATATTCTAATATTATATAAACTATGTGATTTCCCACCCTAGCTAATAAAAACTGCCATAATTCTTCCTTATAAGAACAGTGGAAAATACAGCCTCTTATTTCTTAAAATATTTGTGTCAATGAAAATAGAATTAGTTATGTGAAACACTACATAAGATTGAAACACTCTTAGCCAAATATACCTTAAAAAAGCTATAATTCTAATCAACCAGGAAATAAAGTAAATCATTAAAAAATAGGACCTCATAAAGTCAAAAGGCTTCTGTAAAGCAAAAGAAGCTGTCCCTTGAGTGTAGAGGCAGAATGGAAGAAAGTCTTGTGATATCTATCTATCTATCTATCTATCTATCTATCTATCTATCTATCTATCTATCTATGTATCTATCTATCTATATATATAGAGAGAGAGAAGGAGGGAGGGAGGGAGGGAGGGAGGGGGGAGGGAGGGAGGGAGGGACAGAGAGGGAGAGGGAGAGAGAGATAGAATGTACAAAGAAATATATACTTAAAAAAATAAAAACCAGACTTCCGATTGAGATGGTGACCATATGACTGCACCACACCTCCCTGGGAAAGAAAAGCAAGGCATTAAGGGTTTATTGGGTCTTTTAGTGGAGAGCAATATCTAATCTATTGCCAATGGGAGGGCACAAAGGGGGATAAAAAAAGAATTACTGATTCCCTTGCTCGCGGGTAGCCCACCAGTCCCCCAATACCCCCAAGCAGCCATCATACCCATAGTCCCAGCTTCAGGATACTCCCACACTGACTGCAGGAAAGGGGACTCAGGCTAGCATAATCTCATTTGCCTCACTGCACAGGGGGGAATCACTCTGCTATCCCTGCCCATGCATGACCTTGGGCAGGCTCCACCTGCAGGCCCATTGGAGCTCAGGCTCCATTGGTTCATCTGCCTGCCACATGCAAGCTTAGCCTGCTCTTCCCATTTGACTATTTACTACTTCAGCTGTCTGCCCAACCATGAGCAAGATCAGGCCCATTCCACCTGCCCAAGAGAGCTCAGGCTCACTTTGCCGATCTGCCCATGCTGGCTCAGGCTCAATCCCCCATCTGCCACGCCAGCAGCCTGCCCTCCAGTGTCCTGCTGCACATAAGCTCAGGCTGCTTCTGTGTCCCAGTGTCCCGCCACAAGGGAGTTTAAGCTGCTTCAGTGCTTAGTGCTCTTTGGTGTCCCTAACATGCTCAAGCTGCTTTGGCATTCTGCTGAGTGAGAGCTCAGCCTGCTTTGGTGTTTCTGCCATGTGCACACTCAAGCAGCTTTGACATTGTGCTGAGTGAGAGCTCAGGATGTTTTGGCATCCCTGCCACACTCGAGCTCAGGATTCTTTGGTGTTCCACTGACTGAGAGCACAAGCTTCTTCAGAATCTGGCTGCAGGCTGCTTCAGCTTCCCCCTGTGATGAACTCAGGCTGATCCACCCAACCACTTGATAGCACAGGAAGACTCAGCCCATCTGCTTGCCTGCCTGCTAGCTCAGGCCAGCTGCCCCAAGAGGCACCACTTCACCTGCCCATCAAGACCACAGTCCTACTCTCCATGCCCATACACTGTGATGGGCAGACCACAGCACAAAAGAAATAACATGAAAAATCAAATGTAAGTAAATCCAATAAGATCACCCAGTCCTACAATGAATGTCTCTAATCAAAACATAGAAGAGATATTAGGATCAGAACATGAAAATGAAGCTATGAGCAATACAACCCTGACCAAGCAACTGGTAGAACATGAAGAAAAGCAGCAAAGGACCAATAATAATGTGGATGCTGCCATCAGTAGACTAGACCTATAGATAAGAAAATGGAAGGAGTTCAAAGACAGTTAAGAGATATGAAGGAGAGTGAAAAAAAAAAAAAGAGAACATCAAAAATCAGATGGTGATGCTAAATGAAGACATAAAGAAATGCAAGGATGAATTCCAAGAAGCATCAAGAAAATCAGAAAACAATATGAAAAGAGAGCTTGACAGAGGGATGGAAATTATATATAGAAAAGTAGTATAAAACGAAAACATAATTGAACAAGTCCAACACTCTTTAGAAGCTCTCAAGAATGGAGTCAGCCATGTGGAGGATAGAAACTCCAATCTGGAAGATAAAACAGAAGAAATAGTTCAAGAATTCAAAAGTTTCAATAAGTTCAAAAATTTCTGTGAACAGAACTTGAAGGAATTTGGGGATACTCTTAAATGTCCTAACATCTGGATCATGAAAGTACCATAAGGGGAAGAAATCCAGACCAAAGGCATGGAGAACTTATTCAACAAAATAATCAAAGAAAACTTTCTCACTCTCTCAAAAGAAAGGCCCATCAAGATATAAGAAGCAAACAGAACTCCAAAAAGATTGGACCAAATGAAGAACTCTCCAAGACATATTGTCATTAAGACTCTAAATATTGACACCAAAGAGAAAATCCTAAAAGCAACTAGGGGAAAACAGCACATCATTTTTAAAGGTTACCCCATCAGAACTATTTCAACTTCAAATGGAAACCCTGAAAACCAGAAGGGCCTGGAATGGAACACTTCAAAGTCTAAGAACCTATGGCTTCCAACCCAAACTACTCAAACAAAACTCAGCTTTACAACTGTATGAACACAAAAACAAATCTACAGAGATTATGTTATAAAATCTTCCACAAGAAGAATGAAATAATCAACCTCAAATGCCTAAAATTAGCAGATCACAATAACCAAATTTTGAGAAGGCATGAGAAACTTCAAAGTCCCTGAAAACACCAAATCATATATACTAACACAACATGGCAGGGATCAAATCTAACCACACACCCATTACCCTAAATATTAATGGCCTTAATTCACCCATCAAGAGACAAGTTAACAGGATGGATCAGAAAATAAGACCTCTCAATCTGTTGTCTTCAAGACACCCACCTCACAACTAAAGATAGACCCCTCCTCAGGGTGAAATGGTGGCAAACAATATTCCAAGAAAACGGGAATAAGAAACAAGCAGGTATAACCATATTAATATTGGATAAAATGGACTCCAAACTAAAAATAATCAAAAAAGACAAGGAAGGACTTCCTACTTATCAAGGAAACCATCCATCAAGAGGATATCAAACCATAAATTTTATGCACCAAACATAGGGGCACCACAGTTCATAGAACAAAACTACTTTACAATAAAAGAGAATTGATCACCAACACCATCATAGTTGGGGACCTCAACACACCATTATCAGTAATAGACAGATCACCCAAACAGAAACTCAACAAGGAAGTAAAAGAGCTCAACACAACCATAGATCACTTAGACCTAAAGGACATCTACAGAACATTCCATCCCAAATCCACAGACTACACATTCTTCTCAGCAGCCCATGGAACATTCCCTAAAATAGATCATATTCTGGGTCACAAAACCTGCCTCCATATAATTAGGAAGATTGACAAAATTCCCTGCATGATATCAGATCACAATGCTACATTGCTAGAAATTAACAACAAAAGACCCATCAAGAATCCCATCATCTCCTAGAAACTGAACAGCACACTTTTAAACAATTAACAGATAGGGGGTGAAATAAAATATGAAATTGTGAAAAATGGGGCAATAAGCTGGACAGGCAGTGCATAGAGGAAGAAATATAAATAGCAAACACACATTTAAGAAAATGTTCATCATCCATAATCATCAGGGAAATGCAAATTAAAACAACTATGAGATTCCATCTTACTATAGTAAGAATAGCAAACATCAAAAAATCAAATGAAAATAAATGCTGGCGAGGATGTATAGAAATAGGAACCCTCATCCACTGTTGGTGGGAATGTAGGATGGTACAACCACTTTGGAAAGCAGTATGGAAACTCCTAAAAATCTGACTATAGAGTTACCAACAGACCCAGATATTCCCTTATTGGGCATGTACCCTAAAACCTTCAAGCCTCAGACCATAGGGATTTGCTCAACTATGTTTGTAGCAGCTCGATTTGTAATAGCTAAGAGATGGAATCAAGCCAGATGTCCATCACTAGAAGAATGGATAACTAAGATGTGGTATATCTATACAACAGAATTCTACACATCAGTAAGAAAAAAATGACACAAAGTAATTTGAAGAAAAATGGTTGAAACTGGAAGAGATCATTCTCAGTGAACTCACCCAATCACAGAAAGATAATTGCTGCAATGTCTCACTCATCTACAGCACCTAACCTGAATCTACCCAAGATGCCAACATACCCTGCAAGCATCTTGAGGACTAGATAATAGTGTGGGTGGGCAGGGTGCAGCGGGCAAGGGTGGAGGTGGGGGACCCAAAACTAGACCCAAATGGCAATGGTAACATAAAACTCTACATCCTGAAAGGTAGACCAAATGGTTGAACCTTCACCAGGCCTTTAGAGGGAACACCTGAGACACAAAGCACTGGAGAGGGTACAATGAGACTGACCTTAATCTTCTACAGCATCTCTTTCTCTCTCTCTCTCTCTCTCTTCTCTTTAACTCTTTTATATTACTTATGTTTTATTTCTTCTCTCAGTGGGCACTGACCTGTAACTCTCAGTACCAGCAGGTGGCTATCATTCCCAATGAGATTTTGATCAGATAGAACTACATGGTTTCCTAAAAGAATGACAGATTTCTATCAGAGCACTTGATGACCTACCAAACTTAGTGTTAAGACCCTACTGCTGAAGACATGTTATGCAGTTGATACTTAACATGGAGTGACTTGGCTGGAAACTGGGTGACAGTCAGTCCCCAGACAGTCAGCATGTCTAGTACCAGAAGGTGCTACATGGGCGACTTGGGAAAAATGACCAATATTTATCCAAGCAACTCATGGTTCAACTCATGGTTAGCAGCAAAAACTTGTTGTGATGCTATCGTGTTGCATAGCCATGGTGGAAAACAAACTGCTCTTGATTTGCTAACTGATCCACTTAGTGGAAGGGGACCCATAGCTGGAGCTGAGAAAAATGTCAGAACCAGATCCAGACATGAGCCCACTCTGTTATCAAGCTACCACCAAGTGTTGGCTACAAGAGGGCCTAGACCTATTAAATTCTCCATATATAAAATAAGGGTTATCACATTTATCTGGTGCTAACTAACTCTCACTTGGAAAATCTGCTTCTCTTTTTCATATATATGCAGATCCTAAGGAGAGAGCCAACCCATCATACCTCAAAAGGGCCCCAGCTGAAACTAAGAATAACTGGCAAAACAATGAAGATTGCTGTTTTCTTGGTGAGCCTGGTACCAGCACCAGGGTGAAGGAGAACGACACAGAGAACAATCAACTGCTACCAAATCCTATGCCTAGAGTCACAGAGGCCCCCGACACCTTATCACTGAAGCAGACCCAAAATGAACCCAACATGGCTCAGAAAAATTTTGAGGAAGAGGGGGAGGAAAGAATGTGGGAGCCACATGTTGGGTCATGATACACAGAGACACTGCCTCCTACCCATAACTGTGGGCTAACTCCACAATGCATGACCCATATACCTCAACAAGGTGTGGCCAGGGGGAGGGGATAGTACATTGAGGAGGCTAACAATGGTACCAACTTGACTCTATCCACTGAGTACAAAAGTTATTAATAAAAAAAAAAATAACTAAGCACCAAGAAAATAAACAAAATAATCAAAACTGGGCTGTGGAACTGAATAGAGAATTTTCAAAAGAACAAATACAAGTGACTAATAAATAGCTTACGAAGTGCTCAACAAACTGAGCCGTCAGGGAAACACAAAGTAAACTACTTTCAGATTCCATCTCAAACCAGTTAGAATGTGCATCATAAAGAATCAAATGACAACACATGGTAGAGAGGATGTGGGGGCAAATAGTACTCATTGTTCATGTAGGCTTTATGGAAATTACCATGAAGGTTTCTCAAAAAGTTAAAAAAAAAAAACCTACCTTATGATGCAAGCATACCCTCCTAGGCATATAACCAAAGAATTTTATACCATACCACAGAGATACCTACTTATCCACATTCATGTTAATTCCTGTTTTATTCACAATAGCTGGAAAGTAGATCCAGCCCAGATGTACATCAACTGATTAATGGATAATGAAAATAAGCTATATATACACAATGGAATTTTATTACACTGGGAAAATGAATGAAATTTGTATGAAAATTGTGTTTGCCATGGAGAGACCAGGAAGGCAGCAAAAAGGCTAGAGGACAATGCTTAAGTGGGATGAAGACAGTAGAATATTAATGATACAAAGGTAATGGGGATGGAATACTAAGGATGGAACGACTTAAGCAGGAATGAGGGTAAAGACATGAGAGTAAGGAAGGGGGAGGGAAACTATAATAAAAACTTAAGTGATACGAAGAAACCACATGCAAATCTACTACTTTCAAACCAATTTAAACTATAATTAATTATAACAGAGTAAATTTAGGTACCCTGCCCAGATGAATAATACTACTCCCAGAAGTCGCAGGTTACTGAGGCTTCTTGATATCCACAATGAACAACAATAACCTCACCAAAGACTCTCAGCAGAATTGATGCAGGGCAGAGTGCAAACTGTTTATAAAAAAATAATAAATTAAAAACGTTGCATGCCATTTGTGTGATACCACCCAGCATTTTTGGTCAAGGAAGCCATTATTTCATAGATTTCACCTACTTTTTTGTTTATTTCATTAAGTATGGAGTATAAATTTGTTTGCTGTTAATCCATCTTGTCCAAAAGTAGAACTTTCATTTGAGTTATTAATTTAAACCTTTGTATTTGTATTATTTGATTTTTGTATAATTTCTTGAAAGGACTAATCACAATTATTTCAAGTATTCTTATAGGTAACTTTGACAGAGACTTAAAGTGATCTTTTAATCTCTGGCTTAGCAAACTTCCATGGCCAACATTCAAAATGCTGGATAATGATAATCAATATCATAACCTGGGAATTTTATTTTATTTGTAGTCTTATATCATTTTGAAGAATGTATACTGATGATACACATTAACCATGTACTCCATTATAAAAGCATTTTCCTCTCCTTATCATTTCTGGGTTTACTGCATGTCTGCACCTTCTTTCCAGATCTTCATTAATTGTTTTGTTTTGTTTTATTACCTTGTCATTTGTTGCTTAAATATTTAGGTATACAATATAACAATTATCTGATAGGTATTAGTTCTGCTTGTCATTACATTTACAAGGGAACTCTTATCTAATTTGCTTGTGGCAATAATTACATGGTATTGTTTGCTAAATATAGAGAAAGGATTAATTTTCTTCTACATTAATTAAATAAAATAAATAGATACATATAATCATACAATGTATATTGATAGCCCATATTAGACTTCATAATATAGGCTACAAATATACATTGTATGATTATATTTATAATATGAAGTTGTATTTTAAGTTGCAAAAGTTATAGTCTAGTTTTTAAATATCAGTTGAAATGAGATACACATAAATATGATAAAGACATATTTTTATTTTTATTTTTTAAATTAGTTTTCTATTGTGCAAGTACAGGCAGTTTGGTACCATTATTAGGCTCATGCATGACCTACCCCCTCCCCATTGGCCCCTCCTTGTTGAGGTATATGGGTCGTGCATTGTGGAGTTAGCCCACAGTTATTGGTACAATAAATGTCTCTGTATATCATGACCCAACATATGGCTCTGACATTCTTTCCGCCCCCTCTTCCACAAAAATTCCCTGAGCCATGTTGGGATCACTTTTGGTCTGCTTCAGTGATGAGGTGTTGGGGGTCTCTGGGGCTTTGGCTCTCTGACTTGGTAGGTATTGACTGTTCTCTGTGTCGTTCTCCTTCCCCATTGTGCTGGTATCCGGTTCATCAGGAAAAAAGCACCCTTGCTTGTTTCACCAATTTTCCTTAGTTTTTGAGGTATGATGGGGTGGCTCTCTCCTTAGGATGTGCATCTATCTTCAAAAGAGAAGCAGATTCTCCAACGAAGAGTAAGTTAGCACCAGGGAAAATGAGATAACCCTTACTTTCTTTATAGAGAGTTTAAAAGATGTAGGTCCTCTTCTGCCCCATGATTGATGGTAACTTGATATTTTAGTGTGGGCTTATGTTTGGATATGGTTCTGACTTGTCGCCCAGTTCCAAATATGGGTCTCATACCACTGAGGGGATCAATTAGTCGAATCAAGAGCAGTTGGTTCCCCACCATGGCTGTGTGCCACTATTGCACTTGTGTGGGCATCACAACAAGTTATTTGCTGCTAAGTAGGTTGGACCATGAGTTGCTTGGACAGATATTGGTCATTTCCCCCAGTATCCCATGTAGCACCTTCTGGCACTAGATATGCTGACTGTCTGGGGACTGACTCTCTCCTGGCTTCCAGCCATACCATTCCATTTTATGTGTCAGCTGCATATGGTGTCTTCATCAATAGGGTCTTACCACTAACATTTGGTGGGTCATCAAGTACTCTGACAAAAATCTGTCATTCTTTTAGAAAACCTTGTAGGTTTCCCTGATAAAAAGCTCATTGTGGGTGATAGCCCCATGCTGGTACTGGAAGTTACAGGTCAGTGTCCCCTAAGAAAATGAGGGTAAAAGGTAACTAATATATAGGAGTTAGAGAGGCAAGAGAGAGGGAGGGAGGGAAAATGGGGAGGATTTAGGTTAGACTTGATCCTACCCTCTCCAGTGTCTTGTGGTTCAGGTGTTTCCTGTAAAGGCCTGGTGAAGGTTCAGTCATTTGGTCTGCCTTTTAGGAAGTAGAATTTTATGGTACCCTTGCCATTTGGGTCTATATTAGTGTTTCCCATCCCTTTGAAGCCATCCCCTCTCTCCCCATCCCTCCTAGTTTCTAGTCCATGAAATGCTTGCTGGGTATGTAAGGTATCTTGGGTAGATTCAGGTTAGGTGCTATAGATGACTGAGACTATGTGGTGATTTTTTTTCTGTGATTGGGTAAGTTCACTATGAATGATCTGTTTCAGGTTCAACCATTTTTCCTCAAATTTCTTTGTGTCATTTTTTCTTGCTGCTGTATAGAATTCCACTGTGTAGATATACCACATCTTAGTTATCCATTCTTCCAGTGATGAACATCTGGATTGATTCCAGCTTTTAGCTATTACAAATTGAGCCACTACAAACATGGTTGAGCAAATCTCTCCAGTCTGAGGCTTGAAGGTTTTAGGGTAGATGCCCAGTAAGGGAATAACTGGGTCGGTTTGTATATCTATAGTCAGCTTTTTCAGGAGTCTCCATATTTGTTTTCCAAAGGGGTTGTACCATCCTGCATTCCCACCAACAGAGGATGAGTGTTCCTGATTCTCCACATCCTTGCAAGTATTCATTATCGTTTCATTTGTTTGATGTTTGCTATTCTTATTGCGGTAAGGTGGAATCTCATAGTTGTTTTAATTTGCATTTCTCTGATGATTAGGGATGATGAACATTTTCTTAAGTGTGTCTTTGCCATTTGTATTTCTTCCTCTGTGAACTACCTGTTCACATCTTTCCCCTTTTTGTGAGTGGGGTGTTTGACTTCTTACTGTTTACATTTTTGACTGCTTTGTAGATTCTAGAGATTAGGCCTCTATCAGTTGGATAACCCTGAAATATTTTCTCCCATTCTGTGGGTAATCTATTGGCTTTTCTTATTGTATGCTTGTCTTTAAAGAAACTCTTCAGTTTCATATGATCCCATTGGTTGAGTGACTGTTTAAGATCATGAGCCACTGGGGTTTTGTTCAGGAAGTCTTTTTCCATTCCTATATCACAGAAAGTACTTCCTAAATTTTCTTCCAGTAGTATTCGAGTTTCTGGTCTTATGTTGAGGTCTTTGATCCATTTGGATTTGAGTGTAGTGCATGGTGAAATGTGTGGATCAAGGTTCAGTTTCCTGCATGTGGTTATCCAGTTTGTGCAGCACCATTTGTTGAAGATGCTGTCTTTTTTATACCCTATATTGTTTGGGCCTTTGTTGAATATCAGCTAGCTATAGTTGCTTGACCCAAAGTCCCGGTCCTCCAGTCTATTCCGTTGGTCTATACTCTTATTTTTATGCCAGTACCATGCTTTTATTATTACTATGGCCTTGTAATATAGCTTTAGATCAGGTATGGTGATACCACCAGAGGTATTTCTTTTGCTGAGGACATGTTTGGATATGTGAGGCCTTCTGCCTTTCCATATGAAATTTGTGATAATTTTTTTCTATGTCTGTGAAGAACACTGTAGGGTTTTTAACTGGAATTGCATTAAATCTATATATTGCCTTAGGTAGGATTGTCATCTTCACAATGTTAATTTTGCCTATCCATGAGCATGGGAGGTCTTTCCATTTTCTCAATTCCTCCTCAATTTCTTTTTTTGAGTGTTTTTATGTTTTCATTGTAGAGATCTTTCACTTCCTTTGTTAATGTTATTCCAAGGTATTTTGTTGTTGTTGTTGCTATTGAAAATGGGACTATGTCCCTATTTCTTTCTCTGTATCTTTGACATTTGCATATAAAAATGCTACTGATTTTTATGGATTGATTTTGTATCCTGCTACTTTGCTATAGGAGTTAATCAGCTTCAGGAGTTTTGGGATGGAGTCTCTCTTACATATACAATCATGCCATCAGCAAATAGGGCTAACTTAACTTCTTCCTTTCCAAATTGCATCCCTTTTATTTCCTTCTCCTATGTTATTGCTTGAGCTAGGAGTTCCAGTACTATATTGAATAGCAGAGGTAATAGAGGACAACCCTGTCTTGTTACTGATCTTAATGGGAATTCCTACAGTCTCTCTCCAGTAAATATTATTTGGACCTTCAGAGCTTTGTATATTGCCTTTATTATGTTAAGATATGTACCAACTATGCCAATTCTCTCCAATGTTTTGATCATGAAGTGATGTTGTATCTTGTCAAAGGCCTTTTCTACATCTTTTGAAATGATCATGTGGCTTTTATGTTTAACCTTCTTTATTTGGTGTATTACATTGACAGATTTCCGTATGTTGAACCACCCTTGTGTTCCTGGGATGAATCCCACTTGGTCCAGGTGGATGATGCCTTTGATGTGTTGTTGGATTCTGTTTGTGAGGATTTTGTTCAGGATCTTTGCATCTAAATTCATAAGGGAAATAGGCTGGTAGTTTTCTTTTCTTTTTAATATTCTAATTTTTATTAACATTTTCCATGACTATAAAAAATATCCCATGGTAATTTCTTCCCACCCCCCCCGACACTTTCCCCTTTGAAATTCCATTCTCCATTTTATTACCTCCCCATCTCAATCATTGTACTTACATACATACAATATCAACCTATTACCTACCCTCCTCCCTTCCTTTTTCTTCCCTTTATATCTCCTTTTTAACTTACTGGCCTCTGCTACTAAGTATTTTCCTTCTTATGCAGAAGCCCAATCATCTGTAGCTAGGATCCACATATGAGAGAGAACATGTGGTCCTTGGCTTTCTGGGCATGGGTTACCTCACTTAGTATAATCCTTTCCAGGTCCATCCATTTTTCTGCAAATTTCATAACTTCATTTTTCTCTACCGCTGAGTAGAACTCCATTGTATAAATGTGCTACATCTTCATTATCCACTCATCAGTTGAGGGACATCTAGGCTGGTTCCATTTCCCAGCTATTATAAATTGAGCAGCAATAAACATGGTTGAGCACATGCTTCTAAGGAAATGAGATGAGTCCTTTGGATATATGCCTAGGAGTAGTATAGCTGGGTCATATGGTAGAGTTGGGTAGCTTTCCCTGTTCTTCAATTGTGTGGCACAGTTTTAGGAAAATTGACTTGAGTTCTTCCATGAAAGTTTGATAGAATTCAGCTGTGAATCCATCTGGTCCTGGACTCTTCTTTTTTGGGAGGTTTTTTATTTTTTCAATCTCCATGAGTGTGATGGGTTCATTGAGGTGATTAATCTGCTCTGAGTTTAGCTTTGGTAGATGATATGCTTCCAGGAATTTATCCATCTCCTCCACATTTTCCAGTTTTGTGGAGTAGAGGTTTTTGAAATAAGTCCTGATTATTCTCCCAATTTCACTTATGTCTGTTGTGATCTCTCCTTTTTCATTTTGAATTTTGTTAATTTGAAGCCTCTCCTTTTTTTTTTTATTTTTATTTTTTTTTGCTTGATCAAATTGGCCAGGGTTTTGCCAATCTTGTTTAATTTTTCAAAGAACCAGCTCTTTGTTTTGTCAGTTGTCTTATTTGTTTCCTTGGTTTCCAATTCAGTATTTTCTGCTATGATTTTAATTATTTCTTTCCTTCTAGAGTTCTTTGTGTTGGATTTTTCTTGTTGTTCCAGTGCCTTTAGGTGGATGGTTAGGTTTTTGGGATCTTTCTGCCTTTTGTATGAAGGAATTGAGTGCTATGAATTTTCCCCTGAGGACTGCCTTCATTGTGTCCCATACGTTTTGGTATGATGCGTTCTCATTGTCATTCAATTCCAGGATTTTTGCCATTTCCTTACTTATTTCATCCACTATCCATTTATTGTTTAAACGTGTGCTGTTTTGTTTCCAGTTGCTGTTGGGATTTTTGGTGGGTCTTTTGTTGTTGATTTCTAGCAATATAGCATTGTGATCTGATATCATGCAGGGAATTATGTCGATTTTCCTAAATATGTGGAGGCATTCTTTGTGACCCAGTATATGGTCTATTTTAGAGAATGTTCCATGGGCTGTTGAGAAGAATGTGTAGTCTGTGGATTTGGGATGGAAAGTTCTGTAGATGTCCATTGCTCTGTCAAGTTCCCTTTTCCTATCATTTTCTGATTTTCTTGATATTCCTAGAATTCATCCTTGCATTTCTTTATGTCTTCATTTAGTATGGCCAACTGATTTTTAAGGTCCTCTTTTTTTCCACTCTCCCTCAACTCCCTTAATTCTCTTTGAATTCCTTCCAATGTCTTATCAATTTTTTCTAGCTTAGTGATGGTAGCATTCACAGAATTATCAGTCCTTTGTTGCTTTCCTGCAAGTTCTATCAGTAGGTTCGTCAGGGTTGCATTGCTCATAGCTTCAATTTGATGTTCTGATCCTGATGGATCTTCTGTGTTTTGCTTAAATGTATTATTCATTGTATGACTAGGTGATCTAACTGGATTTTCTTGCATTTGATTTTTCATGTTATTTCTTTTGTGCTGTGGTGTTCCAATGGCAGTGTATGGGCATGTAGGTGGGTGTATCAGCGTGTACTCTATTGCAATGGGAATCTGAGGCAGCCTGGGGCAGTTGCCAAGCAGCCTGGGCTTTGGCTGCCACTTGCCTATCTACTGCTTGTCAGGGGCATCAAAGTTGCCCGAATTCTCAAGTGGCAATATGCCAAAGCTGCCTGTGTTTGAAGCAGCCCAAATTCTGGTTGGGAACACTGGGACCTGGAAACAGTCTGAGCTCCCCCATTTCAGGATACTGGGAGCTGACCAGGAAGGCAACTGAACTGGCACAAGCCAGAGACACAGTGTGGGTTTGTGTGGCAGTTGCTGTGGGACTGGACTCATGGAATGTGCAGTGGCAGGAGCCTAAATGTGGGCAAATGTGCAGAACAGTTTAAGCTTCCGCAGTGGTAGCAGCACGCGGCCAGGGGCAACAGTGGAGAGCAGCAGCTGGGTGCAGGACAGGGTGAGAGGGACTGCAGAGGGTACGGGAAGGGGCACAGGACAGGGTGTGGGATGGCTACGGGGCGCAAGACGGGACCCAGGACCATGCACAGGAGGGCAGCAGGGTGCAGTGGGACGGGGTGCTGAGACAGTGACAGGGCGCAGGATAGGGCGCTGGACGACGACAGGAGGGCACAACAGCTATTTTGTGAAATGGGTGGTCTACCTGCCTGTGAGGGGATCTGCAATTCCCTGACTTCTCCCCTTCTGAGTCTCCCACTGACAAGAAGACCCAGAAAACCATTAGTTTCTTTCTTTTTCTTTCCCGGGATTTGCAGGGCAGCTAGGTGGTTGCCATCTTGGCTGGAAGACCAAAGACATAATTTTAGAGCTAAATTGTAGTTATGTGAAAAGAACATGAGCTTCCAGAGCCAATAAACCTCTCCAACTTTAATTTTTTCTATTTTATATTGCTTTACCACTATTTTTATAATTTGTACATGATATGAGCTAAGTAATTACTGTATTACATTGATTTGATCCATACCATATGGCCCAAATTATGCTGTCTGGCTTAGAGCTAACTCTTGCAGAAATATGGTAACTTTCAATATTATGTTCTTTTATTCTAACCACCATACTCTAATAGTGTTTAAAATAACAAACAGAGTATTTAGAAGGCAGAAGAGAATGGTTTATAGGTCAAATGTTTATATTGGAAGTCTCAGGTCTCAGCTGCAGAGAATTTGTAGTTGAATGCAGCTACATAAATACCCTTCCCCCAAAATAGGGAAAAAAAAAATACACTTCCTACTGACTTCTACTTTTAATCATAGTACTCAAACTAAAATAATTAACTATTACATTTTGGCAATTACTTCTTTGTATATGCCTTCTATCATGTACAAAGACACAAAAGTAATTGCATATATAAATTTGCAGATAGTGTTAACAAATGGAAATCTTAAGTAAGACAAAATCTAAAAATAATAAGATTTGTAATACTTTAAATATATTAGGCAGAAAAAGCTTCAATAAAATGATACTCTTTGAATCATTGCCTGAACTATGTGGAGTAACATTGATCTGTGGAGTTATTTTGCAATTTTTTTTTATGTTTCACTTATGAATATATATATAGGTGTATATATATATATGAATATTTATACTATATACATATATATATATATAGGGTTTTTTTTGAGGTAGGGTTTCACTCTAGCTCAGGCTGACCTGAAATTAATTATGTATGTAGTCTCAGGGTGGCTCTAACAGTGATCCTCCTACCACAGCCTTCCCAGTGATGGGATTAAAGGTGTGCACCACTATGCCAGGCAGTTTTCTTTTACTGTATATTTAAATAATAGCAGATAATAAAAGCCACCCTGAAGACTCAATGCTAATCTGCTTTGAAATTTTTACTACCAATCACATTGGTCCATTAATTTTCAATTCAGCCACACTTCAGTTCTAAGGAGATGGATAGAATGCAGCCAGAGTTTTTTTTTTTTTTTTTTTTTCAGACTATCACACCAACTACCTCTAGTCCAGTTCCAAATAGATTACTTGCTGCCTTCTGCGCAAGTCTCCACTGTCTGTGTTTCCCTTCGCATTACGGCATTCAAAACTGCTACTATAATGACCAAGGATGCTGTGCATACCTCAGATCTAGCCCCGAAGTTGAAAATTCATCCCCATTTTTCTGGCAAACCAGTTCAACATATATGGTCAGGCTTACTGTACCAACAACATCACTCTAAGCACCAATTTTTTTTATCAATTACTTTCTCGTTACTGTGTAAAAATATCTGATTAGAAACAAAATTAAGAAGGAAAGTTTTATTTTCAGCTTGTAGTCTTGATGGGAGGTTTCATGGTGTGATGGCATGACATCAGGAGCAGGGATCAGATCACTACATCCTAATAACAGCTAGCAGCAAGCAGAGAGATTAGCAAGTGGAGCTGGTACACACAAAATCTTCAGCTTCACCATCTGCCCCCCCCCCCCCGCCCCCCCCCCGCAATTGACCCACTTCCCTTATTAAGGCTACACCTACTAAAGGTTCCACAACTCTGGCAAACTGCTATCAGCTGCAACACATGCGCCTATGGAGGACATTTTTCTTTTTACATACAAATCATATAACTTTCTGAGATCTAATGAGATTAATGAGATGAATCTCGACATTCCATGTTTCTCTCAGTATTCTAACCTTTTAAACTCCCATAAGAATGGCCCAATAAACCCTAGCAGAATTTCGAGGCATCTCTATCCCAAAGTTCCAAATTATCCCACATTATTCCTGTAAACCAGTCCCAAAGGCTTATGAACCACATGATCAGGGTTATCTTAGCAACACTAATACCTGTACCATATTCTATATTAGTAACTTTCTTGTTCCTGGGATAAACTACTTCTCTAGAAGCATCTTATGGAAAAAAACACAACTATTTATTTAAGGTTATGTTTTGAGTAAATATTGTCCATTATGGTGAGGAAAGCATGGTAGGAATACTCATTTCATTTTAGGCAGAGTACTGAAACAGACAGTGAACAGGATGCAGGACAATACCATAACAGTAAAGGCCTTTTCCCAGTGACTCCCTTTCTCCAGAAAGGCTCCATCTATTAAAGGTTCCACAACCTTCATAAATAGTGGCACAAGCTGAGGTTCAATTGTCCAAATACATGATCTTTTGGGGGGGCTTTCACACAACAATAGATAATTAAAGTTTACATGCTATATATTATCATATAACAAAATGAACCATGAGAATATGGTGGCAGGATTGAGGGGATAATCAATATATTTTTCTTCTTAAGCTGAGGAAATGTTTTCATGTTTTTCTAACACATTTTATGGAGGTCAGAATTTACCTTACTCTCAAACTTGCTTTAATTTCAAACCCCAACTCGCATTATGGTTCTTTACAGGAAACATTATCCAGTTTCTTTGAAGAGCATTTTTGGGCTGCTAATTGGGCACAAAAGCCATGATTGTCACCACACTGTGACAGAGAAGATAAACCCAAAGGGGTTAGCTACTCTACCAAAGACTTTGAATTGATTTCATTAAATATTGCTGTTTTCTAGTTTCTCAAATCTCATCTTTAAATTATTAATATATAGATTCTTTAGGATTTATTTTAAAATAATTACTGTTTTATGTAGTGTTTTTAGATAAATCAATTCAATGTCACTTCCCTTATAGCTTCTAATAATCTTCCCAATATTTGATTTGCAGAAGACAATCTTCCTAGATGTTATGGAATCTTAGGCTATTTATTTATTGCCTGAAATATTTTGTATCATATTAAAGAGTACTTTTTAGAAATTAGCTTTATCAGTTTTAAACATGGATCTACCACTTAATAATTTGTAATTTTGGTAAATTAAGTATTTTAAGTCTAAATTTAATTTAACTCATAACTTTAATGGTTTCCATCGGGATTACATAAGGATTATGTGCCATACTTCACATGGTTTTTAGCTAATATATAAACACTATTTTTGTAGTTATATGACACATGCTAAGGATCAGATTTTTAAAGTTAGAAACCAACTTAATATTTTATCAGTTTTCTAGAAAATTTTGTAAAGTGTTATTCGAATGCCAATTAGATAGTTTTTTTCAGATATGTTGATAAAGGAGATATGTATGGAAAAACTGTATAGGTAACTGCTTCTGGTAATTCATTGTATCTTGGTGGTATGAAAGTAATTTTAAGATGGTAAAAGCAACTTACTTCTATTGGTTGCATTTAACCATACAAAGCCAAATATCAGTATAATTGATTCACATGTACACACACACACACACACACACATACTCAGTAAATACAGTGATTCCTAGATAAATGAATTCAGCACTAAATTTAATTAAGATTTTGTAAAGGTAAAAATTTCAAAAACCTCTAACTCTACCCACACATATCTAATATGGTAAAAACAAATTTTCATATTACTATTAAAATAAAAGTAGTCATATCTGATTTTTTTTTTTTTTTGGTTTTCTGAGGTGGGATCTCACACTAGCTCAGGATGACCTGGAATTCACTATGTAGTCTCAGGGTGGCCTCTAACTCTCGGTGATCCTCCTACCTCTGCTTCCCAAGTGCTGGGATTAAAGGCGTGTGCCGCCACACCCAGCCCATATCTGAATTTATATGCATCCTGATCTCATGTTTGGTAGAAAAGTCTATACTTAGTAACATATTTCATCCATGTTTATTATAATGAAATAGTATATAACGAAATATCCAAGATTCAGTCTTCCATATTACAGGATTATTATTCATGATAAATATGTGTGTAGATCTACATTTATAAGAATTATTTAGATTTGTATCCACAGTACTTTGCTAGGTCCATATAGTCCTTTTCCTCTATAAAAAATTGTTTATTGCTTTCCCTGCAATCTTAAGACATTCACATTGTCTAGACACAAGATCACAATATAATACTATATATATAACATATATTATTTATATATTTTTATATATATTTATACAAAATTCCAATATAAATATATACTATAACATAAATTATAATATGTAATTTATATGTTTATATATTATAATATATTGACATTATATATGTAATTATATATAATATATTTTATATTCTATGTAATAGAATATAAATTATAATGTCAATATATATAAAGATTATAGATACATATATATATATAAGTTTGAAACACATTTTATTAAACAGGGACTGTGGAGATGAACTATTTTAATACAACCTCAGCATGTTTTATCAGAACAACTTGTTTTATATTTTTATTTCATTGTTTCTCTTTCTATATCCCATTCTATGAAGTCTTCACAAGGGATTCTGTCTTCATTTAAATTATTTCTAAGGAGACATTTTTATTGAAGAAAAGTCATAAAGTTAAATTTATGGGTCTAAATTTCAGGTGAAGGTATATTTTACAACATGGCAGTTCTTATTTTAGCAACCTGGTTTGAAAACCAAGTACATGGTGATACATACAAAATATCTTAGAATTTCAATGAATAAAATGAGGGTTGGAGAGATGGCTTCATTTTTAAGGTGTTTGCCTGCAAAGCCAAAGAATCTAGGTTTGATTCCCCAGGACCCACGCACACCAGATGCACAAGGTGGCTCATGCATCTGGAGTCTGTTTGCAGTGGCTGGAGACCCTGCATGCCCATGCTCTTCCTCCTTCTCTCTCTCTGTCTCCCTTTGTCTTGCTCTTTCAAATAAATAAAGAAAACTTTAAAATGAAATAAAAAATTCAATGACTATTTGGATAAATCTACTTATAATTTAATGTATATTTCAGAAAACCAGAAGAAAGAGTTTTTAATTTCTTCACCATATTGATATGGCAAATGAATGAAATGATCATTATTCTTAATCTCATTTTATTATTATAAAACATACACTTGTATCAAAATAGCACATAGTTCCTCACTCGTGTTAAACAAATACTACAGGTCAATTCAACATTGTAAAAAAATTCAGTGTGGTATAAAATCCTCAAAATAATCTTTGTTACATAATGTATATATTTTTATTAAGGTTTTACTATACTACTCTATATTAAAACAAGTATTGTATTTCTAACAGTTCCAAAATACTAGAGACAGAAATGGCCAGGGTAAATGATATAATAGCATAGATTACCAAACAGAAAATTGGGAGTATAAAAAGCAGACATATATTCGCAGTTTCCAAAGTCCTAAATCAAGGCATCAGTTGATACAGTGTCTACAGAAGGCAGTATTTCTGTTTTGTAAGTAAATGTATTCATGTATCTTCACATACTAAGTAAAAATCCATGTATCCCATTTTTTTAAGGCAGAGGTCTTTTAAGGTCCTTGTATTTATAATTGAAAGAATCAAAATATATCAACCAGAGAATCAGTTTCAGGAAAATTGTTTTGGATTATACATTGAATTTATGAGAAGGGCAAAAGGCAAAACTCTTATCCAAGGACGCAAGAGGGTTTTCTGGAAATGAGAAAGCATATCCTGAGAACTTTTAAAGCATCTTTCATGTGAGCCTCCTGGATAAGTGGCTGGACTGGCTGGTTTGCTCTTAACTCCAGGTGTCTGTGGTCTAGTTCTAGAGAAGGGATTAGCACCTTTACATTATTTCATATCTCACAAAAATAAGAGATAAGAATGGAGACACTTATGTACCTCCTCTAGTGAGATAAGACAAAATTGTGAAGCTCCCTTCTGACATTTGTGATCAGTAGGACACAGAAATGATTTAGATTCTCTCCCTATAGACTCTGAACAATTCCTTGTTTATACATTCCCTGTCATTCTTAACTACCACACTGGACTTCAGATTATTTATTTCTTTTGTTTTATTTCTGTAAGCATGTTATTGGTGTGTTGAACAGGGTGGCCAACAACTTATGGTCCTTCATCTCCAGCCCATCAATGCTGGAATTATAGACATGAACAACCATAACACTTGGAATGTACTACAATTTCTTCATATATACATTTTGGGCTTAATGTTTCCTCCATGCTGCTCTAAAGTCCTTGTCCCACACAAAGTTAAATATTTGTTGACTATAAACAGCATTCTTTCATTACAACATCACCCTCAAAAGCTTTCACTTCTGAATTCCAAATCTCATCTAAAGGGCATCTAATCTTGAGGCAAAATTCCTCATTTGAATCATTATAACCAAATTATTCCCTTCTATAATATAATGTGGAAGCATAGAACACATTTTCATTTTAAAACTAAGAAATTAAAAAGAGAAAGGTAAATAGAAGTCCTAAATAAGTGAAAAAAAAATAAAAGTTATCAAATTCTATACAACCTTGAAGTTTTAGAACAGTTTTCTTTGTCTCAATGCTCTGTCTTTCAGGATGAAGGTGTTAGCAACCCTATATCCACAGCTTCACATGTACCCTCTTGTCTTTGAGCTCAACCAGATGCTACTCAGATCGAAGCAATACATTGGACATGCTGCCTCTTCAATCTGTGGTGAGAGTGGCAACCCTAATGATCACAAAGTCACCATTGAATTTCTTTTGTTCTTAAATGAAAATACTCATGTTTACACTTCATACATTTTGGAACATGTTGGGCACTGCCATGCACAGGCTGGAGCCTTCAGGAAAGGGGTCTGAGCTTCCAGGCATGGCTGTGGACACCCAGGCCACAGGAGGCCACTCCTTCAGCAAGCCCAGCACACCTGAACTTAGGCTCTGCCCATAGCCCTGTAACCTTTCGCCAGTTGCCTAGGAAACTCCTTATCAGCCTTTACACAGCTCATCCCCATGAGACCCTAGATCATCTGACCACCCCCATTGTCCACATGCTAGAATGAATGTCCCCACATGCTAATTATCCATCAGAAATGAACTTGGTACATCTGATCACCTTAGGGTCCTTTCCTCCATACTCAGATGCTTAAAAACCTATTTCACTGAAAATAAATGGAGAGAGCTGTTCAACTATCTCCCGGAAGTATTGCTGTCATCACCCGCTCATCTATCCTGATTTATTGGGTGCCTTTGGGTGGAACCATGACTGGCCACTGGAACAAGAACACAGGAACACACAGCTGGCACCTGAACAGGGACATTATGAGGTGGACAGGGTAGGTGAGTGCTCTTCCAGAGGGATGGGAGGCATTGGCCCATGTGGCCTTGCCTCCATGTTTTTGAGGGCTGGCAGGTTTCTCTTTTCCCATCTTTATTTTAGGTTTGCACCATCTCATGGGACCAGACATGATGAACTGGCAACTGATGTCTCTTGGCCTAGGCCACTCTTCGGTATTGACTGAAGGCCACCTGTCCTCTGCCTGGACCCTGACAGCCCGCTGGGTGTTGGCAAAATACCTCTATCTATTTCTCTTTTCTCTTTCAGAAGGAAGCTATTTTTTCTCTTTTTCCTACTTTAATATTGTCTCCCAGCAAAAGAAATCAGATTCGTAGATTAAGGTGCCTTCTGAGAGTCAAGAGAATTAAGCTCCCCAGAGGGAGGCCAGTTCCTTTTGGGAAGTCCTCCAGGTCACCCTCTGGATTTCTGAGCACACATGTGGCCAAGACACGTGGACCCACATAGCTTCTCTGGCTAGGAAATGAAAAGTTCAGGAAGGAAATTCCCCCTCACTCCTTTTAAGTGGCAAAACTACAGCCGGCTGTGCAAGCATACCAAATGGGCTTGAGTCAGAATCAGGTTGCAAACAGACCATGACGCCTCAGCCCATGCAGGTGTCATGTCTCTGCCTCCTCTCCCAGTGGAACATCAGGGCACCCCCTGCTTCTTCAGCAGCCTTCTTGTGGTCCTGGGGGCCCTCTCTTTCCAACGGTTCCAGGGAACCCCCTCCCTTCTTTACCATTCAGGTAGCTGGACTTGGACTCCCGCAGTCATCTTGGTCAGTCTCAGTCATTACCTCCACATGTACTAGACTGGACCCCAAGTGAGCACCAGGGAGTAGAGTGGGGCTGAACCCTGGCAGGGCTGATGTAAGGTGTATACAAGCCCTGCCCAGCTGCCTCAGCACACCAAAAAGCAGCAAGAAAGAAAAAAAATTAGGTCACCTTTAATTAAAGCCTATGGTGAACTGAAGTTTTAAGTAAAGATGGTCATATTTTTTACATGATATCATAAATATAATTACTGAGTTTATGTTCTAGGTCAACTTCAACTTACATAGAGGATTATTGAAAGCAACAGAATTCTCTCTGAAGTGGTAACTTATAATCTGTCAGGTATTTTAAAAAAACAAAAGGTTGTAATGTCCTGTTACTTAAAAGGAGGAGGCATCTGACCTACCTCAAAATAGCAAGAAAATTTGCCTTAGTTACTCCTAATAAATCATCTCCAAGTGTGTTATTGGTATTAATGACATAAAATTGTCTTTAGACTACTTGCTTTACAGTCAGTAATAGGATTAATCAATTTGGGGTAGTTTTTCTTAATAGCCTTATAAGAAACATGTTTAACAATGTGGTGAGATGAGTTAATTGAAGGAACTAGGAAGGAATTTTTCAATGTTGGGACATACAATGCTCCTGACCCCCCTTCCTTTGCCTACTTGCTAGAAAGAATGTCTCCATATGCTAATTAGGCATCAAAAATGAACTTGGCATGTCCATTCCCCTCAGAGTCCTCCCCTCCGCCCTCAAATATTTGTAAACCCATTTCACTGACAATAAACCGAGAGAGCTGTTCAACTTTTTCCCGGGAGTGTTTCTTTCATCATGTGCTCATCCACCCTGTTGCCTGGGTGCCTTTGTGGGGGGAATCGTGGCCAACCCCCAGAGCAAGAACCCAGGAACCCACACTCACCTAGTCTCTATGTCTTTTAGTTTCAGTTTTCAGAATTTCAGCTGATAGAATATTATATGTTCCTAGCTTTTGTTGAAATTGCTGATTCTGACTTGGTTCCTGCCTGTACTCCTCTTTTACATGGTTGTTCAGCCATGGTTCAATACTCTCTTCAGAATATACTTGCTCAAACCTTTAAATACTTGGAAACTAAGAATGTTTTGTCTTGCAATTCTGATTTATTTATTTTTTTTTTTCTCAATCACTTTTTTTTTTTTTTTTAACAACTGAACCAACAGATTTATTTAGTGCTGATAGACAGCAGCATAGAGACACCAGCAGCCATGACCTGGTCTACTGCAGGGGCCTTCATTATTTCTTGGTCAGAAAGAATGATTACTGAGTATTCACTGAAGTCTTGCCACAGATTCTGTGCTCATGATCCTTGTTGTGGCGTTGAGGGCAGTGTCACTCCTCACTCTGGGGAACTTGCTCTCAGCACTTGAGAGTAGAAAGCTCTGATGCAGCTGTGCCTCAATGTGAGAACTGAGACACTACTGTAAAAGACACAGAACTAAGTTCTGGATACTACAGATAGAAATTATCACAACTAAAGCAGCAAATCATAACATCTGCTGAGGTTTTCTGGTAGAACAACAACAAAAAAATGAGTTACATTTTGCTCTTATCACATAATCAGTCAAAATGAACCAAACGACTACTTCAATACTTTTATTAGAAAACTTTTTAGCAAGAAGCTAGGAAAATATCTCAATCAGCAATGTACCTGTGTTACATCCATGAAGACCCAGATTTAATGGCCAGAATGTACATGAAATACCCAGTGTAGATACATGGGAATATGATTTTAGTCTGGTGAGATGAACGCAGGATGATTTCTGGTGAACTTCTAGCTAATAAGGAATCCTGTCCTAATAAAATTCTTGGAAGGCAGTAATTATCTCTTCTAGGAAAGTGAGTGAAGCTTTAAGGATAACGAGAAAGAATAATCAGATTCTCCTTCCATTCTCAAGGACATTTCTCACTTTTATTTTGGGGACTCTGTTATCTATTGGGACTGTAGCATAATGTGAGCATAATAAAACCACAACAGACAAACAAGGACTAATAACATTCTAAACATCAAATGGAAGAAAGGGTGCAACCACATCACCTGAACCCCATAAACAAATTGACACCTAGAACTGTGATAACAATTGCCCCCACTGACCTGCCGCCTGACCTTGTGGTGTGTGATTTATCTCAGCATTTTTCCTGCTGTTGACTACTCAATTCCCTGCTACCTGTCTGCCTGTTCACACATTTAGACCTGTCATCCATCCATCCATCCTTGTCTACACCTGGTCGTGCCCTTCACTTTGCCTTGCTTTTGCAGTTTACTTCTGACCCTGAACCCTGATTCTACTGTCATCAGTAGCAGCAGCAATTCCAGCCTCTCCTGAAAGAGTTTACCTTATCAACATAAAGTGTTTTACAATTCTATGAGTTTCCCAGCTCTAACTTTACAAGCCTCATTGACACTCTTTGCCTTTTTAGCTCTTTATAGCCATTCAATAACACACACACACACACACACACACACACACACACACACACACACACATATATATATATATGAATTTGTTGTGAGATGTATAATGTGTGATTTGAGAGTTAACATTAGTAATTAAGATTGGAATAAAAGTTTCTATGTTTACCTCCCAGCTGTGTCTGCCAAGGAAAGAAAGGATAGTGGCAAATTGCCGCCATTGAAATTGCAGTAGTTTGTAAATTATTATTCAATAAATTCTGACATTGTAGAAATATATGGGTATGTTCATCTATGTCTCTGATGTAGTATGCTCATGAAAATAGGCTTAAAAAAGAATAATATTCATGACAGGATGGTGGATTCTACCAACAAGATGGTATTTATTATCTATTTCCTTTTGGGTGATGCAAAATGTCATTTGTACTCACTGACTAAATTCAAGTAACTCATTTGGTATTAAAAGTGATGAAATTCCAAAGATAAAAAAAGTGAAAGTAAAGAAAAAAATATTTGTGATGAACTGGGGAGATTGCTTAGTGGTTAAGGCACTTGCTTGCAAAGTCTGACAACCTGGGTTTAAATTTCCAGTACCCACATAAGCCAGATGCACTAAGTAGCACATGCATCTGGTGTTTCTTTCCAGTGGCTAGAGCCCCTGGTATGCCCATTTTCTTCCTCTCTCTCTCTTAGTCTCTCTGTCGCTCTTTCACTCTCTATCTACTTGCAAGCATTTAACCACTAAGCCATCTCTCCAGCCCATAAAAAATATTTTAAATATTTATTTGAGAGATAGAGATAGAAAAGAGAGAGAGAGAAAATGGGTGTCCCAAGGCTTGTAGCCATTGCAAAAGAATTCCCAACACATGTTCCACCTTGTACATCCAACTCTATGTGAGAGAATCAAGCATGAGTCCTTTGTCTTTTCAGGTTAGTGCCTTAATTGCTGAGCCATCTCTCCAGCCTTTCAACACATATTTATCTTTCTCCCACAACTACATATATATATATATATATATATATATATATATATATATATATATATATATATATATATATAAAATAAACTGTTAATGTAAAAGAAAAAAAAAAGAAGAACAACTTTCTTTTTAAAGTAGGGTCTCACTCTAGCCCAGGCTGAACTGGAATTCACTCTGTAGTTTCAGGGTGGCTTTGAACTCATGGCATTCCTCCGGATTAAAGGCTCTTATATAAAAACTTAAAAAAAATATTACTGTTGTAGTTACTTTCTTGTAGCTCTGCCAAACACATGACCAGAATCAGCTTACCAGAGGAAAGGTTTTATTTCAGGCTTATAGAATTCAGGAGAACACCATCATTGACAGAGGTTGGCACACTTTCTTAGATGCATAGTAGAGAGATACCACCAAACAGGCAGTATATTAGTTAGGGTTCTCTAGTGGAACATAACTGGTATAATGAATTGTATTTATAAAGGGGATTTAATGAATTAGGATATGGCAGCCTAATTATAGCAGTCTACAGGCCCAAGAGTCAAGGAACCTAGTAGTTATTCAGTCAAGGTGGCTGGATGCCTCAGTTGTCCCATTCCAACAGTAAAGGCCTGAATGCTTCATGAAGAGCCACTGGTCTTCAGTCCATGCTGGAAGGCAGCAAGCAGCCTGGTAGCTAGGTAGGACGAAGGAATTTATTTAAGCTTACAGATCCAGGGGAAATCCCATAGTGGTGGATGAAGCTGTTCTCCTTTCAGAGATCCATGCATAGAGAGCAGAAACCACCACCAGCACCACTAAAAGCAAGCACACACTTGGAAGGATAGGCAGAACTCAAACACTCTGTATATCTTAGGGTAGAATTCAGATATACCCCAGTAACACCACAAGGCTGGACAAGAGGATCCATCCACAGTAACACTTCTTCTAGAAAGGTGGCTGGAGATATAAATGACAAGCTTTAATAAACTCGTGAATCTATTGGGGGACATAAATTTAAATTACCACATCCAACAAACACAAAAAGCCAGAATTCTAAGTGGCTGTGAAAACACCTTAGGGCTGGACTAAAAGATCCACCCCCAGTGACAACTTCTCCAATAGGTTGCTGGAGGCTTAAGAAATCAGCTAAACCTTAATTAAAAATCCCTGAGGGGGCTGGAGAGATGGCTTAGTGGTTAAGTGCTTGCCTATGAAGCCTAAGGACCTGGTTCAAGGCTCGATTCCCCAGGACCCACGTTAGCCAGATGCACAAGGGGGCGCACGTGTCTGGAGTTCGTTTGCAGAGGCTGGAAGCCCTGGCGTGCCCATTCTCTCTCTCTCTCTGTCTCTCCCTCTTTCTCTGTCAATCTCAAATAAATAAATAAAAATAAACAAAATATTTTTAAAAATCCCTGAGGTTAAGGGGAAGACACATTCACATCCAAACCAGCAAAACTACAACTTACACATATTTAGGCAGATTTAAATTCAGGATAATTTCATTTAAATTCAACAAAAATAACTTTGCAATGTAATTTTATTAATATTTGTTTCTCTTCTTATAAGAGATTATATTTAATATTTATTAGTTGACTGCAGTTCTACTTCTTTCTAGTTATTTGAAAAACCTGCATATTATTTTTTAATATATTTTATTTTTATTTACTTGTTTATTTGACAGAGAAAAAGGGAGAGAGAGAGAATGGGCATACCAAGGCCTTCAGCCACTACAAACAAACTCCAGACAAATGTGCCCCCTTGTGCAACTGGCTAACATGGGCCCTGGGGAGTCCAGCCTAGGTCCTTTGGGTTTTCAAGCAAGTGCCTCAACTGCTAAGCAATCCCTCCAGCCCCCCCCCTTTTTTTTTTTTTGGTTGTTGTTGTTCTGTTTTGTTTTTTGGTCTTTCAAAGTAGGATCTCGCTCTAGCCCATGCTGACCTGGAGTTCTTTATGTAGTCTCTGCGTGGCTTCAAACTCACATGTGCTGGGATTAAAAGCATGTACTACCACACATAACTTGCATACTGTTTTTAGTTCAATTTGATTTTTCTATATCTGAAGTCACATACTGTTAAAAATTTAGTATTTCTTTTTGTTTAGTTACTTTATTCATTTATTTTTCATTGAGATAGATTTGACTATCCAGGGTCTATTATGCTTCCACATGCATTTAAGGATATTTTTCTATTTCTGTGAAGTCAATGGTATATTTTGATGAAAATTTTGCATTCCCTTAATATAGTACTGTGATAGTGTTGCCATTTAATTTTTGTTTGTTTGTTTGTTTGTTTCCCTAGGTAGGGTTTCACTCTATCTCAGGCCGACCTGGAATTCACTATGTAGTCTCAGGGTGGCCTCGAACTCATGATGATCCTCCTACCTCTGCCTCCTGAGTGCTGGGATTAAGGGCATGGACCACCATGCCTGGCTTTTTTTTTTTTTTTATCCATAAATACAAAAACATTTTCCCTTTTGTGTCATCTATACATTCTGTCATCAGTGCTGTAGTTACCATTACATTGCTGAGAAAAACATCTGAAAAGAAACACCTTATAAGAAGAAAGGATTTATTTCAGGCTTATAAAATCCAGGGGAAGCTTCATCATGGTAGAAGAAGTTGGCTCACTCCAGCATCCAGAGCAGACAGATAAAAGTCAACACCACCAAACATGAACAGCCAGAACTCAAACTGACTCTCTATACACCAAGTAGTGTGGGAAAAGTTCTGCACATATGACACACCCCCTTCAGCAGGGATTTGCTTGCTGCAGTCTTAAGTAGGAAAATTAATCAACTTGAGTCTATGGTGGACATACATTTCCATTCCAAGCACCGCAACCAGTATTTCATGATGTTTATTAGAGGTCATTCACTTCCTTGATTAACTTTTTTCCTAAGTATATTCCTAGCTCTTGTGAATGGAATTTCTTAATTTTATTTTCATCAGCTTCATTATTTTTATGTGAAATGGTGCTTTTTTATGTTTTTTATAACAATTAGGAGCAGGGCAGTCCCCATTTTGTGTGTAGTCATTCAGGGCTATGGGCATAAACAAACAAAAAATACCTGCATGCACTAACAAGTACTTGTAAAATTCTGTGAGAACCTCCTGAAAGGACATACCTCAGTCAAGACACAGAAAGACTTTAGCAGAGTTGTTCCCATTATAATTGTTTGGAATAGTGTAATAAAAATCAAATTATTGCTTCTTTTTATTTATATTTTATACAAGTTTACATTCATTGAAACATTGAAAAGAATGTAGAGCATTGCCATATATTCTCTGTCCATACAAAAATAGTTCAATTTTATTTTCTTCAAGGTATTTAAAACAATATTTTGAAACATGTTCATCCTCTATGAACAAAGAGTGCCTTGTCTATCTTTCAGCTAGAAAGAGATAAGTATTCTAGTACCAAGAAACATAATCTGATCCTTGAGAGCAGATATTTAGGCTCTTTTATTTCTGCTGTGAAGGATCACAGGGAAATGATATTAGAAATGAAAGATCAGAAGATTGGTGTTAGAATCTAGTCTGCATCATCCTCTGGTTTTTGAACTGCAAAACTTGGAATTTAACTGACAAATAATATTCCTAAAGAGCAGTGTTGCTATGTTGGGCATAGGTATTGGCTGTTCATGGGCTCCCAGGGTTGAGGCATGTATCTACCTCTATTTTGCTGAGTGACCAAATAAGCTGAGGGAGCTGACTCTAATTCTTCAGCATTCTGTGATTCTGTCATTTCGTAGTCTGTGTTTCTAGTAGGGAATAACTTCAAACTCTATAAGGAAACAAATATGGAATAATGAGAAAAGCACTGTGCAGACATTCATGTACTGTCTTAATCCTTCCAGGAATCATCTAAATGTCTCTTATCCATTCACAAGCTCCCTGGGTCTTACTTGGCTTCAGATCTGGGGATTTTGTCATTTGAATTTCCCTGATGCCTCTTAAGAAAAGTTGCTTTTTAGATTTTTTTTCCTTTTGGTGATAAGTTTTGTTTTCAGTTTTTTAACCTACGAAGTGATGGATTTCATTAATGTTATTGTTTTGTTCTTATTTGCCCTGCTCCCCAGCCCTCTCCTTAACACCCTCATTAGTCCCTTTTTACTCTCCAATAGTCCCCTTCTGTAAATGGGATTTACATATTTTTATATGGTTTATAGAATTTAGCTGTGAAGCCGTCAAGCCCTGAATTATTTTCAAATAGGAGACTCAATTCTGTTTCTGTTTTAATCACTATTTGTTAATATACATTTTATATATTGATTCACATTTGGTATGCTGGATTTTCTTCTTAGGATTATGACTACTTTCTTTCATCCAAGCATTCTAAATTCTAAGAAAGTGAAGACACACAAAAATCACTAATGTGTTAGTTATTAAATAATACTTTGTACTTTGATTGAATCCAGAACATGTGATTGACTTTCTTTAAGTCACCTAATGTAAAGCAATTAACTTGCTGTAAAGGTTAACTCCCAGAAAACAAATGTCTATTTAAAGTAAATACTGGAACTACCACAGGAAATCAAGGTCAACATCAGTCTCCCTGCCAAAAGGGAAAAACGCAAAAGGATCCATAGGTCCTGGATGTTGATGTCCCTTGTTCAATGCATGCTCTCCTGTTTTGTCTTACTGCCACTCTCTTCTCTCCCTATAAAACTATTGAATTCTGTAAAATGAGTATTTGAGAATGATAGCCTGTTGTAGTTTGAATGTAAAGTGGCCCCACAGACTCGTGGTTTTTTTTTAAGAATCATACTCAATCCCAGGCTGATAGCAGCATGGAGGGGTTGTGGAGCCTTGTTGGAGGTCAGCATGGGCTTTGGGATGTTGTAGGCCAGCTCCCCTTGTGAGATACAACTCACTTCAGAATACTTCCACCCAGATATGTGATAAGATGTGGGCGACCTTCCTGATCATCCCATGCTTTTCTGCTATGAAAAGATTTCCTTTTGAAATGGAAAGCCTAAAATAAACCCTTTTCTTCCATAAGCTGCTTCTGGTCATGTGGTCCCAGCAATAGGAAGGTAATGGCAACATAACCCCTTAATCTTACTAAGATACCAAACATTGAATAAAACTGGTTTCCTTTCCACCATTCTCATTTTCTGAATATTGGATTTCAAGTACTGAGCAGCTTAAATCTGGGTACAGTACAGTGAATAAAGCTTTGTGTATATTCCATAGAGAGAAGGAACATTCCCAAGGATGTTAAATATCCTCTTTACAGATAAGACATAATCCAGGTGTGGTGGTACAAGCCTTTAATCCCAGCACTTGGGAGGCAGAGGTAGGAGAATCACCACAAGTTCAATGTCACCCGGAGGAATTCCATGTCAGCCTGAGCTAGAGTGGAACTCTACCTCACAAAATCAAACAAAAAAAAAAAAAAAAAGAGAGAGAGAGAGAGAGAGAAAGACATAAATTGACATTCTGGATCCTTATCCATCTTTTTAAAAAACCATTTATAGGATGGAGAGATGGCTTGGCGGTTTATCCCTTGCCTGTGAAGACTAAGGACCCCAGTTAGAAGCTCGATTCCCCAGTACGTACGTTAGCGGGAAGCACAAGGGGGCACATGCTTCTGGAGTTCATTTGCAGTGGCCGAGGTCCCTGGCTTGCCCATTCTATCTGCCTCTTCCTCTCTCTGTCTGTCCCTCTTAAATAAATAAATAAATAAATAAATAAATAAAATTTAAAGCCATTTATTTATAAAACTGGACCCATTTTTTTTTAATGAGAGAGAAAGACAGAGAAAAATGGCACACTAGAGCCTCCAGACACTGCAATTGAACCCCAGACTCATCACCACCTTGTGCACTTGTGTCATTTTGGTTGTCTGGCTTACAAGGGATCTGAAGAGTTGAACATGGGTCTGTAGGCTACTGAGACAAGTGCCTTAGTTGCTAAGTCATCTCTCCAACCCCAAAATGACTTTTGGAATATCTAATATGTGTTAGGTATTTGAGTGAAAAACGTGCAAAAAAGCTGAAAAATCTTCTTGTTTGAGGAAATCTTTTAATGTGGTAAGGAGATGTATGAAATTGAGAAAAGAGTAAATAAAATTCAATGACAGAAATTAAAGTTTAGAAGGACCATAGGTAATAACTAAATGAAACATGAAAATAATAGTATAATATTGTGGAAAAAATGCATTAGAAGAGCCGGGCGTGGTGGCACATGCCTTTAATCCCAGCATTCAGGAGGCAGAGGTATGAGGATCACCGTGAGTTCAAGGCCACCCTGAGACTAGTGAATTCCAGGTTAGCCTGGGCTAGAGTGAAACCCTACCTCAAAAAAGTGCATTAGAAGGAGAAAGTATGAAATAAAGTTATGTATTATTCAGAAGTTAGTAAAAAGGGGTGAATTTTACTAGGCTCGTTAGGTATACTATCATTAAAATGAAATATTTGAGCGAAATAAAATAGGCGAAGATATGTGCCTTTTAAGTTGCTGATGGAATAGTGCATTCTTGGTTACAAAGAAATCACCAATGAGATGATCCTGAAGTAGAAGTGTTCTTTATTCACTCAAGGAACTTTATGTAGGCTAGTGTGATTGATGAGTAAAATGAGTGGCACAGAGACTAGTAAGGAATATGATCAGGGAATTGATAAGAGATGAGGGATTAAGTCAAGTATTGTACCATCTAATTTTATAGACATGTTATTATTTCTTCTTTTGTATATGGGAAGCCAATGGAGAGTTATGTGGAAAAGTTGTGATTTTCAAAAGAGTAACTTCATCCTTTGTTTTAAAAATAAGCAACCTGACTTCTGGTTAAGATGGCGGTGTAGGTACCATGCCAAAGCAGCCTAGGGGGGAAAAAGACCAAAAAAACTCAGCAAAATACACACTTTTACTAAAAAGTGAGGTGTATAGGAAATTGAAGCGGCAGCAGGGAAGTAGAAGAGTTCTAGAGCATCCAGAGCCTGCACAGGTGGGAAAAGTGGCTCCAGCAGCTCGGCCAACTGCCGCGGCCGCAGTGCAGCAGAAAGCCGCCAGACTCGGCTCGAGACACAGGAAAGGCCAGGTGCGAGAACTTCCCCTCACACCGCGCTCTCCGCAACTCGGGAAACATGAGGGGAGAGCGGCAGCGAGCAGCAGAGAGCAGACCGCGAGGTAGAAGAACACATGGAACAGCGAGAGAACCAGAGCAGCCGCGGCTCCCTCCCCTCCCCAACCGCCTGAGCCCAGCTCCAGTGAACAGAGCAGCGGCCCGGGTCCCGGCCACGTCAACTTGGGCTGACAACGGGACCAAAGCAGGAGCAGAGTTCGGCAGCAACATCAGCGGCCCCAGCAGCAGCAGACAAAGGGGTGGCAGCAGCGGCAGACTCGGCGGCAGCAGCGTCAGGGGGAGCGGCGGCAGTGGACACATCAGCAGCAGCTTCAGCAGCAGTGGTGGTTCCAGCAGTGGCAGCTATGGCAGCAGCAGAGGCAGCAGCAGCTGCTCAGTTTGCCCCGTAGGAAAAGCAAGTGCCCAGCTCCAGAAATCAGAACAGCAGCCCAACGACCCAGGCAGCAACTTGACTGAGACCAAAATCACCCAAGGTAACTGGTATTGCACCAGGGAAGGGTCTCACTTGGTCACAAACTGACTTGGATCCTTCAACAGACCAGGAATCTAAACCTCTTTGTTGATAGAGGATCTGGTCATTATAATAACTACTCTTGCATACATACTCGGGGCTGTTTTTGATTGAATGTGTACAGTGTTTAGTTAAATTTTAGAATCTACCTGTATTTTATTCCACTCAGCCTGCTTGAATACTCCTATAGCAGGGAACGTCAACCCCTAAGAACATCTTTGTAGATACTCTGAGAGTCTTAAGAGCCACACCTAACACCTTAAGGTCCTACCCTGAAAATATATTACATCAAATCTATTGATACAGCTAAGAATACACAGCTAGCTAGAAAATCCAAGCATTAACTTAATCAAAGATGCAAAAATATATACATTATAACACAAGAAACACTAAAAAACAAGATGATATAAATCCACCTAAAAGTATTAATGCATCAGAAATGTCCTCCAGTGAGAAAGAGTTAGAGGAAATGCCTGAGAAAGAGTTCAAAAGAATAATTATAAATATGTTCAAAGAGGTCAAAGAACACATGAAAACAATCAAAGAAGAAATCAAAGAGGAAATCAAAGTAATCAAAGAAGAGGCAGGACACCAATTTAATGAAATAAAGAAGGCAATACAATACATAAATAGGGAAACAGAAATAATAAAGAAAAACCAGTCAGAATTACTAGCAATGAAGAACACAGTTAATGAAATAAAAAAACTCTGTAGAAAATCTCACCAGTAGGATGGATGAGGGAGAGGACAGAATATCTAAGCTAGAAGACCAGGTGGCAGACCTAATGCAGTCTAACAAAGAGAAAGACAAACTTATAGAAAAGTATGAGTGGGAATTTCAAGATATTCGGGACACTATGAAAAGATCCAATATAAGAATTCAGGGCATAGTAGAAGGAGAAGAACTCCACTCCAGAGGCATAGTAGGCATCTTCAACAAAATCATAGAGGAAAATTTCCCCCAAATTGGGAAAGAGGTGCCAATACAGATACAGGAAGCCTTTAGAATCCCAGCCAGACACAATGGAATTAAACTACAAATCAGTAGCAAGAAAGGCTATAGAGCATACACAAAATCATGGAAACTAAACAATTCACTACTAAATGATGAGTGGGTCAATGAAGAAATCAAAAAGGAAATCACAAAATTTATAGAGTCAAATGATAATGAGAACACAACATACCAAAATCTCTGGGACACAATGAAGGCAGTTCTAAGAGGTAAATTTATAGCCTTAAGTGCCTATATTAAGAAATTAGAAAGGTTGCAAGTAAACGACCTAATGCTTCGCCTTAAAGCCTTGGAAAAAGAAGAACAAGGCAAACCAAAAATCAGTAGACAGGAAGAAATAATAAAGATTAGGGCAGAAATTAATGAAATAGAAACAAAAAGAACAATCCAAAGAATTAATGAAACAAAGAGTTGGTTCTTTGAAAGGATAAACAAGACTGATAAACCCTTAGCAAATCTGACCAAAAGAAAGAGAGAAGAGACACAAATTAATAAAATCAGAGATGAACAAGCTAACATCACAACGGATTCCAGAGAAATTCAAAAAATCATACGGACATACTATAAAAGCATATACTCCACCAAGTATGAAAATCTGAAAGAAATGGATGATTTCCTTGATCTATATGACCTACCTAAATTAAATCAAAATGAGATTAATCACTTAAATAGACCTATAACAAACATGGAGATCCGAACAGTTATCAATAATCTCACAACTAAAAAAAGCCCAGGCCCGGATGGAATCACTGCTGAATTTTACCAGACTTTTAAGGAAGAGTTAACACCATTGCTTTTTAAGCTTTTCCAGGAAATAGAAAAAGAAGGAATTCTACCAAACTCCTTCTATGAGGCCAGCATCACCCTGATACCAAAACCAGGCAAAGACAGAACAAAAAAAGAAAATTACAGACCAATCTCCCTCATGAACATAGATGCAAAAATTCTCAACAAAATATTGGCAAACAGAATACAAGAGTATACCAAAAAGATCATTCACCTGGACCAAGTAGGCTTTATCCCAGAGATGCAGGGATGGTTCAACATACGCAAATCTATAAATGTAATACATTACATAAATGGGTTGAAGGACAAAAACCACATGATTATCTCATTTGATGCAGAGAAAGCATTTGACAAAATCCAACATCCCTTCAGGATAAAAGTCCTACAGAGACTGGCAATAGAAGGAACATATTACAATATAATTAAAGCTGTTTATGACAAGCCTACAGCCAACATAGTACTAAATGGGGAAAAACTGGAAGCTTTTCCACTAAAATCAGGAACAATACAAGGGTGTCCACTGTCCCCACTTTCATTTAATATAGTTTTGGAAGTCTTAGCCATAGCAATAAGGCAAGAGACACACATAAAAGGGATACAAATTGGAAAGGAAGAAATCAAGTTATCATTATTTGCAGATGACATGATTCTATACATAAAGGACCCTAAAGACTCTACTAGCAATCTGTTAGAGCTGATCAAAACCTACAGCAATGTAGCAGGATACAAAGTAAATACACAGAAATCAGTAGCCTTCATATATGCTAACAACAAACACACAGAGGATGAAATCAGAGAATCATTCCCATTCACAATTGCATCAAAAAAAAAAAAAAATACCTTGGAATAAACCTAACCAAGGAAGTAAAGAATCTATACAATGAGAACTTTAAAACACTCAAGCGAGAAATTGCAGAAGACACTAGAAAGTGGAGAAACATCCCTTGTTCCTGGATTGGAAGAATCAATATTGTGAAAATGGCAATCTTACCAAAAGCAATCTACACATTTAATGCAATCCCTATCAAAATTCCAAAGGCTTTCTTCATGGAAATAGAAAAAACAATCCAAAAATTCATTTGGAATCACAAAAAACCTCGAATATCTAAAATAATACTGAGCAACAAAAAAGAGGCTGGTGGTATCACCATACCTGTTATTATTATTATTATTTATTTATTTATTTGAGAGTGACAGACACAGAGAGAAAGACAGATAGAGGGAGAGAGAGAGAGAGAATGGGCGTGCCAGGGCTTCCAGCCTCTGCAAACGAACTCCAGACGCGTGCGCCCCCTTGTGCATCTGGCTAACGTGGGACCTGGGGAACCGAGCCTCAAACCGGAGTCCTTAGGCTTCACAGGCGAGCGCTTAGCTGCTAAGCCATCGTTCCAGCCCCTGATTTTAACCTATACTACAGAGCCATAGTAACAAAAACAGCATGGTACTGGCACAAAAACAGACATGTAGATCAGTGGAACAGAATAGAGGACCCAGATGTAAGCCCAAGTAGCTATAGCCACCTGATATTCGATAAAAATGCCAAAAATACTCATTGGAGAAGAGACAGCCTCTTCAGCAAATGGTGTTTTGAAAACTGGATAAATATCTGCAGAAGGATGAAAATAGATTCTTCTCTCTCGCCATGCACAAGAATTAAGTCCAAATGGATTAAAGTCCTTAACATCAGACTGGAAACTTTGAAACTGCCAGAGGAAAAAGTAGGGGAAACACTTCAACATATTGGTCTTGGCAAAGACTTTCTGAATACAACCACAATTGCTCAGGCAATAAAACCACAGATTAACCACTGGGACCTAATGAAATTACAAAGATTTTGCACCACAAAGGACACAGTGAAAAAAGCAAAGAGGCAACCTACAGAATGGGAAAAAATCTTCGCCAGCTATATATCTGATAGAGGATTAATATCTAGGATATACAAAGAACTCAAAAAGTTAAATGATAAGGAATCAAACAAGCCAATCAAAAAATGGGCTATGGAGCTAAATAGAGAGTTCTCAAAGGAAGAAATACGAATGGCATATAAGCATCTAAAAATGGAAATAATTCCTTGCATTCTATCTGACCACAATGTAATTAAACTACAAATCAGTAGCAAGAATGGCTATAGAGCATACACAAAATCATGGAAACTAAACAATTCACTACTAAATGATGAGTGGGTCAATGAAGAAATCAAAAAGGAAATCACAAAATTTATAGAGTCAAATGATAATGAGAACACAACATACCAAAATCTCTAGGACACAATGAAGGCAGTTCTAAGAGGTAAATTTATAGCCTTAAGTGCCTATATTAAGAAATTAGAAAGGTCACAAGTAAACAACCTAATGCTTCGCCTTAAAGCCTTGGAAAAAGAAGAACAAGGCAAACCAAAAATCAGTAAACGGGAAGAAATAATAAAGAATAGGGCAGAAATTAATGAAATAGAAACAAAAAAAAACAATCCAAAGAATTAAAGAAACAAAGAGTTGGTTCTTTAAAAGGATAAACAAGATTGATAAACCCTTAGCAAATCTGACCAAAAGAAAGAGAGAAGAGACACAAATTAATAAAATCAGAGATGAACAAAGTAACATCACAACAGATTCCAGAGAAATTCAAAAAATCATACGGACATTCTATAAAAGCATATACTCCACCAAGTATGAAAATCTGAAAGAAATGGATGATTTCCTTGATCTATATGACCTACCTAAATTAAATCAAAATGAGATTAATCACTTAAATAGACCTATAACAAACATGGAGATCCGAACAGTTATCAATAATCTCACAACTAAAAAAAGCCCAGGCCCGGATGGATTCACTGCTGAATTTTACCAGACTTTTAAGGAAGAGTTAACACCATTGCTTCTTAAGCTTTTCCAGGAAGTAGAAAAAGAAGGAATTCTACCAAACTCCTTCTATGAGGCCAGCATCACCCTGATACCAAAACCAGGCAAAGACAGAACAAAAAAAGAAAATTACAGACCAATCTCCCTCATGAACATAGATGCAAAAATTCTCAACAAAATATTGGCAAACAGAATACAAGAGTATATCAAAAAGATCATTCACCCTGACCAAGTAGGCTTTATCCCAGAGATGCAGGGATGGTTCAACATACGCAAATCTATAAATGTAAAACATTACATAAACGGGTTGAAGGACAAAAATCACATGATCATCTCATTAGATGCAGAGAAAGCATTTGACAAAATCCAACATCCCTTCATGATAAAAGTCCTACAGAGACTGGGAATAGAAGGAACATATCTCAATATAATAAAGGCTATTTATGACAAGCCTACAGCCAACATATTACTAAATGGGGAAAAACTGGAAGCTTTTCCACTAAAATCAGGAACAAGACAAGGGTGTCCACTGTGCCCACTTTCATTTAATATAGTTTTGGAAGACTTAGCCATAGCAATAAGGCAAGAGACACACATAAAAGGGATACAAATTGGAAAGGAAGAAATCAAGTTATCATTATTTGCAGATGACATGATTCTATACATAAAGGACCCTAAAGACTCTACTAGCAATCTGTTAGAGCTGATCAAAACCTACAGCAATGTAGCAGGATACAAAATAAATACACAGAAATCAGTAGCCTTCATATATGCTAACAACAAACACCCAGAGGATGAAATCAGAGAATCACTCCCATTCACAATTGCATCAAAAAAAAAAAAATACCTTGGAATAAACCTAACCAAGGAAGTAAAGAATCTATACAATGAGAACTTTAAAACACTCAAGCGAGAAATTGCAGAAGACTCTAGAAAGTGGAGACACATCCCTTGTTCCTGGATTGGAAGAATCAATATCGTGAAAATGGCAATCTTACCTAAAGAAATCTACACATTTAATGCAATCCCTATCAAAATTCCAAAGGCTTTCTTCATGGAAATAGAAAAAAACAATCCAAAAATTCATTTGGAATTACAAAAAACCTCGAATATCTAAAATAATACTGAGCAACAAAAAAGAGGCTGGTGGTATCACCATACCTGATTTTTACCTATACTACAGAGCCATAGTAACAAAAACAGCATGGTACTGGCACAAAAACAGACATGTAGATCAGTGGAACAGAATAGAGGACCCAGATGTAAGCCCAAGTAGCTATAGCCACCTGATATTCGATAAAAATGCCAAAAATACTCATTGGAGAAGAGACAGCCTCTTCAGCAAATGGTGTTTTGAAAACTGGATAAATATCTGCAGAAGGATGAAAATAGATTCTTCTCTCTCGCCATGCACAAGAATTAAGTCCAAATGGATTAAAGTCCTTAACATCAGACCGGAAACTTTGAAACTGCTAGAGGAAAAAGTAGGGGAAACACTTCAACATATTGGTCTTGGCAAAGACTTTCTGAATACAACCCCAATTGCTCAGGCAATAAAACCACAGATTAACCACTGGGACCTAATGAAATTACAAAGATTTTGCACCACAAAGGACACAGTGAAAAAAGCAAAGAGGCAACCTACAGAATGGGAAAAAAATCTTTGCCAGCTATATATCTGATAGAGGATTAATATCTAGGATATACAAAGAACTGAAAAAGTTATATATTAAGGAATCAAACAAGCCAATCAAAAAATGGGCTATGGAGCTAAATAGAGAGTTCTCAAAGGAAGAAATACGAATGGCATATAAGCATCTAAAAAAATATTCTACGTCACTAGTCATCAGGGAAATGCAGATTAAAACTACATTGAGATTCCATCTCACTCCTGTCAGATTGGCCACCATCATGAAAACAAATGATCATAAATGTTGGCGGGGATGTGGAAAAAAGGAACCCTTCTGCACTGCTGGTGGGAATGTAATCTGGTCCAGCCATTGTGGAAAACAGTGTGGAGGTTCCTAAAACAGCTAAAGATTGATCTACCATATGACCCAGCTATAGCACTCCTAGGCATATATCCAAAGGACTCATCTCATTTCCTTAGAAGTACATGCTCAACCATGTTCATTGCTGCTCAATTTATAATAGCTGGGAAATGGAACCAGCCTAGATGTTCCTCAACAGATGAGTGGATAATGAAGATGTGGCACATTTATACAATGGAGTTCTACTCAGCGGTAAAGAAAAATGAAGTTATGAAATTCGCAGAAAAATGGATGGACCTGGAAAGTATTATACTAAGTCAGGTAACCCAGGCCCAGAAAGCCAAGCGCCACATGTTCTCTCTCATATGTGGATCCTAGCTACAGATGACTGGGCTTCTGTGTGAGAATGAAAATACTTAGTAGCAGAGGCCAGTAAGTTGAAAAGGAGACATAAAGGGTGGAGAAAGGAAGGGAGAAGGATACTCAATAGTTTGATATTGTATATATGTAATTACAATGATTGTAACTGGGAGGTAATATGATGGAGAATGGAATTTCAAATGGGAAAGTGCGGGGGTGGGGAGGGAGGGAATTACCATGGGCTATATTTTATAATCATGGAAAATGTTATTAAAAATTAAAGAAAAAAAAGAAAAAAGAAAATCAGAAAAGGAGGTGAAAAGGGAGCTGGAAAGAGCGATGGAAGTGATACATAGGAAAGTAGTAGAAAATACAAACTTAATTGAACAAGTCCAAAACTCGCTAGAGGCTCTTAAGAATAAAGTCAGCGAAGTGGAAGATAGAAACTCTAATATGGAAGACAGGATGGAAGAAGCAGTTCGAGAGTCCAAAAATTTCAGTAAGTTCAAAAGTTCCTGTGAACAGAACATGAAAGATTTGTGGGATACATTTAAACGTCCCAATATCAGAATCATTGGAATACCAGAAGGAGAAGCATTTCAGACCAAAGGCATGGAGAACTTCTTTGACACAATAATTGAAGAAATCTTCCCCAGTCTCTTAAAAGAAAGGCCTATCAAGATACAAGAAGCAAACAAAACTACTAACCTACTAGACCAAAGGATACACTCCCCAAGACATATTATCATTAAGACTCTCAACATTGACAGCAAAGAGAAAATCCTAAAAGCAGCTAGGGAAAAACAACACACCACTTTCAAAGGAAACCCCATCAGAATTACTTCAGATTTCTCAATGGAAACCCTGAAAGCTAGAAGGGCCTGGAATGAAACTCTGCAAAGTCTAAGAAACTATGGCTTCCAACCCAAACTACTCTACCCAGCAAAAGTATCCCTCATAATAGATGGTGAAAGGAAAACTTTCCATGACAAAACTCAACTTTACAATTATATGAACACAAAACCAAACCTACAAAAAGTATTCTAGGAAATTATCCACAGAGAAGAAACAAATAACCAAACACAAATGCCTACAAGAAGCATATCACAACAACCAAAACCAGAGAGGACACAAGAAATTTCAAATTCCATGAAAACATCAACACAACTCTACCACCACAACATGGCAGGGATCAAATCAAATCTCACATTCATCAACCTAAATATTAATGGCCTGAATTCACCCATCAAGAGACACAAGCTAATAGGGTGAATCAAAAAATTAAACCCCTCAATCTGCTGCCATCAAGAAACCCACCTTACCACTAAAGACAGAAACCTTCCCAGGGTGAAAGGGTGGAAAACAATATTCCAAGCAAATGGGAATAAGAAACAAGCAGGTGTAGCTATATTAATATCAGATAAAATTGACTTCAAACCAAAAACAATCAAAAAAGACAAAGAAGGCTACTTCCTACTTATAGAGGGAACAATCCATCAAGAGGATATTACAATCAAAAATCTGTATGCACCAAACACAGGGGCACCACAGTTCATAAAACAAAACCTACTTGACAATAAAACAGAAATAACCACCAACACCATCATAGCTGGGGACTTCAACACACCATTATCAGTAATAGACAGATCATCCAAACAAAAACTCAACATGGAAGTAAGAGAGCTCAACAAAACCATAGAACACTAAGACCTAATGGACATCTACAGAACTTTACATCCCAAATCCACAGACTACACATTCTTCTCAGCAACCCATGGAACATTCTCTAAAATAGACCATATACTGGGTCACAAAGACTGCCTCCACATATTTAGAGAAATTGACATAATTCCCTGCATGATATAAGATCATAATGCTATATTCCTAGAAATTAACAACAACAAAAAACACCAAGAATCCCAATGGCAACTAGAAACTGAATAGCACACTCTTAAACAATAAATGGATAGTGGATGAAATAAAAAATGAAATTGCAAAATTTCTGGAATTGAATGACAATGATAACACATCATACCAAAACTAATGGGACACAATGAAGGCAGTCCTCAGGGGAAAATTCATAGCATTCAATGCCTTCATAAAAAAGACAGAAAGATCCCAAATCAATAGCCTAACCATCCACCTTAAGGCTTTGGAAAAACAAGAAAAATAGAACCCAAAGAAATCCAGAAGGAAAGAAATAATTAAAATCAGAGCAGAAATTAATGAATTGGAAACCAAGGAAACAATTAAGGCAATTGACAAAAAAAAGAGCTGATTTTTTGAAAAAATAAACAAGATTGACAAACCTCCTGACAATTTGATCAATCAATAAAAGGAGAGAATCCAAATTAAGAAAATTCAAAATGAAAAAGGAGAGATAACAACAGACATAAGTGAAATTGGCAGAATCATCAGGACTTATTTCAAAAACCTCTACTCCACAAAACCGGAAAATGTGGAGGAGACTGATAAATTCCTGGATGCATATCATCTACCAAAGCTAAAGTCAGAGCAGATTAATCACCTCAATGAACCCATGACACTCATGGAGATTGAAAAAGTAATAAAAACCTCCCAAAAAAGAAGAGTCCAGGACCAGATGGATTCCCAGCTGACTTTTATCAAACCTTCATGGAAGAACTCAAACACCAAGTTTCTAAAACTTTGCCACACAATTGAGGAACAGGGAAAGCTTCCCAAATCCTTCTATGAAGCTAGTATCACCCTAATTCCAAAACCAGGCAGAGATGCCACAAGGAAATAAAACTACCGGCCTATTTCCCTAATGAACATAGATGCAAAGTTCCTGAACAAAATCCTTGCAAACTGAATCCAACAACACATCAAAATCATTACCCACCTTGACCAAGTGGGATTTATCACAGGAACACAAGGGTGGTTCAACATACAAAAATCTGCCAATGTAATACACCACATAAAGAAGCTTAAACATAAAAAACACATGATCGTTTCAATAGATGCAGAAAACGCCTTTGACAAGATACAACATCACTTCATGAACAAAACATTGGAGAGAATTGGCATGGCCTGTTTAAATCTTAACATAATAAAGGCAATATACAAAGCTCCAAAGGCCCAAATAATAATGAATGGAGAGAGAATGGAGGAATTCCCATTGAGATCAGGAACAAGACAGGGATGTCCTCTCTCACCTCTGCTTTTCAATATAGTTCTGGAAGTCCTAGCTCAAGCAAATAGACAGGAGAAGGAAATAAAAGGGATACAATCTGTAAAGGAAGAAGTTAAGTTAGCTCTATTCGCTGATGACATGATTGTATGTGTAAGAGATCCGAGAGACTCCATCCCAAAACTCCTGAAGGTGATTAACTCCTATAGCAAAGGAGCAGGATACAAAATCAATGCACAAAAACCAATAGCATTTCTGTATGCAAATGACAAAGATACAGAAAAATAAATAAAGGACATAGTCCCATTTTCAATAGCAAAAAAAAAAAAAAGATACAATTAAATAAAATACCCTGGAATAACATTAACCAAGGATGTAAAAGATCTATACAACTAAAATATAAAAACTCTCCGAAAAGAAATTGAGGAGGACTTGAGAAGATGGAAAGACCTCCCATGCTCCTGGATAGGCAGAATTAACATTGTGAAGATGACAATCCTACCAAAAGCAATATATAGATTTAACACAATTCCAAATAAAATCCCTAAAGTGTTCTTCACAGAGATAGAAAAAAATGATCTCAAATTTCATATGGAAAAACAGAAGGCCTTGCATATCCAAACATATCCTCAGCAAAAGAAATACCTCTGGTAGCATCATCATACCAGATCTAAACCTAAACTACAAGGCATAGTAATAAAAACAGCATGGTACTGGCATTAAAACAGGAGTATAGACCAATGGAATAGACTTGAGGACCCAGATTTTGGGTCAAACAATTATAGCTACTTGATATTCAACAAAGGGCTGAACAATATCTGCTGGAAAAAAGATAGCATCTTCAACAAATGGTGCTGGACAAACTGGATAACCACATGCAGGAAACTAAAACTTGATCCACACATTTCACAATGCACTACACTTAAATCCAAATGGATGAAACACTTCAACATAAGACCAGAAACTCGAATACTACTGAAAGAAAATTTTGGAAGTACTTTCTGTGATATAGGAATGGAAAAAGACTTCCTGAACAAAACCCCAGTGCCTCAAGTTCTTAAACAGTCACTCAACCAATGGGATCATATGAAGCTGAAGAGTTTCTTTACAGACAAGCATATAATGAGAAAAGCCAATATAATACCCACAGAATGGGAGAAAATATTTACAGGTTATCCAACTGATAGAGGCCTAATCTCTAGAATCTACAAAGAACTAAAAAGTCTAAACAATAAGAAGACAAATACCCCACTCACAAAATGGGGTGCAGAGTTGAACAGGCAATTCACAGAGGAAGATATACAAATGGCAAAAACACACTTAAGAAAATGCCCATCATCCCTAATCATCAGAGAAATGCAAATTAAAACAACTATGAGATTCCACCTTACCCCAATAAGGATAGCCAACATCAAAAATCAAATGAAAATAAATACTGGTGAGGATGTGGGAAGCAAGAAAACTCATTCACTGTTGGTGGGAATGTAGGATGGTACAACCACTTTGGAAAGCAATATGGAGACTCCTGAAAAAGCTGACTATAGAAATACCAACAGAACCAGTTATACCCTTACTGGGCATCTACCCTAAAACCTTCAAACCACAGGACAGAGAGATTTGCTCAACCATGTTTGTAGCGGCTCAATTCGTAATAGCTAAAAGCTGGAATCAACCCAGATGCCCATCATTAGAATGGATAACAAAGATGTGGTATATCTACACAATGGAATTCTATACAGCAGTAAGAAAAAATGACACAAAGGAATTTGAGGAAAAATGGTTGAACCTGGAACAGATCATTCTCAGTGAACTTACCCAATCACAGAAAAAAAATCGACACATAGTCTCACTCATCTGCAACACCTAACCTGAATCTACCCAAGATACCTAACATACCCAGCAAGCACCTCATGGACTAGACAATAGGATGGATGGGGAGGGCGGGGAGGGCATCGGAGGGTGGAAAACAGTAATCTGGACCCAAGCGGCAATGGTACCATAAAATTCTATTTCCTAAAAGAGAGACCAAATGGCTGAACCTTCACTAGACACTTACAGGAAACACCTGAACCACAAGACACTGGAGAGGGTAGGATCAAGACTAACCTAAATCTACATCTTCCCTCCCTCCTTCTCTCCCTCTACCCTCTCTCTCTCACCTCGCTAACTCTTGTATATTAGTTATGTTTTTCCTCAATTTCTTAGTGGGCACTGACCTGTAACCTCCACTTCCAGCTTGGGGCTACCATCCACAATGAGCTTTTGATCAGAGAAACCTACAAGTTTTCCCAAAACAATAACAGATTTCTGTCAGAGTACTTGATGACCCACCAAAGGCCAGTGAAAGACCCTATTGCTGAAGACTCTTTACACAGCTGACACGTAAAATGAAATGGCATGGCTGGAAGCCAGGAGAGAGTTAGTCCCCAGACAGTCAGCGTGTCTAGTGCCAGAAGGTGCTACATGGGCAACTGGGGGAAATGACCAATATCTGTCCAAGCAACTCATTGTCTAACCTACTTAGCAACAAATAACCTGTTGTGATGCCCACACAAGTGCAGTAGTGGCACACAGCCATGGTGGGGAACCAACTGCTCTTGATTTGGCTAACTGATCTCCTCAGAGGTATGAGACCCATAGCTGCAGCTGGGAAACAAGTCAGAACCATACCCAAACATAAGCCCTCTCTCCAATATCAAGCTACCATAAATCATGGGGTACAAGAGGGCCTACATCTATCAAACTCTCTATCAAAAATGTAATTGTTGGGTGGGTAGATGGCTTTGCGGTTAAGCGCTTGCCTGTGAACCCTAAGGACCCCTGTTCGAGGCTCAATTCCCCATGACCCACGTTAGCCAGATGCACAAGGGGGCACATGCGTCTGGAGTTCATTTGCAGCGGCTGGAGGCCCTGGCACGCCCACTCTCTATCTATCTCCCTCTTTCTCTCTGTGTTGTTCTGAAATAAATAAATAAATAAAAATAAAACAAAAAAATGTAATTGTTATCTGAATTTTCTGGGTGCTAAGTTACTCTCCGTTGGAAAATCTTCTCTTTTTCAGATAGATGCAGATCCTAAGGAGAGAGCTGCCCCAACATATCTCAAAAAGTGCCCGACTGAAACTAAGGACTATTGGCGAAACAAGCAAGGGTGATGTTTTCCTGATGAACCGGATACCAGCACAAAGGGGAAGGAGACCAACACAGAGAAAAATCAACTCCTACCAAATCAGAGAGCCAGAGCCTCAGAGGCCCCCAACACCATATCACTGAAGCAGACCAAAAATGAACCCAACATGGCTCAGGGAAATTTTGCGGAAGAGGGGGAGGAAAGAATGTCAGATTCACATGTTGTGTCATGGTATGCAGAGACATTTATCATACCAATAACTGTGGGCTAACTCCACAATCACGATCTATTTACATCAATAAGGAGGGTCCAATGGGAGGGTAGATCATGGATGAGCCTAAACAATGGTACCAAACTGCCTTCATTTGCTGAAAAGAAATCTAATAAATTAAATTTAAAAAGAAAGTAAAGCTAGCTGCAGCAAAAAAAAAAAAAAAAAAAAAAAAAAAGCCATTTAGGGTGAATTTCCCCTAATACTGACAAAAAATAAAACCTTTCCCTGTACAAAAAAAAAGGAAAAAAATGGCAAGAAATTCTCAATCAAGTTCTAAATTTAGCAGTACAAATTGTATTAGATTTTACAACTTCACAACAACCTTTGTTGTCCTGTTCTTTAGTTTCTTTAGAGTGCAATCCCACTTTCTCAGGGACTCAAGGTTTGAAATGTTTCCTCTTTAGTCCAAGATGGCAAATAGTCCCCTTCCGTCATGGAAAGCAGCCCTGCTTCCTCAGCCTGCAGAAGCTGCTATTCCACTGAACAACAATTTTATTCTCATGGCACTGGCTAGTAGCCCTAGACATAGCTGTAACCTGGACTTCATTTTAATTTTTTTTGTTGTTATTGGGGTGTGTGTGTATGTGTGTGTGTGTGTGTGTGTGTGTGTGTGTGTGTGTGTGTGTAATCATGCACAAATGCTAGGGTCTCTTGTTTCTACAAATGAACGTCATCCAGTTTTATGTGCATAATTGAGGAATTGATCGTGGACTGGAAGACTTTACAAGCAAGTGCCTTTAACCACTGAGCAATCTTATGAACCCGTACAACCTGGATTTCTAAAACGGAAGACTCATCCCCTCCCTGGGAGATGAAGAAGGTCAGTTTGTTCATTGTAACTCTGTCCCCCTGGTAATGTGATGGTGATGGTGTGTGTAAATTGTTTGAGTCATCCTTCCTTTTTCCTTAAAGCTAAGATGGCATGTTAGCAGAATGATTATACTATCTCATTCTGTACAACTTCAAAAGTTCAAAAGACTTCCTTCAGTTTTCTCCTGTCCATGTTAGTCCAACCTCATGTTGGCTTTTCTGTAATACTTCTTCATCCTGGGTTTGGCTGGAATGGTTTTCATTACTATTCATTAGTCATATTTCATTATCATGAAAAAAAAAACCTGTGAAGAATCACCATAAGGGAGAAATGTCTTATTTGAGTGTATGCTTTCAGTTACTAGGCTCTGTTGTTCCTGGGTCTGTGGTCAGAAGGAACATAAATGTGGAAAGTGCATAGTGGTGCACAGATTCCTTCAATTTTGCCCTGCATTTTAAAGTGTGCAATACCTCTCAGCAGTCTGTTAACTTATAAATCCATCAACAAATATATTAAGGCAATCCACAATTAAATATTTAAAATAAAATAAAGTAACAATAATAACAACAAAGTAAATAAAAATGTAAATAACACAAAAGGGCAAAATTTCTTATTAATTCTAGAACAAAGAGGAGGATGATATCATTCTTTTCAGAAACTTGACATGTATGAAGATTAAGTGAAAGATGTAAAACACTGAAAAAAGTAAAACAATCTAGAATCCATCGTCCAGCAAAATTATCTTTTAGGGCTGGAGAGATGGCTTAGCGGTTAAGTGCTTGCCTGTGAAGCCTAAGGACCCCGGTTCGAGGCTCGGTTCCCCAGGTCCCACGTTAGCCAGATGCACAAGGGGCGCACGCGTCTGGAGTTCGTTTGCAGAGGCTGGAAGCCCTGGCGCGCCCATTCTCTCTGTCTCCCTCTATCTGTCTTTCTCTCTGTGTCTGTCGCTCTCAAATAAATAAATAAATAAAAATTTTTTTAAAAAAAATTATCTTTTAAAGGTGAAGACAAATAATTTATAAAAAAAGGAAAAGGTAAGTAAATTGGTTTTCAATAGAATATTAATAACCTGAATGTTTAAAAGATTTTCATAGAAGAGGAAAATTACATATTTTAGAAACATTGAGATACATAATGAAAATAATAGAGGTAGGGCTGGGGAGATGGCTTAGCAGTTAAGACACTTGCTGCAAAGACTAAGGAACCATTTTTGATCCTCCAGCACCCATGTAAGCCAGGTATTCAAGTGGACACATGTGTCTGGATCTTGTATGCAGTGGCTGGAGGTCCTGATGTCCCTATGTTTCTCTTCTTCACTATCTCTCTGTCTCTCTAAATAAATAAATAAGTAAATAAATAAATATTTCAACAAAAAGTAACATATGCAGAGACAAAGTAAACAAAAGCAAACAAAATAGTTTAATTTTTGTATTCTTCCTTGATCTCAATGATAACAGATAAATAAATAAAAAAAAATGAGGGCTGGAGAGTTCTAACTCAAAAACTCATGTCAAGCCACATGCTATAGTGCTAGCATCTAAAATATTTGTAGAAAGAAGAAAATCGAGATAGCATAATGCCTCTACTATAAACTGATTTGCCTAAAGGTGTACTATACTCCATATTCAAAATCATATATTAACAAAATTAATAAAAATAAAAGCTCGTATTATACATTAACCCACGTTAGATCTGTTAAAACATTTATGGTGAAATTGGAGAAACCCACCTTATACACAAAATCAATGGAATATAAGTTTAGCTATAGTAATGTAAAGTAAAATTGACAGCATGTTTAAATAGAGAAATTTTGTAATAAGAAAAGGATCAATTGACAAGGAGATATAACAATAGCAATCACAAGCACCAGAGATCATAATTATTTCAAGCAAATTTTGACAGAATGGGAGAAATAAACTATTCTATAACAATAGCAAATTTCAAGACCTCACTATAAATAATGGGTAGAACAACACAATAGAAACCCAATAAAGAAACAAAGTGATTCAACTTCAAAAATACTTCAACAATAGACACACAGGAATGAAAAAACATGCAAAATACTTCACCTGTTAAAGTTGTGATCTGAATTGTTGCCCCAAAGCTAAATGTCAAAAGCTTTATTCCAGCTTGTGGCATTATTGGGAGATTTTGAAAGCTATAATAGGCATGACTTAGGTGCCAGGAAAGAGTTGTCTAGGAATTGTACCATAAAAGTGGTTATAGTTTATCTTTGACTTCTTCCTCACTGCCTCTGTTTGGAACCTGGATGTCTTGAGGTGATAAATCTTTTCTCCTTGCAATTGATATAGACAAATTTTGGGGGTGGAGGAGTGTTTCATGGAACCTCATGTACTAAGTTTGTTTCTGTTAGTTAACAAAGAATTGGCCACTCAGACTGGGAATGATTTTTATAGCAACACACTTTATTCAGACATAAAAGATGAGAGAGAGGGATAGGTGAAGCATTTGAGGGTGGAAGAGGAAGAGAGATAATAGTGATAAGAGAAAATACACCACATGGTCTGAGAGCCCATGAAAACAAGCATGGACCTTTTATCAAAAAAAAAAAATGTGAGAAAGGGTTAAAATACGCACTTACAAAGAGATTAAAAAGTAAAATCAGTAACCAAAAATATGACCCTAGCTAGGCTTCTGGGGTGAGGGAGAGATAATCTTACAAGTGTGAAGACCCAGGCAAGGGCCAGGGAGGAGAAGAACCAAACAGTTTCTCTGTGAGCTCAAGTTGAGGTTTCATTCCAGAAGTAATTGGCACACTTGTACTAGGTATACTGGCCAATCACCCTGAAATCAAAGGAGAAATCCAACCATACCTGTGCAGACTGTCTGCTTAAGAGTGATCTGACTGACTTTGAGTCCCACAGCTGAAGTAGGTGGGGTGAGCTGAGATAGGTGTGTCAAGTGTGTGATGTAAGATTCCTCCTTCAAGAACCTCCCTAAATGCCTAATTCAAAGCTGTGTAATATAGCCCTTCACACCATGATGTTCCACCAACCTAAATTCCAACACTATCAGCTTTTACACAGTAGGATTACCAGAAATTATATTAAGTTACTATTATTTTTTTGGTTTATTTTTATTTATTAATTTGAGAGAGACAGACAGAGAAAGAGGCAAAGAGAGAATGGGTGCTCCAGGGCTTCCAACTACTGCAGATGTATTCCAGACGCATGCCCCCCCTCTTGTGCATCTGGCTAACCTGGGTCCCGGGGAATCCAGCCTCGAACTGGGATCCTTAGGCTTCACAGGAAAACGCTTAGTCGCTAAGCCATCTCTCCAGCCCAAGTTACTATTATTTTTAACATACATTTTATTTGTAATGACAAAAGTCCAAAACCATAGATATGCTTAACCTTATAAAGTTCATCTTCTGGACCATTCTAAGTTAGAATAATAGGCCATACATAATGTATCCAAACTAATGTTTTAAACTTTTTAACATTAAGATAACTTTTTTATGTATAGCATTACAAGACCATTCTGTGATTTAACTGCATTTAATTTTGGAGAAATTAAGGCTGTGTAAGTCAAGTATCAAAGTCAACTTCATATTTCTGGGATGAACCTTCAAACCAGACACAGATTATAGGAGGAACAGTATTCATTTCAGGCTTACAGAATCAGGGGAAGTTTCATAATAGCAAAAAAAAAAAAAGAGGGGGGGAGAGAAAGTAAACCAATCACCAAAAGCAAGAGCAAAAGTTAGCAACCAAACAGGGAACCCAGACAGAGCTCAAGCGCTCTGCATCCCTTTAATTCAGATATGCCCCCAGTAACACCTTAAGGCAGCACGCCACAGTGATACCACCTCCAGCCTGGTAGCTGGAGATCTAAATTACTAGCTTTAATAAACTCCTGAATCTAGTGGGGACATCCTTGCAAACTACCACAGAAAGTTATGTAAAGAGAACAAAATGTTATATTTCTCTACATTTATTTATACCTAGCCTAGAGAAATATAGAAGTCACTTCCTTGTAAAACTTTGCCTCACATTCCGTGAGTCGATGGTCCTACTTGTGTGACACCAGACCCCGTAACAGTTACACCAGCAGAGACCATCACATATGCCATAGGCAAGTAAGTGCTTACCTCTTTAGAGAAATATTGAAAAGATGTTTCTATGTATCAAGGCAATAGCTGAGTGATTCACTGTCCCCAGTTTCATCAAGATCTCCATACACATGCCACTTTAAATAATAAGATCCCTCTTCCTTTCTAGTCATAGGTGTTACTTTAACAGAAGACACCCTGTAAGAGAATCCAATTAGCGTGTAATTCAGTCACATTCAAGGATGTTAATCTGAGTTTGATATTGTAAAACTTTAGCCCTAAAGAATAAGGTAAGAATTTTTTCAAAGCTGACATAATGCACTTTCTGCCTTTCTATGTAGAAATTAATCTGAAATTTTAAATCTCTGTGTTTTTCCTTCACTTTGATCTTTGCACAGGCAGTAAGGAATAATCAGCTAATTTATTTGCTTCCTAGCTAGAAAACCTTCTGGAATTTCAAATTCATGATGATCATCATTTTTCTTTGTATTTAATTAGAATCCAATGATTGATCCTATTCTTCATTTGTATACTTCTACATAACAACATGGACTAACAATGTCCCCACTTCAATTGAAGACTGCATCATAAAGGCCTCTGATGTAATAAATTTAAGAACCTATTGCAAAAACTTCAGAATACTGATTTTTGTTGTTGTTTTGGTGGTGGTGGTGATGGCGGTGCAATGCTCCAATGCTCAGGCTTTTCTATAACTCCTAGACAAAATGATCCTCTCGTCTCAATCTCCTATGGAAATACGACTAGACACACATGTCAGCACACATAAATTCTATTTCTTCAGAATCACTGTTAGCCCCAAAGTATTCATGACTCAAAGTTCCACTGGTGAAACAAATAATATATACATGTAACCAACTTGCATTTCCACCAACAGTTATTAAAGGTTCCTTTAAGTCTGTATTTTGTTTTGGTTTGTGTGATGGTTTGATTCAGGTGTCCTCCATAAACTTAAGTGATCTGAATGCTAGGTTCCCAGATGATGGGAGTAGGTTTATGGGCATTATAGCCAGTGTCCCCTTGTCAGTGTTTGGCACACTCTCTTGTTCCTGTTGTCCACCTTATATGGGTCAGGGAGAGATGTCCACCCTCTACTCATGTCATTTCTTTCCCTGCCGTCATGGAGCTTCCCCTTGAGCTCGTAAGACAAAATAAACTTCTTTTTCCCAAAGCTGCTCTTGGTTGGGTGATTTCTACCAGCAATGCGAAACTGGCTTCAACTGTTTGTGATTTTCCTGTTTTTTTTTTTTTTTTGTTTTTTTTTTTTTTTTTTTTTTTTGTTTTGTTTTGTTTTCTTGTTCTGTTCTGAGGACATTCTAACTGGGAGAAGATATCTGAGTTTAGTTTTCATTTGTATTTATTTAATGCCTAATAATATTGAGTATCTTCCTTTATCAGACACCTGTATTTCTTCCTTTGAGATGTGTTCAAATGTTCTCTTTCTGAAATTGTATAATTTGTTTTATTATTGTTTTACGGGTACTTTGCATATTTTGAATATGTGGCAAATACTGTCCCTTTACTCTGTTTATAGTTTCCTTTGCTTAAACACTTTTAAGCTGGATATATTCCTACTTGTCAATTTTAACCTTTGTATCCTGTGAACTAAAATCACCTAAAGCAGCTTAACCTTCTCTGAATATCCTGAAAGACTAACCAACTGATTAGAATTTCTAAGTAGAGAGGTTAGAATGTTGCCAATCCATATCCAAATTGCCTTGGGCTCTCTTAGTCTCACTAATAGCCAATTAACATCTACCCCTGCATTTTAATATCCTGTGACCTAAATAAATTACCTAGCTTCCACCAACTTGAGAGACAATAATGTCATCAGATAGCATCTGAGAACTGTAGCACAGATTTCCTCACTTTTCTATAAACTGACTATCTGATATTTCCACAAGTGTATTTAAATTTTATTTTATTTTTCTGAGACAGAGAGAAGAGGAAGAAGAGGAGGATGAGGAGGAGGAGGAGAGGGAGAAGAAGAAAAAGAGGAGGAGTAGGAAGAAAAAGAAAAAGAAGAGGAGAAGAAGAAGAGGAGGAGGAGGAGGAAGAGAAGAAGAAAGAAGAAGATGGAGGAGGAGGAGGAGGAGAAGAAGAAGGAGAAGAAGGGGAAGAAGAAGAAAAGAATGAGCATGCCAGGGCCTCCAGCCACTGCAAATGAACTCCAAATGCATGTACCATGGTGTATACCTACTTTAGGAGGGTAATGGGGAATTGAACCTGTGTCCTTAGGCTTTGTAGGCAAGTGCCTTAACTGCTATGCCATCCTTCAGCCCCATCAGTGTTTGTTAAAAGTACCTGGGTTTATGACTTGCTTTGGTTCTGTAACTATTGGTAACACATTGGAACATGATATTTAGGGTAACCTGAATCTGTGTTCCCAGGACATGGTCTCTCATATTTGGCTCTAGAATAAATTAGCTCTTATTATCTCCCAGAAAACCATTGCCTATGTCAGTATCTAGAAATTTCTCAATTGATTTCTCTAATAATTTCACAGTTTTGAGTTTTGAGTCTTTCATTAAGGCCTTATGATCTATTCGGAATTGATTCTTGTACAGTATGAGAAAATAGGGGTCAAGTTTCAATTTCACAGATGTACATAACATTTTTTTCCAAAACCATTTGCTAAAAAAGCTATCTTTTCTCTAATTTGTGTTTGATAGTCTTTGTCAATAATAATTGTAGATAAGTACTTTTATTTATGGGATTTCTATTGTATACCATTTATTTGTATCAAGCCAGTATCATGTTGTTTTGGTTACTATAGTTAAGTAGAATGATGTAAAGTTAGGTATTTTTTATGATTCCAATTCAATACTTTCTTTGTAATATTGCTTTGTCTGTTTGGGGTCAAATATATATTTCCTAGTTTTGTGAAAATGCACTTGATATTTTAATGAAGGTTGAGTTAAATACATACACATACACACATATATATACACACATATAGTGTGTATATATATGTAAGTATACATGCTCATATGTATGTGGGAATGCATGTGTGAGCAGATATGCAAGTAAGTACGTGCAATTGTATACGGAGGCCAGAGTTTGGCATTGGGTATCTTCTGTGATCAATTTCCTTTCTATTTTCTGAGGCAATTTCTCTTATTTGAACTTAGAACTCACTGGTTCGGTTACTCTAGCTAGCCAACTTACTCCAGAAAGCCTTTTGTTATTGTCTCCCTAGTGTCAGAATTACAGGTGGGCCAACATACCTGCCTGACATTTAACATGAGGACTGGGGATGTGAACTCTGATCCTCATGCTGCATGGTAAGCATGTTACCCACTGAGCCATCATCCTAACTACAAATTTATGTATTTCTTTAAGTTGCATTGATGTTTTAACAATGGTAATTATTATCTAATAATCATATATTAATACTATATAGTATTTTATATATAAAGTTGTTTCAGTGCTATAAATTGTTTTCACATAGTTTGACCTGTAGGGTAGCCATCCCAAGGTCATCACATCATGTTATTATTCTGTTTAAAATAAGTGAAGTACATGGAAAGATAAATCAACTGTATGAGCAGCATATCTTCATGGGTACAATTCATTTTCTTAAAGGGCAGGTTCTTGATGAATATTAATAATATATGGAACATTTTATAGATGAATATGGCATCATTTAAACTGATAGATGTTAGTTTTAGTAAAAGAATTATACACAGAGAAATATAAGATATCTGTGGCAGTTTAAATATAAAATTATCCCCATAGACTCTGTGACAGTGAAGGTTTTGTCAACTTGATCTGTTTAGTAATCCACAGAGATCCCTTTTGGGTAGGTCCCTGAGGATGCTTCCAGGAAGGATTAACTGAAGGAGGAAGTCCTTCCTCCAGAGTGAGCCCTTCCCCCAGAACAGAAGGCCTCTCTAAGATGGGAACTTTATATAGGGAAGCTCTAGGTGAAAAGAGCCCCTTCCATCCACTTGTCTGTCAGAGCAGCTTGCTGCCTTCCAGCATGGAATGAAGACCAGCAGGGACTGCAGACCAGTGTCAACTGAAGACCTGTGTGGATTGAAAACCAACGGCTCCTCAGGAAGCCTCCATGCCTTTAGTGCTGGAATGGGACTAGTGAGACATCTGGCCATATGGACTGAGCTGCTACCGGGTTCCTTGATTCTCAGGCCTGGAATTGATATTGGGCTCTCTAAGCTATTCCAATAAATTCCATTTTTAATATAATTCAGGCTAGCATTTCTGTTCCTCTCGAGAATCCTGACTAATATGGATTTACAGATGAATTTGAAAATCTAGTCCCTAGTTGATGGAATGACCTGGGAAGTTTGCAGATTTTTGGAGGGGGTGCTTTGCTTGAAGAAGTTTGTCACTTGGGGCAAGCCTTGAAATCTTGGGCCCAAACCTGCTTGTTCTCAATTAGGATTCTGCTAAAAAGCAAAAGGATAAGGAGGAATTCTGTGTGTTCACAGGTTTTAATATGTAGACAAAGACAGTATGGATTGAATTTCATGATTATAGAGGCTGATAAATCCCAAAATCTTCAAGGTCCTTCATTTTGGGTCCCAAGAGGGTTGGTGGCTGACTTTGGAATTACTCTCCATTTGAGATATTTTTTTCTTTTGCAGATGGGAGTGGGATTTGATAAAATAATCTACTCATCCAACTTCACCCTAGCCCCAGCTGAAATCACACAGGAATTAAGGAGATGAGTAAGAGTACTTTTGCCATGGTGTACTGATAATCAGCACCAGGGTGAAAGAGCCAGACACTGAGGACACCCAACAGCTGTCAAACAAAGATCCAGAGGCTCCTATCAGCCTATCACTGAAGTCAACTCAAAACACACCCAACATGGCTCAGGGAATTTCACGCAAGAGGGGGCAGAAAAATTGTTAGAGTCACAAGTTGGGACTTCATGTCTCTCCCCAATAACTGATTGCTGCTCCCACAAGACATAATCCACGATCCCCACGGGGAAAACTTGCAACCCCTATGAGGAGGGCCCCTTTTGGAAAGGGGACCCAAATGAGGGAAAGGATGGAATCAACATGTGATATTTACATACTAACTATGTCCATAATTAATAAAAAATAGTTTTGTTAAAAAAAATTTAGAATGAGAAAGACAATGATGGAGGTTCCATCTAAAGATAGCAAGCCCAAGAGCAAGCAAGATCCAATTCTTCAAAAATAAGAAAAAAAACAAAGCAACCTTTCAGTTCAACATCAATCAAGAAAGAAAACATTCTTTCTTACTAGTAAAGATTGAAAGCCAGGGAAGATTCAGACTCTACTATTTAAAATATCATCCCAATTTACCAGAGGCCCAGAAAAAGTAACCATAACAAGTATCTTATATAATTTAGATGTTAAAGCAAAGTATTGTTGGAGAATATCAATAACCTAGTCAATCAATACTGGTATGCAAAGAACTGCATATGGTGGAAAATATAGCATATTTTTTATACACAACATAAGGTCTTTTTGAAAACATGAGAATAAGCAGATAAAATATCATGTTGGATGGAAAGATGACTTAGTGGCTAAGGTGATTGCCTGCAAAGCAAAAAGACCCAGGTTTGAGTCCACAGGATCCACATAAGCTAGATGCATGTGGCAGCACATGCATTTGGAGTTTGTTTGTTATGTCTACAGGTCCTAGTACACCCATTCTATCTCTTTATATCTGCATTTCTCTCTCTCTTTCAAAAAAATAAGTAAAAAAGTAAATATACAATACTTAAGTTCTTATTACATGTAATTACCACAAATAGCTACAAGCATGAACTCTCCTTCTGTATATACATATATGTATGTGTATATATATATATATATATATATATATATATATATATATATATGTATGTATATTTACATACACACACACACACACACACACACACACACACAAATATGGGTGCTGATATATGTATCTGTATGTGCACACACACACGTGTGTGTTTAACCTCTAGTGTTTTATGTTTCTTTTTGCTTAAAACTGGTAAAAGTAGTGGAAAATTGTAAAATCTAAAGTATAAACAAAAGTCATTGGAACTAAACAGGACCATATTGCTACTCATTTGAAGTGAAATATTTTTAAGACCAAAGACATTGTGATATGTCAGACTTTCTTCTTAATAAAGAGTAGATATTTGCATCCTTTTAGCTGTTGAAAACAAAAAAAGTCCTTACTATTTACTAAGGTCAATAAATATCCATAAGTATTCATTACACAAAGACATATTGAAAACTATGCACATGGGAATCTAAAAATCTAAAGAGTATAAATAGCAAAATTTCTGATTTATATACACACTCACCCAGGCAATATTTTACCTTTTCAATGAGTGAATTTTTCATTCCTAATTATACACCAATTATATAGTTATGAACATATGCACTAGAAAGTGTTTTCATAAAAGTGTAGATAACGAATACTATTGTACTATTTGACTCCACTATGTACAAAATAAGATCAAGTTATGTCTTTTACTTTTCAAAGTTCTTATCTTGGAAAGTTCTTGTTAACTATTAACACATACTTTTCATTCCTATATATGATGAAGCAGATGCTATCTACACACTATACTAATTTGGCTGCAAAAGAAAGCTGTTTAAATTCTGTTGTAAAACAAACTAAAAGTATCTTAACTCATCTTAGAAAATAATGCAGGAAAAGTCATTTTCATTCCTTTATTTTCAAAAGGTTTCAGGAATTCTGTATTGTATGTATACTAGGTTAGTATAACAGTGATTGATATGACACAGAAGAATCAAAATGTTTGTTCTTTACTTCAATTCTACTCTTTTTTTTTTTTCTTTTCCTCAGTTCTTCATTACTTTCTGTTGCAGTCAGGTTCACATTGCTACATAAATCCCCTACCAAGAGCAGCATGTGGGGGAACAAAAGGTTTATTTTGGCTTACAGACTCTAGGGAAGGCCTCACAAGCCAAACCTCACCATTCATAGTTCTTTCTGCTTTCAAGTCTTTCATTCTGACCAGAAGGCAAATGATGGCATGAGCAGAGGATGGACATCATCTCCTGGCTAACATCAGATGGATAACAAAAAACAGGAAAATGTGCCAAACAGTGGCAAGGGGAAACTGGCTATAATACCCATAAGACTGCCTGTAACAATAAGCTGCCTCAAGGAGGCATTGATTTCCAAATCTCCTTTAGCAGGGAATCTAGCATTTGGAACATCTAAGTTTATGGGGACATCTGAATGAGACCACCACATTCTGCTCCTGGCCCCCATAAACTGATAATCATCCATGATGTAAATTAATACAGTGTATTCAGTCCAACTTTAAAAGTACTCATAGTTTTTTTTATTAATTCTAGTGTTGTTCAAACATTACCATAGTCCAATATCTTTTAACTTATTTTTATTTTTAATTATTTTATAGCTACAGGCAGACACAGAGAGAAAGAGGCAGATAGAGAGAGAGAGAGAATGGGCATGCCAGGTCCTCCAGCCACTGCAAACAAACTCCAGATGCATGTGCCACCTTTGTATCTGGCTTACGTGGGTCCTGGGAAATCTAACCTTAAACTGGGGTCCTTAGGTCTCACAGGCAATAGCTTAGCTACTAAGCCATCTCTACATCCCAGTCCAAGATCTTTTAACTAAGCCATAATACAAAAACTTTTCCCCAATACCAATAATGGCACAGAATGCCACTCACACTGCAAAAGATGGCATTGGGGAGAACAAAGTACTATTCAACTAGTAGAAGATTTAAATAGAACAAACATTAAACACTGTAACTCAAAGTCCAACAACTCTAGTCAGTGACAAACCTCCAAGTCCAATAATTCTAACCAGCAACAAATCTCTGGGGTTCCAATTCTGCCCCTCTAGCTAGGCTACTCACAGTCCTGGAAAACTTTATCCAGGGCTGGCAGCTCTCCTTAGCAGCCATATCATGGTCACTGCTTCACCACTGTGTCTTCACTGCAAATCACACTCCATCCTCACAGCTCCATTGGGTCTCTCCATGCATGTATCCAGCAAACCTTCTTCATACTTCCCATGGCTCTGTCCAAACAGAAGACTGTGTTGTGATTTCAGTGACCCTCTCTTTCCTGTATTTCTTATACTCCACAATACTAGATAGGATACCAATTTGTTAATCCAGGGGATAATAAAGCAGGCTTTGAAGAAAAGGACACTCCTTCAGTTGGCCCAATCTCAATTAATGTAATCTCTCATTCAATTGCTGCTGAATGGGGCAGAAGTTTTGGCCCAAAGATTTCATTTTTTCTGTGCCATATCCCTCTGTTCGTACCAGTCCATTTCTGTGCAACGTAACCCTGCACAAGTTCTCAGGACACAGTTATAACAACAAGCCTCTCACACAAATAGCTTCTAGCACAGTTCAGGCAAAGCTCTTTCTCACCCTCACAAGCCAAACCTCACCATTCATAGTTCTTTCTGCTTTCAAGTATTTCATTCTGACCAGAATAGTCCATCAAGCTGTACTTACAGCACTGTAAGGCATGTATTAGGCTAAGTTTTCAAATCCTTCCACATTCCTCTTGAAAATGAGCTCCAAAAGACCAAAACCCACACAGTCAGATGCTTAGTAATAATGACCACACTTCCTGGTACCAACTTTATTGTTTCAATCAGGCAGAAATCATCTGACCAAAAGCAGCTGGTGGGGTAGAAAGGTTTATTTTGGTTTATGGGTTCTAGGGGAAGCTCCATGATGTCAGGGAAAAACAATGACCAACCTGAGAGTGGACATCACCTCCTGGCCAACATCAGGTGCCCAACAGCAACAGGAAAGTATGCCAAACACTGGCAAGGAAACACTGGTTATAATACCTAGAAGCCCACCCCCAACATTACACTGCCTCTAGGTGGTGTTAATTCCCAAATCTCCATCAGATAGGAACCTAGCATTCAGAACACTTAGGTTTATGGGGGACACTGAGTCAAACTACCATACTTTCTTACATTTTCTTTACATATCATAGCCTCTATATTATTAGTATGCATTTGTTATCAAGAGTCAATGAGTCTTGAGGGTTAAATATAAACATGCATTGAACGATGGAAGACAGTGAGAGACTGATAGAACAGGGAATTGAGTATCTTCAATGTGAAACATATACTAACATTAAATCTATGTACTAATAGCAGTATCATGTGAGCTTTATGGTTCTTCCTCATTTGTCTCATTTCCCTATTCCTTCCATAACTTTGTTCTTCCTTTGATTCTCATAAACTAATTGACATTACTGTTCTCTTGTGGTAGAATAAAATATCATTAGATATTAACCACTAAAGTTGATCATAGAATAAATAAATTTGAATTAAAAAATGAGAGAGAGAGAAAGAGAGAGACAGAGATTGAGTGAGTATGAGTGCACCAGAGACTCTTGCCACTGAAAATGAACTCCAGATGTTCATGTGCCACTTTAGGCATCTGGTTTTCCATGGGTACTGGGGAATTGATTCCAGGCCTGCAGGCTTTACAAGGAAGGGCCTTTAAATGCTTGCCCATCTCTCCAGTGTTGAATTTCAATTTAAAAGCAGCTACTAAATCACTTTTGTTTGGAGCTCCTGTATTATTAACCTACCTTAGGAGTTTAGGAGTTATACTCAATTTTTGTCTAGTAAAACTTAAGTTTTCAGAGGACATCAAGGAACATATATGAAATCACTGCTGAAAATGAATTTGGTACTTTCCATTGTTATATATGATTATTCAAGGCAACATGTGGTTATATAATTTAACAGAATAATGTCATCACTGTTTTTCACAAATTGTAGTAATAATTTATAAATATTTTCATATGTACTTGTAGTATGTTACTAGAAATGAAATCACAATAAATTAATAATTTCATGAAATATGATAGAATATATTCTGTTTAAAGCAGGTAAAAAGAAATAAGTCACAATAATTTATCCAATAAATCAAAATATCCTAACATGTAACTATTAATAATGAGATATTTTAGGGATCTTTACATTAAAACTTCAAATCCAGTATGTATTTTACACTTACAATACATCTCAATTATCACTAGCTATATTTCTGGTAATTAAAAGTCATATACATCTAGGTAAGTTTCGCAATTACATGATAGAAGCTGTTAATTTCATGCATGTAGCAGCCCCCACTACAATGAGAAGTTCAAACATGTAAATAGGATTTTTTTTCATATTTACAATGATCTAATATTTTGGCAGATTTGTCAAAGCACAGTATCTTAGTAACTTCTACTTCAATTTTGTCACTTATGATTTTTACCCATTCATAGAGTTTTATTTACCTTAACAGGAATCCTGGCACATGGAATTAAGTGTGGCTATTATGAAGATTATCTAAAACACAAATGAGGGAGATAATGAGGAAGAAAGCTATCATCTATATTATTGGCCAGCTGTAGTAGTGCATGCTTTTAATCCCAGCACTTGGAAGGCAGAGGTAGGAGGATCGCCATGAGTTCAAGGCCACCCTGAAACTGCATAATGAATTCCAGGTCAGCCTGGACTAGAGTGATACAATACCTCAAAACAACAACAAAAAATAAATAAAAATAAAATAATATCCCACAAAGCCCATGTTTCAATGGCTATGTTCCGATTATTGAAAGAAAACACACACAAACCACACACACACACACACACACACAGACAATGAGTTTGTTAATGCACTATACATTAATAACAGGTCACCTCGGAAAGAAATTATTAAAACCAAAATCATTTCTCCTTTTTCAATCACACTAAATTTTTCCTGGGACAGCTGTCTTGCTAGAGAGGGAATTATGTATTCAGAACCAAAACAAGGTGTTTTGTCTTAAATCACATGAGGTGTCTGTTGGTGGTCATTTTTGCCTTGACATTCTATTAATTTCCACGAAAGATTATATTTTATATTGTATCATATAGCTGCAAGAACATCGACTTACAAGTTTTACAGGTCAGATACACACCATGGTCATTTGATAGCATATGCTTTATTTAACGAATCCCTAAATTGCCTTTTATCTATCTCAATAGCCACACATTAGTTATTTTCTATCAAGAAGGAAATATCTATTGAACCTCAACTTATTTTTTTTATTAAGAATCAATGATATATTTTAGGCATATTTAACATATAATTGCTGCCTCCGTCTCCTCCAAAATTTTTAACAAATGGTAAATGTGAATCATTTGACCTTTAAACTCTTTTTTTTTTTGCCCTTGAAATAAAAGGTGCTATTATTTGACATTTGATTCTTGAAAGTCTACTTCTTCTGAGTACTCTCATGAATAGTTGCTGTAGTCTCTTGTGGAGTTTCTGGTTGCTCTGATGATCCAGTTGTGATTCCTCTGATGCTCTACCATCTGTCTGTGCCAAATATATTTGCCCTCACCCCATGAAATATGGATTCCTCAGCTTTGCTCTGAATTGGGAAGTATTATAGCAGAGTTGGCAAACCTCCACTGCCAACCTGCCAACAGTACTCCCAAGTGAAGGTTGTTGAATTTTTTTAATAGAATTCAGAATAGCCTGAATATCAGCTTTACAGAGATGCCTCCAGTGTTTACACTTTATAATTAGAAATTTCTTGGCAGTTAATGTAATCTTGATGTTCAGGATGCAATGCAGAAAGAGATTTGCTGCTTTCAAAGTATTCCAGTGACTCAGAACCTTCAAAAATTCTGGCCTTTTCTCTCTATTTTTCTTTATTTCCTAGAACATGAATGTAGCAAGCACAGTGGAATCCAATACTCTGTACTTATCACTATATTAATATCTTGCTGTTAGTTTTGTCACTTTCATTAGATAACTATGAAGCCACATGTATGAATAAAGTTTTGGCTTAAGCTTATGTCTCTCTCTTTCTTTAAATTGAGACATTTAGTATATGAACATGCTGCAACTTGATCAGGTTCTTGTCCCATTGTCCTCTTTTGTCCCTTCTCCTCAGCCCCATTTCACTGAGGACCTTTCCTCTGTTCTGACTTTCTCCATCCTGTTATCCATGTCAAAATGTTTATGGCTCAGAGCAATAAAGGTCCTCTGGGGCAAGCGATAACCATTGCTGGGTGATGAAAGTACCAGTATGATCATGTAGAGAGGACAGTGCCCCACAGTATTTACCAACTTATGACACTTACATTATTTCTATCCCCTTTTCTGCAATGTTTCCTGAGCTTTAGAGGGCATGAGAGAAATCTTGAATGTTGAGTTCTTAGCACCCTCTTAATTCCAAACTTAATGTGTCTGAGTCTTCTCTGTGTGTACTACCATCTCCATAGAGAAGCTTCTCTGACTAGCAGTGAGAGCTACACTCTTATTCATTCTGCCACTTCCTCTTCAATGTTCCTTGAGCCCTGGAGGGTGTGACAGAAATGACTCACCCATTATTAAACACTAGGCTTTATTTTCTTCTTTTCATATTGTTGAGTCTTGGGTCTTCTGAGTGTTTGCTGCCACTGTAAAAAGAAGACTCTAAACAAAAGTGAAAATGCCAGTAAACAAAGGGCATAAACACACACTTAGAAGATTATGTGGTAGGCATAGTGATGCATCCATTTAGCCACAGAACAGTACAAGCTTCTCTTTAGGGTCTGTGACTTTCCAAGGCATAAGATATTGACTTGGCTTTCACTACCAATTGTGAATTCTCAGTGAGTAAGTCTCTTGCCCAATCAAAGAGCAGTTAAATACCCACACAACTTAAGTACCTCTATTGAACCTGTGGATACATCTTGAGTGGTTGGTTTTGTAGTTTTCAGAATCCACTGCTTATTCAAGCTTTTGATGACTTTTATTACCCAGCAGCTCCCATAGCATTTTTCCAGTACTATGATAGCTAGCCAGCAAAGAGATGTCTTCCATCTATTTTCCAACAGATTTTCCAATATACTATGATAGCATCCTATGGTGTCCTCAGTAAAAGGGTCTTATCACCTAGTTCTGGTGGGTATCCAAGAACAAGCACTTTGCCAATGGCCTGCATTGTTTTGGTAGTCTCGTGAGCCTCCTTGAACTACAGATCATTGTGGCACATCACTGGCACTGAGATTTATCAGCAACAACCTATGGCTTCAGGGTTAATCTTTATTCTGTTTCAGTAGAGCACTACTTTCTCTCCTTTTAAAGAAAATTACACATATTAATTTGCTAACAAAGAGGTGTTCTCTATAGTACATATTCATATTACCCTGTGTTTTGTGTATCTCTCTCCCCACCATTTCTTCTGACCCCTATGGCCTTTCCAATTACTGTCCCTCCAACTGACTATCAACTAACCCCTCACTTACTCACTCCCCACTGGTTCTAACTATGAGTCTGATTTTAGTTTTGCGACAAATACTACCAATGCGTACTATAATAGAGAAACAAATATGACTATTACAAGCTGGGATTCACATATGAGAAACAATACAAGGTGTTTGTCTTTCTGAGCCTGGATTACATTTATGTAATATATTTTTATCCAGACTCATCCATTTTCCCACAAATTTCATTTTTTTCAGAGCTGAGTATATCTCCATTATATGTATATACCACATATTCATATACAATCCATTAGTTGATGGATTATCTGTGTTGATTACAATTCCTAGTTATTGTGAATAGAGTAACAGCAAACATGACTGTGTAAGTATCTCTTTAGTAAAGTATAGAGTCATCACAGTATATACCAAAGAATGGCCTAGCTAGTTCATATGATAGATCTATTTTTATGTTTTCTAGAACTATCCATACTGGTTTCTGCAGTAGCTATACCACATTGCAATTTCACCAACAATGAATAAAGTTTTGACTTTTCCAAAAACCTGACCAGCATTTGTTGCCATTTAAATTTGTCTTGATTGCAATAATGACTGGTATGAGATGAAATCTGAAAGTACTTTTAATTTGCGCTACTCTGAATGAATAAAGATGTTGAGATCTTTTAGATGTATGTTAGTAATGTGCATTTCTCTCTTTCAGAACTTTATGTTCAGTTCCCTGACCCATTTTTGACTGATTTTTATTTATTTGACAACTTCCATAATTATAAACAATCTCCCATTGCAATTCCCTCCTTTTCCCCACTTTCCCCTTTTAAACTCCATGTTCTATCACATCCTTTCCCCCTCTCAGTCTCTGTTTTATTTTTATGTCATGATCTTTTCCTCCTATTATGATGGTCTTGTGGAAGTAGTGTCAGGCACTGTGAAGTCACAGATATCCAGGCCATTTTGTGTCTGGAGGAGCATGTTGTAAGGAGTCCTACCTTCCTTTAGCTCTTACATTCTTTCTGCCACCTCTTCCACAATGGACTCTGAGCCTTGGAAGCCGTGATAGAGATATTTCAGTGCTAAGCACTCTTCTGTCACTTCTTCTCAGCACCATGGTGCCTTCTAAGTCATCCCAAGGTCACTGCCATCTGAAAAGAGAAGCTTCTCTAACCAAAAGAGAGAATAGCATTAAAATATGGGTATGAACATCAAGAGAAGCGCTTACTGGGCAGTTTGCTGAGCACAGTATATACATTTAGCCAGACACCAGCAGACGTTACATGCCTAGGGCTCATAACTACCCCTGTAGTAGGTTTTCAGTATCAGAAATGTATTCCCTCCCATGTGTGTCAACCTGTAGCATAAGAGTTGAACAGACCCCAAAGGAGGGAGTGGCAATGGATCTGAGACAAGAACACAAGGAATGTAGCCAAGGTAAGTTCTGATCAAAGCTTAGGTTTGTTTAGGCAGACACACACTTATATACAGAAAAAAAAAATAATAATAACTTTCTCAGCAATGCCTCTGTGCCTAAAGTCAATTTCACCAAGGCCATACGATAATGCCTCTGTGTCTAAAGTCTACTTCACCAAGGCTGTACGATAAGGCCTCTGTATCTAAAGTCTCAAGAAAAGAGGTCAAGGAACAGGTACAGCTCCTGACATCTCCCCCTTCTTTATTTATTAAAAGAAGTGACCGTGTCTGTCTTAGGTTGTCAGAGGCAGAAGAACATCCTTACCCATCATAGGACAAATGTATTATCCTTCAATATGTGCCCTGTCTTAGGTTGGATGCCTCCTCCCCCGATCTTACCTGTCTCTGGCTACCAGCTGAACAAAATTCAGGGAGATTAGGATAAAGTCTGAGGGAGCAAAGGACATGTTTTATAGTGTATACCTTGGACCTCTGCATGAACATTTACAATAGAGTATTAGACACTTGAAGAAAATAGGCAATAGGCATAAGAGAAGCAGAAGGCAAACTCCCACAGCTGCAAAGCTGCCTATCCAGGAACTTAGAGAGTTCCAACCAGGCAACACAGACTTAATTGTACTAAGTAAATCATTAGCAGCCTTAGTGGCATCAAAATCATGATGACTTTTCTGTATAGCTAGAATTTCTGAATGTAAACTAACCAAATCTAATGAAATTTTATCATAGTGCCAAATTTCTTTTAAGTGTATTTTGACCTTTACCCAATTTTTACACCTAGCATTGTAAGTTTTATAGGTGATGCAGATTCATTGGTAATCTGTATGGCATTCCAATCAAGCTCTGTAATTGGCTATGTGTATTTGAGGAACTTTAAACAAATTTATTTTAAGCAAACTTTATCCATGACCACAGGAATGCATGGTGTAGATAGTCTATTCCCCCTTATCAGTAAATTGACCCAACTTCATGGAATGGGCCTCCAGTCAAATTACAGAGAGATTAGTTTCCCCCATAACAGACATACCACTATTGCACCCATTGGCTCATTTACCCTCCCTGGCCAAATTCAAGGCTAGCAGTGTCCACTATTGAGTGTCTTCACTGGTGATTTCTCTCTCTCCCATTGAACTGCATGCAGCATAGCTTTTGCCAGGTTTATGTCAGCTTGTCTACTTGGAGGAGGTTTCCATATCAGCTGAAACAGGATTTCTCAGTGGCTTTGCAGCCCAACTATGTGGAGTCTTCAGCAAAAGGGTCTTACCATCGATTCCTTGTTTGAAACTGAGGGCCTCAACAATGGCCTGAAATGTTTTGGTGATATCAGGGACCTCACTGGCCACAAATTCACTGGAAGGTATCTGATCCCTGGTACTGAAAATTTCCTAGTAACAATCTATATCATCTGAGTGTTTCATTGTCCAAAAAAGTAGGTTTTCATATGAATTATTTATAGCCTCTTAGATTTTTATTAGCTCTCCATCCACCTTTCCTTACTCAATCTCTTCCCCTGACCTCACTTGGCCTTTTCACCCCTATTAATCTGTTCTTTTACTTATACATATACAATGCCATCCTATTAATTCCCCCTCCCTCCCTTTTTATTCATTTTATATCTTCTTTCTAGCTTACTGGCCTCTGCTACTGAGTATTATTCCTCATTACATAGAACTCCAATCATTTGTAGCTAGAATCCATATATGAGAGAGAACATATGATGTTTGGATTTCTGGGCCTAGGTTACCTCTCAAAGAAGAGTACTTTTGAGATCCTTCCATTTTCTTGCAAGTTTTATAGTTTCATTTTTCTTTACCACTGAGTAGAACTCCATTGTGTAAATGTGCCACATCTTCATTATCACTTGTCAGTTGAGGGACATATGGGCTGGCTCATTGAATAAAGCAGCAATAGACATGGTTGAGCAAATATCTTTAAGGTAGTTATATGAGTCCTTAGGATATATGCATAAGAGTGTTATAGCTGGGTCATATAGTAGATCTATTTTTAGCTGTCTCAGGAACCTCCACACTAATTTTCATAATGGTTGGAAAAGATTGCATTCCCACCAGTAGTGTAGAAGTGTTCCTCTTTTTTGCATCCTTGCCAGTATTTATGGTCATTTGTTTTCATGATGTTAGACAATCTGACAGGAGTGAAATGTAATCTCAACATAGTTTCATTCTGCATTTCCCTGATGACTAGGGATGTTGAACATTTTTTTAGATGTTTATATGCCATCTGTATTTCTTCTTTTGAGAACTCTCTATTTAGTTGCACAGGTCATTTTTTAATTGGGTTGTTTGATTTCTTATTATTTAATTTTTGATTTCTTTGTATAGCCTAGATATTAATCAGATGTGTAACTGGTAAAGATGAACCCCTATTATGTAGGCATCCCCTTTGCTCTATTCACTGTGTCCTTTGCCATACAAAATCATTGTAATTTCATGAGGTCCCAGTGGTTGATCTGTGGTTTTATTGCCTTAGCTATTAGGGTCATATTCAGAAAGTCTTTGCCACGACAAATATGTTGAATGGTTTCCCCTACTTTTTTTCTCTAGCAGTTTCAGATTTTCAGGTCTGATATTAATGCCTTTGATCCATTTGGACTTAATTCTTGTGCATGAAGAGACATATGGATCTATTTTCATCCTTCTATAGATACATATCTGGTTTTCCAAGCACTATTTACTAAAGAGGCTGCCTTTTCTTCAATGAGTATTTTTGGCAATTTTGTCTAAGATCAGGTGTCTATAACCACGAGGACTTACAACTGGGCACTCTATTCCCAGTCTCTGTAGGACTTTCATCATGAAGGGATGTTGGATTTTGCCATATGCTTTTTCTGCATTTAATGAGATGATCATATGATTTTTGTCCTTCAGCCCAGTTATATAATGAATTACATTTATCGATTTGGGTATGTTGAACCATGCCTGCCTCTCTGGGATTAATGCATTATTAGTCAAGGTGAATGATCTTTCTGATATATTCTTGTATTCTGTTTTCCAATATTTTGTTGAGAAGCTTTCATCTATATTCTTTTTTTTCTTAAATTTTTTTTGGTTATTTTTATTTATTTATTTGAGAGTGACATACAGAGAGAGAAAGAGGCAGATAGAGAGAGGGAGAGAGAGAATGGGTGCACCAGGGCCTCCAGCCACTGCAAACGAACTCCAGACCCGTGCGCCCCCTTGTGCATCTGGCTAACGTGGGACCTGGGGAACCGAGCCTCGAACCGGGGTCCTTAGGCTTCACAGGCAAGCGCTTAACCACTAAGCCAACTCTCCAGCCCACATCTATATTCTTGAATGAGATTGGTGTGTACTTTTTTTTGTTGTTGTTCTATATTTGTCTGGTATGGGTATCAAGGTAATGATGGCTTCATAGAAGGAGTTCTGCAGAATTCCTTCCTTTTCTATTTTATGGAAAAGTTTAAGAAACATTGGTGTTAGCTCTTCCTTGAAGGTCTGATTAATTTCACCTGTGAATTCATCTGGGCCTGGACTTTTTTCAGTTGGGATTTTTTTTTTAACTGCTTGGAATTTCATAGTTCTTGTAGGTATATTTAAGTGGTTAATCTCATCTTGATTTAATTTAGGTAGTGAATGATTATTTTTATTGCTTAGTTTTTCTGGAAAAGATTTATTCCCCATTCTATAACTTGTCCATTGACTCTTGTGATGGTTTGTTTAGCTGTACAATAGTTGTTTGCTTTTTTTTTTTTTTTTTGGTTTTGTTTGTTTAGTCTTATGAGATCTTACTGGGTGAGTGTTGCTCCAATTTTCCAGGCGACTGACGTCTTACTCAGAAAGTCTTTCTCTATACCTGTCTTGGAGTTTTCTTCCTATTTTTTCCTCCAGTTGTGTAAGAATTTCAGGACTTAATATTGAGGTCTTTGATCTATTTCATGTTGGTGTTAGGCTAGGTATATTCAGTCCTCTACATGTAGTTGCCAAGTTTCCCCAGAACTATTTGTTGAAAATGCTGTATTTTCTCCAGTGTGTGATTTTGACCTCTTTGTGAAAGATGAGGTGTCTGTTGTTATTTGTAATTATACCTGGAACTTATATTACATTCCATTCACCCATGTATCTATTTTAATGCCAATGCCAATAAGTACTGTATTTTCAAAACCTGCCTATTTCTTTCCTCTCCTGTTTATATTTTGTAGATTATGTAATTCAAATTGTATTAGTTGTTCTAATTATATATGAAACATTGATCAAAATTTATTAGAGCACAATTTAGTTTTTTTTTTTCATAGAGCAGATAAAATTTAAGCTTCATATTGGATAAAATTTAACAATTAGACATTATCAATGATATTTCCCCAATTCAACTGAGAGGAAAATCTGAAATCCTTATGATGGCCTATAACTCTTTTAACTTATATCTTTATATTTTTCCCTGGCATAGCCTACTGTATTAGGTTTCAGGCCCTTTGTCTAACATCCCTAGATACTTCCAGCTCAGGATTTTAAGCTGAAAGATCCTTTTCTTGAGCCTTTTTTTCCAGGGTTATATACTTTGACTTTAATTCTTTTCTCACACTCCTCAGTGCTCCCTACCCTGACCCCCACATCCTGAAGTTATACACTTTATTGACTTTATAATTTTCTTCTTTCCTCTTTTTTCTTTACAACGTCACCTACTGCATGCTATGTAAATGATATGCATTTTTTTGATGTCTATCTCTCTTTCTCTTAGTTCATATAACTAATTTTAAGGTAGGTTATCTTCTTTGGTCTGTACAAAGATGTATTCTCAATCTTTTGAACAGTATCTGAAGTATATCAGGCCCAGAAATGTATTTGAGATTGAAACAACAAATTCATAAGTTTCCTTAGGGAAAATTTATTAATAGATAATTTTAGGAATTACCCCTTTGTAATTGGTATTTATTTTTTATATTATTGTACTTTCTTATGAAGTTACATGTTTAAATTATTTTATATTTTCTGTGCAAATACAGAAACTTGTGATGGTGGTTTAAATGCAAAATGTCCTGCAAGGACTCAAACTTTATTCGTTTTGTCTGTGGTTGGAAGCATTGCTTGGGAAGGTGATGAAATTTTTAGGAGTTGTCACTATTGGCAGATATTGAGTGATATAGTTTATAGTTCAGCCCCACTTGCACTCTGCTCTCTCCCTGCTGCTTTGACAAGTATAGCCAGTTTCCTATTTCTGCCATGCTTTCCTCACAATGGTAAGACTTCTTTCCAAACTGTAAAATGAAAAACACGTTTTCCTTCCATGGGCTGTTCCTGGTAGAGTGTTTTGTCCCAGCATTGATACACTTGTTTGCTCTAAATGCTTGAGATTAATGAAATATTACCTTGTATCAGTATCCATTTGTGGTATATTTTCTTCTCTTTTGTTTGAAAGTTTTATCACTCAAATTTATTTTAAAAACATTATCTGTAATTTGTTATATTAAGAAACAAAATTTTATATGCTAAAGCTATGTGGACAAAGAGTACAAAAAGTATTATATAAACAGGTACTACATATGTAGCATGTATTCCTAAATGTAGCTATTTATTAAAATATTTTATCCCATGTTAATTCTATGTGTTCTTGTCATGTAGATACTATTATTTTTCTTACATTTCACCAGGAAACCTGATAATCAAAGAGTATGATGCACTTGTCAAAGTGCAAATGCTTAGTTAAATAAAAGAATACATTCAGAGCAGGGTGTGGTGACACATGTCTTTAATCACAACACTCAGGAGGTAGAGGTAAGAGGATCACTGTGGTTTTGAGGACATCCTGAGACTACATAGTGAATTCTGGGTCTGCATGAGCTACAGTGAAACCCTCCCTCAAAAAATGCATTCAGGGGCTGGAGAGATGGCTTAGCGGTTAAGCGCTTGCCTGTGAAGCCTAAGGACCCCATTTCGAGGCTCGGTTCCCCAGCTCCCACGTTAGTCAGATGCACAAGGGGGCGCACGCCTCTGGAGTTCGTTTGCAGAGGCTGGAAGCGCTGGCGTGCCCATTCTCTCTCTCTCCCTCTATCTGTCTTTCTCTCTCTGTGTCTGTCGCTCTCAAATAAATAAATAAATTAAAAAAAATCTTTCTTAGGCATTTCATTTAAATCACTCTCACTGGAGGCAATTTATAATGGATTTATAAGTTTTGGTGGAATTATATTGTCTTGATATTTTATGTATTTCTCATATTTTAATATAGAGATTTTTGCATCTTGGGTTAATTTGGTACTTGGGTTTTTTTTAATTATTTACAGTATTCCTAGATGTGTAAATCTGATATTATATATTTTCAGGGTAGAAACTTAAGGTGCCAGGTGTAGCACTTGAATGACTCCTAGAATAACAGCAGAACTCACCATAAGTATTGGATTTGCATACTCTGCAGTATTCTAGTAGACCAGGTGAATCAATATGTAGGCAAATTCTGAAATTCAACAAAACAATATAAACATTTAATCAAAACCAGCACAGAGTTCTTATGCAATAATAGATACAAAAACAAATGGATAATCTAACAAAGTCAAAGTCCCTAAGGGTGTGTGTTGCCCCACACACTTAATGGTGTCAACTGGAAGGCTGAGATTTCTGGTCTATAACGGGTTCCAGATCACCCAGGGACTGAGTGAGACCCTGCCCCCATGAATGACAGAAGAAGTCAAAGGCACTATAAATGAGGAAACAACAAAGGACAACCCCAAAATATAGGCTATTTAAGAATGACAAAGTTGATCATCAATCAAATCTAACACATAATCTATCCTGACATGGAAGATGTGATTAGCACTTTTGGGGTGGCTTTGGTCTCACCAATGCAAAGTGGCTGCTTGGGTCCTTCTTTACTGTACTATGGGCTTGGCTAGGCTTTTTGTATCAATGTGTCTGCTACTCTGATTTCCTGTGCTGTGTGCTTTGTGGCTGATTTCCCTTCCCCAGGTCCCCAGTAGTTGCAGGCACTTGCAATTGGGGGATGGGACTCCCTGGAGGGTGCCCAAAATTGTACATGAGCTTGGTAGCTAATCCCCATGATCCTTTTCTTCAAAAGCTGCTCACCTGCTGTCTTCTCCTTCAGGCTTCTTAAGTTTGTGAAGAGGCTGGTGTGAGTGGAAACCCCCTTCATCTGGCTTCTCCTGTGGCTCAGGCAGAACCTGGTGGCCACATAGACTGGCATCACTGTGGGATCTAGTTCTGTCTGTTTCTGTGATAGCTAGAAGCTCTTTGTTTCTCCTGCTTCTCTGCTAAAGATGATAATTCCTTTTACAAATATATATATATACGTGTGTGTGTGTGTAGTTGCTATTTTATGCTTATTTCCTCCCTAGGTTGCTTTGGTGTGCCTACTACCCTGCCATGTTAGCCCAAAGCCAAATCTTTGATGAGCTGTGTCAGAGACACAAATTCTAGAATGGTACATTCATAATAGTGTATATTTTGTGCCTTGAATAACTATGAGAAAATGACTCATGGGCTGGAGAGATGGCATAGTGGTTAAACACTTGCCTTTGAAGCCTAAGGACTCAGGTTTGAGGCTTTGTTCCCCAGGACCCACGTTAGCCAGATGCACAAGGGGGCGCACGGGTCTGGAGTTCGTTTGCAGAGGCTGGAAGCCCTGGCGCGCCCATTCTCTCTCTTCCTCTATCTGTCTTTCTCTCTATGTCTTTCGCTCTCAAATAAATAAATAATAAAAAAAAAAATGCATTCAGGTCAGCCTGGACCAGAGTGAGACCCTACCTCGAAAAACCAAAAAAAAAAAAAAAAAATGCATAATGCATTCAATTTTGTGTCCTGACGTGAAAGTCAATAATCATATAATAATAATACCTATAATTTCTTACCTCCAAGAAAAGAATATAAATCCTTTGAACATATTTTTAAAGTCCACTATAGTGCTGGACCTAAGCAATCTCTGTCCTGATTAAGAAAATAGATTCTGCTCTAGGTTCAGTTGAACATGTATTTGCTAAAATTTGTCAACATGATAGTGCTATGCTGAGAACTGACTTTAGAACAGCCAGATAAGTTAAGATAGTAAATTGGATATTGTTGTCCTTTAGGACATTTATCATAAAATAAAACATCCCTCTGTGTCATCTATTTTTTTTTTTTTTTTGGTTAATCCATGTCACCTTTTTTCCATTCCAATTTATTCATATGGGAAGAAAATATTTGGATGAGATATAGCAAGAAGGAATATAGAAAACAGTGTACATATACACAGATGATATGTAAATTAATTCGTTAGCTGAATATAAAAAAGGAGACAACTCCTGAGTACCATACAAAAGTTATTTAGAGAGACAGAGGATTCTGTGCATGTAGAAGAATATCATTACAACATTCTTTCCATTGTTACTCATGTGGCAAGTATATTTATTTGTCTTTACTCTTCTTTTGGCATATTTAAATATTTTTTTTCACTTTAATAGTTTATACAGTTCACATTTTAATATTAATACACTGTAAATTTGAATTTCATGCTAGGTGCCCAATGTAACTTCAAACTAATGAGGTAATATTCAACTTTAACAATGGTTTCAACTATCTTTCTTTTGAATGAATTATTTTACATTTTAAAATGCAGGATTTGGGAAGAAGTAAACTTAAATCATCAGAAATGCCTCTAGAGTACTAAGTGTTCAAAATATATTTTACCTTTCTCTGATTATTAATGGTATTCAGGCTTCCATATACTATGAAGTAATAACAAATTTTTAAACTTGTCTGTAAAAAACCTAAAATTTGCATTATACTGTTTTGCTTTGTTCATTTTTCTTAATCAGTTTTATTTCAACTGAACTATATTGTTCTGAGAACTGCTGGTAGTATATACCTTAAAGAGTAAATTGGAATACTCATAATTTCTCCACATTAGAATTCATAAATTATGATTTTGCTTCATAATTTTAAAAGCAAAATTCTCAGTTGGTAAGTCTAAATGTATCTTTTCTTCAGCATCATCTTTCCTTGCATGTTTACTTTGCAAGCAATTTTCCATTTCCTTAAATCATACAGTTGGGCTATCTCCAGAATGCAGCAAGGCATGGCAGCTAACCAAAGGCAGCTGCCCAAGATAATCACACATGAAGAGAAATGGTATCATGGCAACCTTTCGTAGTATTCTTGTGTTATAATTAAAGCATGAAATTTCAAAACTGAATTTTAATTATTCTAAAGAAATCAAAGATTCAGAGCAGCTTGACTTGCCCCCAGATCCCATAGCCAGAGGATACAAGGCAGCCATTTTAGCTATTCTACCCAAGAAGTGAGCTTGGCATATAGTACTTCATAGTGTTGTTTATGTATTTGGAAAGGTTGGTGATGATTAAATTTTTAAGTCAAAGCTCCTAATTTGTCACATAAGTCACCAGGAATTTGAATTTTGACAACATTAATTTGATTTTAATTTGGAAATTAAATTAAGTGTATCTTACCCATGAGACAACACAGATTAAAAGGAAGTACTTGCTTTTATAAAATAACATAGGCAGTTGCAGTTTGAATAACCCTGATCTGAAATGTTTGGGACCAAAACTATTTTTGGATTTTAGGCATACATTGGGAGGAGGAGTTAGATAATTTGCATATACAATGAGATATTTTGGGGACTAAGACTAAACACAAAATTCATTCATGTTTCTATGTATCTTATAAGTATAGATCAAGTATTACTTTATAAAAAATTTAAATGATACTTGGATTTTGACTATATCCTATAAAATTAGGTCAGTTTTCAAATTTTTACTCATGGTGTCATGTGTGAACTAAAATTCTTAATTAGCAGCTTCATCTACTTTAAACCTTCTACAAGGTTTATTGATCAAACTTCTGTAATTGTATAGTGATGGGATGTTCTGATTCAGAGCCAAATTATTCTGTGATATCTTTACTCACCTTAATAGCAATTTATTGCATAACTCTGTGTCTGAGTTAACATCCTTATGAGTGTCAGATTATCAGATGAACACTTTTTGGAATGTACTAACCTACAACAAGCTTCCACTAATGCAAAGGCTAAGAATGTCATCAGATAATATCTGAGGCCTATAGCAGAAATTTCCTTGTATTGCTGCAACCCTTTGATCTGTTGTTTCTACTTAGGTTTTTTAAAGTGCCATGGATTTTATTTATTTTTTCTGTAACTATGAAAACTTCATGAAATTATTAACATGTTGGAATGTACAATGTGGAGTAAAATAAATCTGTGTTCCTGGAGCACAGCCACTCACATCTAAATCCAGAATAAATAATCACTTATTTCTCTTTTATTTATTTATTTATTTATTTTTTGAAGTAAGAGTTGTGTGTTGTGCATCAAGGATTTTGGATCTATTTTTTTTTTTAATTAGGGCTACTCAAATTATACTTATGAAGCATATCAACCATTCTATATGTCATCATCTTGTGGCCTTTGCACTAAACCATATCAATAAGTAGGAAGAAGTTATCTATTTACATAAGGTTCAGTGTTTCTTTTTGTATTAATAATTTATCTACCTAAAATGTCTGTTTTTCTTAGCTGTATTCAGAATACAAAAAGAGTTAATACACAAAAATTGTTTTGTAAACTTCATAGAAAACACAATAATATGAAAAATTGAAAATGGGAATTAATTTGGTATGTAATTTATTGTTAATCACTGCAGCCTTTGTTACCCCACCTTCTGTAACTACTTCCAAAAGGAATTTTTTATTTTTTTATTATTTTTTTTTTAATTTTTATTTATTTATTTGAGAGCGACAGACACAGAGAGAAAGGCAGATAGAGGGAGACAGAGAGAATGGGCGCGCCAGGGCTTCCAGCCTCTGCAAACGAACCCCAGACGCATGCGCCCCCTTGTGCATCTGGCTAACGTGGGACCTGGGGAACCGAGCCTCGAACCGGGGTACTTAGGCTTCACAGGCAAGCGCTTAACAGCTACGCCATCTCTCCAGCCCCCAAAAGGAATTTTTAAACCTCTTTTTAAAATTATATCAAGGAATCCAGGTGTGTTGGTGCACGACTTTAATCCCAGCACTCGGGAGGCAGAGGTGGGAGGATTGCTGTGAGTGTGAGGCCACCGTGAGACTACATAGTTAAGTCCAGGTCAGCTTGGACCAGAGTGATACCCTACTTCAAAAAGTCAAAAAAATATTATATCAAGGGTCCATACTCAGAAGCAGCAAAATTTCAAAGGAATGAATATTTATATTTGTTAGGTCTTTTTATTGGTATGATTTATTTTTCATGCATCTGCTCAACTACTGTTGAGAATGTACAAATATTTCAAAAATTTTGCATATTTACACTTTACCAATCTAATAATGTTAGGAAAACATTGCACACAAATGTCCAGTAATTAAGTTGTGGACTTGAATGATATTTCTTGTTTATAACTTACCTAGTTCAATTTAAACATTATGGAAAATGTAAGTGTTTGAAGAAAGTGCATGATGGAAACAAGCCTATAATATTTATGCCTAAGGACCCAGGTTCGATTCTCCAGGTTCCACCTAAGCCAGATCCACATGGTGGTGCATGCATCTGAAATTTGTTTGCAGTGGCTACGGGCCACACTTTCTCTTTCTCTCTCCCTCTATCTCTTTCTCTTATAAATAAATAAAAATATTGTATTTTTAAAGACAGATGACTCAAGATATTAGTGTACCAGCACAGGAGGATGAACTTTCTAAAGTATATGAGAGCTCTATCCAGAGCCAAAAACAGTAATGCAGTCCGTGGATGGGCAATTTCACAATTTGCACCAGTGGAGATAATTGTAGGAGAATATAAATATTTCTTTGAAAATTGCCATCATTAGACTAAAGCTGAGGTAAGTCTTTTGTTTGATAAAATGTATAAATTTAAAACCTCCATTTGAAATGCTTTCTGGGGCTGATGGCTAAGAGTTTGATTGCTGGGGTAGCTGAATTAATAAGATCAACACTCTTTTATTGTCACAACATCAATTGTCACTAGAAGAATTAATCACAAAGCAAACTAATGATATGTATGGTTTGCTTTGTAATATGATGCACAGTGGTATTACAATTAGCAGTGTCATCTCATGGCTTCTGTTAAAGTCACTGAACTTAATAGTCTATAACTAGAGAAGAGGACTTTTGTAGTTGACCAGATGTGTGAAATAGGTATGTCAGAACAATTGAATGAGGAAGAAGTGAAGAGTGTGATTGAAAATTATGATGAAGAAGTACCAATTAGAGTTGATGTAAATGCTCAGCCAAGTAATGTTTAAAAAACATGTAGAAGCCATTGGATTTCTAGGAGGATAAAAAGACAAAGTAGATTAACATATACAACAAAAATCTAATCCTGATAAGGGTTCAGGTATATCATTTTCTGGTAATACTCATTCTAAAACTGATTATACTAACAAAGACCATGAATCTGATAAAATAAGGAATCTAGTGGCTCAAAAGATATTAACATGAGTGGATTTGAGAACAAATCTTCATACATAGAGTATGAAGAAACGTGGTTGCTTTTAGTTGATCCTGAAATGAAAGTTAAAGAAGAGAACCTCCTGAAATTTTGTTCCCCTGTATTTCTCATACACATATTTTTTATTTGCTATTTTATAAGAAATTATGCTGTAAGTATATTTTTTTTGCATTTATTAAACATGCTTTGACAAGCATTGGTAAAATTGATCATATCAGTGTCTGCCTTTTAGAGCTATTGGATAGTGTAGCTTTCTATATATTTTTTTTTTCTTTTCAAAACGTAATTCAATTTTTTTATTAGTTTTCTATTCTGCAAGTACAGGCATTTTGGTACCATTATTAGGCTCATCCATGACCTACCCCTCCCCATTGGCCCGTACTTGTTGATGTAAATGATGTCTCTGTATATCATGATCCAACATGTGGCTCTGACATTCTTTCTGCCCCCTCTTCTGCAAAATTTCCCTGAGCCATGTTGGGTTCATTTTTGGTCTGCTTCAGTGATGAGGTGTTGGGGGCCTCTGGGGCTCTAGCTCTCTGATTTGGTAGGCGTTGATTTTTCTCTGCATTGTTCTTCTTCCCCCTTGTGCTGGTATCCGGTTCATCAGGAAAAGAGCACCATTGCTTGTTTCACCAATTATCCTTAGTTTCAGCCAGGGCCCTTTTGAGGTATGATGGGGTGGCTCTCTCCTTAGGATCTGCATCTATCTGAAAAAGAGAAGCAGATTCTCCAATGGAGAGTAAGTTAGCCCCAGGACAAATGAGATAACCCTTACTTTTTTTTAATGAGAGTTTAATAGGTGTAGGCCCTCTTGTAGCCCATGATTGATGGTAGTTTGATATTGGAGAGTGGTCTTATGTTTGGATATGGTTCTGACTTGTTTCCCAGCTCCAGCTATGGGTCTCATACCACTGAGGGGATCAGTTAGCCGAATCAAAGCAGTTGGTTCCCCACCATGGCTGTGTGATACTATTGCACTTGTGTGGGCATCACACCAGGTTATTTGCTGCTAAGTAGGTTAGACCATGAGTTGCTTGGACAGATATTGGTTGTTTCCCCAAGTTGCCCATGTAGCACCTTCTGGCACTAGACACACTAACTGTCTGGGGACTGACTCTCTCCTGGCTTCTAGCCATACCATTCCATTTTACGTGTCAGCTGCATATGGTGTCTTCAGCAATAGGGTCTTACCACTAATCTTTGGTGGGTCATCAAGTACTCTGACAGAAATCTGTCATTCTTTTAGGAAACCTTGTAGGTTTCTCTGATCAAAAGCTCATTATGGGTGATAGCCCCATGCTGGTACTAGGAGTTACAGGTCAGTTTCCCCTAAGAAAATGAGGGAAAAAGGTAACTAATATATAGGAGTTAGTTGGGGAGAGGAAGAGGGAGAGGAAGGGAGGGAAGATGCAAAGGATTTACGTTAGACTTGATCTTACCCTCTCCAGTGTCTTATGGTTCAGGTGTTTCCTGTAAGGGCCTGCTGAAGGTTCAGCCATTTGGTCTGCCTTTTAGGAAGTAGAATTTTATGGTACCCTTGCCATTTGGGTCCAGATTACTGTTTCCAACCCCTTCAAAGCTCTCCCCTCCCTCCACATCCCTCCTAGTGTCTAGTCCATGAGATGCTTGCTGAGTGTGTAAGGTATCTTGTGTAGATTCAGGTTAGGTGCTGTAGATGAGAGAGACTATGTGGCAATTTTTTTTTCTGTGATTGGGTAAGTTCACTGAGAATGATCTGTTCCAGGTTCACCCATTTTTCCTCAAATTTTTTTTGTCATTTTTTTTTTCTTACTGTTGTATAGAATTCCATTGTGTAGATATACCACATCTTAGTTATCCATACTTCTAGTGATGGACATCTGGGTTGATTCCAGCTCTTAGCTATTACAAATTGTGTCACTACAAATATGGTTGAGCAAATCTCTCTGGCCTGTGGTTTGAAGGTTTTAGGGTAGATGCCCTGTAAGGAAATAACTGGGTCTGCTGGTATCTCTATAGTCAGCTTTTTCAGGAGTCTCCATATTGCTTTCCAAAGTGGTTGTACCATCCTACATTCCCACCAACAGTGGATGAGTGTTCCTGCTTCTCCACATCCTCGCCCACATTTATTTTCGTTTGATTTTTTGATGTTTGCTATCCTTATTGGGGTCAGGTGAAATTTCATAGTGGTTTTAATTTGCATTCCTCTGATGATTAGGGATGATGAACATTTTCTTAAGTGTGCGTTTGTCCTTTGTATTTCTTCCTCTGTGAACTGCCTGTTCATCTGTTTGCCCCATTTTGTCAGTGGGGAATTTTACTTCTTACAGTTTAGATTGATGAGTTCTTTGTAAATTCTAGAGATTAGGCTTCTATCAGTTGGATAACCTGCAAATATTTTCTCCTATTCTGTGGATAATCTATTGGCTTTGCTTATTATATGCTTGTCTGTAAAGAAACTCTTCAGTTTCATCTGATCCCATTGGTTGAGTGACTTTTTAAGATCGTGAGCTACTGGGGTTTTGTTCAGGAAGTCTTTTTCCATTCCTATATCATGGAAAGTACCTCCTAAATTTCCTTCCAGTAGTATTTGAGTTTCTGGTCTTATATTCAGGTGTTTGATTCATTTGGATTTGAGTCTAATACATGGTGAAATGTGTGGGCCAAGTTTCAGTTTCCTGCACGTGGTTATCCAGTTTGTCCAACACGATTTGCTGAAGATGCTGTCTTTTTTTCCAGCCTATATTGTTCTGGCCTTTTCGAATATCAAGTAGCTACAGTTGCTTGACCCAAAGTTCAGGTCCGCAAGTCTATTCCATTGGTCTATACTCCTGTTTTTATGCCAGTACCATGCTGTTTTTATTACTATGGCTTTATAATATAGCTTCAGATCAGGTATGGTGATGCCTCGAGATGTATTCATTTGCTGAGGATATGTTTGGATATGTGAGACCCTCTGCCTTTCCATATGAAATTATATTTGGTTTGAAGTCTATTTTACCCAATATTAATATAGCTACACCTGCTTGTTTCTTACTCCCATTTTCATGGAATATTGTCTTCCACCCCTTTATCCTGAGAAGGTGTTTGTCTTTAGTGGTGAGGTGGGTTTCCTGAAGGCAACAGATTGAAGGGTCTAATTTTTTGATCCTTCCTATTAGCTTGTGTTTCCTGATGGGTGAATTAAAGCTATTATTATTTAGTGTAATGACTGTGTGATTTGATTTGATCCCTGCCATATTTTGATGGTAGATGTTTGTTGGTGTTTTCATGGGCTTTGAAGTTTTCTGTGCCTACTCTGGGTTTGGTAGTTGTGATCTGCTTCTTGTAGGCACTTGAGTTTGGTTATTTGTTTCTTCTTTGTGGAGAATTTCCTGAAATACTCTCTGTAGTTTTGGTTTTGTGTTCATATAATTGTAAAGCTGAATTTTGTCATGGAAAGTTTTTCTTTCACCATCTATTATGAAGGATACTTTTGCTGGGTAGAGTAATTTGGATGGAATCCATAGATTCTTAGACTTTGGAGAGTTTCACTCCAGGCCCTTCTAGCTTTCAGGGTTTCCATTGAAAAGTCTGAAGTAATTCTAATGGGGTTACCTTTGAAAGTGGTACGCTGATTTTCCCTAGCTGCTTTCAGGATTTTCTCTTTGGTGTCAATGTTTAGAGTCTTAATGATAATATGTCTTGGAGAGTTTCTCCTTTGCTCCAGTCTGTTTGGAGTTCTATTGGCTTCTTGTATCTTGTTGGGCCTTTCTTCTAAGAGACTGGGGAAGTTTTCTTCAATTATTTTGTTAAATATGTTCTCCATGCCTTTGGTCTGAAGTTCTTCTCTTTCTGCTATTCCAATGATTCTGATATTAGGATGTTTAAGTGTATCCCACAATTCCCTCATGTTCTGTTCACAGGAACTTTTGAACTTACTGAAGTTTTGAACTCTCATACTGTTTCTTCCATCTTGTCTTCCAGATCAGAGTTTCTATCCTCCACCTTGCTGACTCTGTTCTTGAGGGCCTCTAGAGAGTTTGGGGTTTGTTCAATTAAGTTTGCATTTTCTACTAATTCTCTATATATCATTTCCATTGCTCTGTCCAGCTCCCTTTTCATGTAATTTTCTGATTTTCTTGATGATTCTTGGAATTCATCCCTGCATTTCTTTATGTCTTCATTTAGTAAGGCCAGCTGATTTTTAAGGTCCTCTTTTTTTTCACTCTCCCTAAAATCTATTACCTCTCTTTGACCTCCTTCCAATTCTTATCAATTTTTTCTAGCTTAGTGATGGTAGCATCAGCATGATTATCGGTTCTTTGTTGCTTGCCTGCAAATTCTATCAGTAGCTTGATCAGGGTTGCATTACTCATAACTTCAATTTGTGGTTCTGTTCCTAATAACTCTTCTATGTTTTGGTTAGTTGCATTCATTGTAGTACTGTGTGGTCTAACTGGGTTTTCTTGCATTTGATTTTTCATGTTATTTCTTTTGCGCTGTGGTCTGCCCATGACACTGTATAGGCAAGTAGGTGGGTGGATCAGCATGGGTTGTAGTGCAATGGGTATCTGAGGCAGCTTGGGGCAGTTATCAGGGATCCTGGGCTTTGGCTCCCACTTGCCAATGCCACCTATCTACTGCCTGACTCAGAAAACAGTCTGTCTCAATCAGAATTTCATATGGTTTTATGAAATTGATTCTGTACATATTTTTGGGAATGGCTAATTTATATCAATTCATACTCATGGGCTAGAGAGATGGCTTAGATTTTAAGGTCTGCAAAGCCTAGGGACCCATGGTGTAAAGTCTTCTTTGTCAGGGTGAATGATCTTTTTGATGTATTCTTGTATTATGATGGCCAAAATTTTGTTGAGAATTTTGTATCTATGTTCGTGAGGGAGATTGGTCTGCAATTTTCTTTTTTTGTGTTCTATTTTTGTCTGGTCTTGTTTGTTTTTATGTTTTTGTTTTTGTTTTTTTTTTAATTTTTTATTAACATTTTCCATGATTATAACATATATCCCATGGTAATTCCCTCCCTCCCCACCCCCACACTTTCCCATTTGAAATTCCATTCTCCATCATATTACCTCCCCATTACAATCATTGTAATTACATATATACAATATCAACCTATTAAGTATCCTCCTGCCTTCCTTTCTCTACCCTTTATGTCTCCTTTTTAACTTACTGCCCTCTGCTACTAAGTATTTTCATTCTCACGCAGAAGCCAAATCATCTGTAGCTAGGATCCACATATGAGAGAGAACAGGTGGCTCTTGGCTTTCTGGGCCTGGGTTACCTGACTTAGTATAATACTTTCCAGGTCCATCCATTTTTCTGCAAATTTCATAACTTCATTTTTCTTTACCGCTGAGTAGAACTCCATTGTATAAATGTGCCACATCTTCATTATCCACTCATCTGTTGAGGAACATCTAGGCTGGTTCCATTTCCCAGCTACTATAAATTGAGCAGCAATAAACATGGTTGAGCATGTACTTCTAAGGAAATGAGATGAGTCCTTTGGATATATGCCTAGGAGTGCTATAGCTGGGTCATATGGTAGATCAATCTCTAGCCGTTTTAGGAACCTCCACACTGTTTTCCACAATTGCTGGACCAGATTGCATTCCCACCAGCAGTGCAGAAGGGTTCCTTTTTTTTCCACATCCCCACCAACATTTATGATCATTTGTTTTCATGATGGTGACATTCTGACAGGAGTGAGATGGAATCTCAGTGTAGTTTTAATCTGCATTTCCCTGATGACTAGCGATGTAGAACATTTTTAGATGCTTATATGCCATTCATATTTATTCCTTTGAGAACTCTCTATTTAGCTCCATAGCCCATTTATTGATTGGCTTGTTTGATTCCTTATTATTTAACTTTTTGAGTTCTTTGTATATCCTAGACATTAATCCTCTATCAGATATATAGCTGGCGAAGATTTTTTCCCATTCTGTAGGTTGCCTCTTTGCTTTTTTCACTGTGTCCTTTGTGGTGCAAAATCTTTGTAATTTCATTAGGTGCCAGTGGTTAATCTGTGGTTTTATTGCCTGAGCAATTGGGGTTGTATTCAGAAAGTCTTTGCAAAGACCAATATGTTGAAGGGTTTCCCCTACTTTTTCCTCTAGCAGTTTCAAAGTTTCCGGTCTGATGTTAAGGTCTTTACTCCATTTGGACTTAATTCTTGTGCATGGTGAGAGAGAAGAATCTATTTTCATCCTTCTGCAGATATATATCCAGTTTTCAAAACACCATGTACTGAAGAGGCTGTGTCTTATCCAATGAGTATTTTTGGCATTTTTATCGAATATCAGGTGGCTATAGCTACTTGGGCTTACATCTGGGTCCTCTATTCTGTTCCACTGATTTAAATGTCTGTTTTTGAGCCAGTACCATGCTGTTTTTGTTACTATGGCTCTGTAGTATAGGTTAAAATCAGGTATGGTGATACCACCAGCCTCTTTTTTGTTGCTCAGTATTATTTTAGATATTCGAGGTTTTTTGTGATTCCAAATGAATTTTTGGATTAATTTTTCTATTTCCATGAAGTAAGCCTTTGGAATTTAGATAGCGATTGCATTAAATGTGTAGATTGCTTTAGGTAAGATTGCCATTTTCACAATATTGATTATTCCAATCCAGGAACAAGGGATGTTTCTCCACTTTCTAGTGTCTTCTGCAATTTCTCACTTTAGTGTTTTAAAGTTCTCATTACATAGATTCTTTACTTCCTTGGTTAGGTTTATTCCAAGGTATTTTTTTTTTTTTTGATGCAATTGTGAATGGGAATGATTCTCTGATTTCATCCTCTGTGTGTTTGTTGTTAGCATATATGAAGGCTACTGATTTCTGTGTATTTATTTTGTATCCTGCTACATTGCTGTAGGTTTTGATCAGCTCTAACAGATTGCTAGTAGAGTCTTTAGGGTCCTTTATGTATAGAATCATGTCATCTGCAAATAATGATAACTTGATTTCTTCCTTTCCAATTTGTATCCCTTTTATGTGTGTCTCTTGCCTTATTGATATGGCTAAGACTTCCAAAACTATATTAAATAAAGGTGGGGACAGTGGACACCCTTGTCTTGTTCCTGATTTTAGTGGAAAAGCTTCCAGTTTTTCCCCATTTAGTAATATGTTGGCTGTAGGTTTGTCATAAATAGCCTTTATTATATTGAGATATGTTCCTTCTATTCCCAGTCTCTGTAGGACTTTTATCATGAAGGGATGTTGGATTTTGTCAAATGCTTTCTCTGCGTCTAATTGGATGATCATGTGATTTTTGTCCTTCAACCCGTTTATGTAATGTATTACATTTATAGATTTGCGTATGTTGAACCATCCCTGCATCTCTGGGATAAAGCCTACTTGGTAAGGGTGAATGATCTTTTTGATAAACTCTTGTATTCTGCTTGCCAATATTTTGTTGAGAATTTTTGCATCTATGTTCATGAGGGAGATTGGTCTGTAATATTCTTTTTTTGTTCTATCTTTGCCTGGTTTTGGTATCAGGGTGATGCTGGTCTCATAGAAGGAGTTTGGTAGAATTCCTTCTTTTTCTATTTCCTGGAAAAGCTTAAAAGGCAATGGTGTTAGCTCTTCCTTAAAAGTCTGGTAAAATTCAGCAGTGAATCCATCCGGGTCTGGGCTTTTTTTAGTTGTGAGATTATTGATAACTGTTCATATCTCCATGTTTGTTATAGGTCTATTTAAGTGATTAATCTCATTTTGATTTAATTTAGGTAGGTCATATAGATCAAGGAAATCATCCATTTCTTTCAGATCTTCATACTTTGTGGAGTATATGCTTTTATAGTATGTCCGTATGATTTTTTGAAATTTCTCTGGAATCTGTTGTGATGTTACCTAGTTTATCTCTGATTTTATTAATTTGTGTCTCTTCTCTCTTTCTTTTGGTCAGATTTGCTAAGGGTTTATCAATCTTGTATATCCTTTCAAAGAACCAACTCTTTGTTTCATTAATTCTTTGGATTGTTCTTTTTGTTTCTATTTCATTAATTTCTGCCCTAATCTTTGTTATTTCTTCCCGTCTACTGATTTTTGGTTTGCTTGTTCTTCTTTTTCCAAGGCTTTAGGCGAAGCATTAGGTCGTTTATTTGCGACCTTTCTAATTTCTTAATATAGGCACTTAAGGCTATAAATTTACCTCTTAGAACTGCCTTCATTGTGTCCCAGAGATTTTGGTATGTTGTGTTCTCATTATCATTTGACTCTATAAATTTTTTGATTTCCTTATTGATTTCTTCATTGCCCCATTCATCATTTACTAGTGTATTGTTTAGTTTCCATGATTTTGTGTATGCTCTATAGCCTTTCTTGCTACTGATTTGTAGTTTAATTCCATTGTGGTCAGATAGAATGCAAGGAATTATTTCCATTTTCCTGAATTTGTTAAGATTTGCTTTGTGTCCTAATATATGGTCTATTTTAGAGAATGTTCCATGTGCTGCTGAAAAGAATGTATATCCTGCAGCCTTTGGATGAAATGTCCTCTATATATCTGTTAAGTCCATTCCTTCTATGACATCATTTATTCCAGTTGCCTCTCTGTTTATTCTTTCCCAGGATGACCTGTCAATTGATGAGACTGGGGTGTTAAAATCACCCACCACCACTGTGTTTGGTGTTATCTGTGACCTTAGTTCTAATAGTGTTTGTTTGACGAATTTGGGAGCCCCCCATGTTAGGTGCATATATGTTTAGGATTGTAATGTCCTCCTGTTGGAGTGTGCTCTTAATCAATATAAAGTGACCTTCCTTATCTTTCTTGACTAACGTCGGACTAAAGTCTACCCTGTCTGATATTAGGATAGCAACCCCTGCTTGTTTTCTAGGCCCATTTGCTTGAAACACCGTCTTCCAACCTCTCACCCTAAGATAATGTCTATCCTTTGTAGAAAGGTGAGTTTCTTGGAGACAACAAATTGTAGGATCCTGCTTTTTAACCCAGTCTGCAAATCTATGTCTTTTCATTGGGGCATTGAGACTGTTGATATTAAGAGATATTATTGAAAGGTGTGTATTTATGTTTGCCATTTTTGTGTGTGCGTGTGTGTGTTTCTGGTTCTACCTGTGCTCTCTTCTGTTAACTAGTATTTGAGTATTGTTTGTTTTTCTAGGTTCCTTATATGTGTGCTTTTCCTTTTCTTCAGCATGGAGGATTCTATCAAGTATTTTCTGTAGAGCTGGTTTTGTCTTCAAATACTCCTTTAACCTGCTTTTGTCATGGAATGTCTTTATTTTTCCATCTATTTGAATGGATAACTTTGCAGGATAAAGTAACCTTGGTTGACAGTTGTTATCTTTCAGAACTTGGAATATATCACTCCAAGCCCTTCTGCCTTTAAAAGTTTGTGTTGAATAATCTGCTGTAATCCTGATGGGCTTGCATTTGTAGGTAACTTGATTTTTCTTTCTAACTGCTTTCAATATTTTTTCTTTGGTGTGTGTGTTTGAAAGTTTGATTATAATATGGCAAGGAGAGGTTCTTTCTGGGTTTTGTCTGGCTGGGGTTCTAAAGCCTTCCTGTATCTGCATTGGCACCTCTTTCCCAATTTGGGGGATATTTTCTTCTATGATTTTGTTGAAGACGCCTACTATGCCTCTGGAGTGGAGTTCTTCTCCTTCTACTATGCCCTGAATTCTTATATTGGATCTTTTCATAGTGTCCCTAATATCTTGAAATTCCCACTCATACTTTTCTATAAGTTTGTCTTTCTCTTTGTTGGACTGCATTAGGTCTGTCACCTGGTCTTCTAGCTTAGATATTCTGACCTCTCCCTCATCCATCCTACTGGTGAGATTTTCTACAGAGTTTTTTATTTCATTAACTGTGTTCTTCATTGCTAGTAATTCTGACTGGTTTTTCTTTATTATTTCTATTTCCTTATTTATGTCTTGTATTGCCTTCTTTATTTCATTCAATTGGTGTCCTACATCTTCTTTGATTCCTTTGATTTCCTCTTTGATTTCTTCTTTGTTCGTTTTGATGTGTTCTTTGACCTCTTTGAACTTATTTATAATCATTCTTTTGAACTCTTTCTCAGGCATTTCCTCTAACTCTTTCTCACTGGAGGACATTTCTGATGCATTAATACTTTTAGGTGGATTTATATCGTCTTGCTTTTTAGTGTTTCTTGTGTTATAATGTATATATTTTTGCATCTTGGATTAAGTTAATGCTTGGATTTTCTAGCTAGCTGTGTATTCTCAGCTGTATCAATTGATTTGATGTAATATATTTTCTGGGTAGGAACTTAAGGTGTTAGGTGTGGCTCTTAAGGCTCTCAGAGTATCTACAAAGATGTTCTTAGGGGTTGACTTTCCCTGCTATAGGAGTATTCAAGCAGGCTGAGTGGAATAAAATACAGGTAGATTCTAAAATTTACCTAAACACTGTACACATTCAATCAAAAACAGCCCCGAGTATGTATGCAAGAGTAGTTATTATAACGACCAGATCCTCTATCAACAAAGAGGTTTATATTTTTGGTCTGTTGAGGGATCCAAGTCAGCTTGTGACCAAGTGAGACCCTTCCCTGGTGCAATCCCAGTTACCTTGGATGTTTTTGGTCTCTGTCAAGTTGCTGCCTGGGTCGTCGGGCTGCTGTTCTGACTTCTGGAGCTGGCCACTTGCTTTTCCTGCGGGGCAATCCGAGCCTGGCAAGTGTGGCCCTGCAGATCAGCACCGCTGCTGCTGGAACTGCTGCTGCTCAAGCTGCCCCTGCTGGGACTGTAGCCGCTGCTGCTGAAGGTGTTGCTGCTGGACCCACCGCTGCTGCTGCCTCTGCTGCTGCTGTAGTTGCCACTGCTGGAGCCACCACTGCTGCTGAAGCTGATGCTGCTGTGTCCACTGCCACTGCTCCCCCTGAAGCTGCTGCTGCCGAGTCTGCCGCTGCTGCCGCTCCTGGGTCTGCTGCTGCTGGTGCCGCTGTTACTGGTGCTGGAGCTGCTGATGTTGCTGCTGAACTCTGCTCCTGCTTGGTTCCTGCTGTCAGCCCAAGTTGGCATGGCCGGGTCCCAGGCCGCTGCTCTGTTCGCCGGAGCTGGGCTCAGGTGGTGGGGGAGGGGAGGGAGCCACAGCTGGTCCAGTTCTCTCGCTGTTCCAAGCGTTCTTCTACCTCGCGGTCTGCTCCTCCACTGCTCGCTGCCGCTCTCCCCTCACGTTTCCCGAGTTGCGGAGAGCGCAGTGTGAGGGGAAGCTCCCGCACCTGGCTTTTCCTGCGGCTGGAGCCGAGCCTGGTGGCTTTCTGGTGCGCCGCGGCCGTGGCGGTTGGCCGAGCTGCCGGAGCCACTTTTCCCGCCTGTGCAGGCTCTGGATGCTCTGGAACTCTTCTACTTCTCTGTTGCCGCTTCAATTTCCTATACACATCACTTTTTAGTAAAAGTGTGTATTTTGCTGAGTTTTTTTGGTCTTTTTCCCCCCTAGGCTGCTTTGGCGTGGTACCTACTCCGCCATCTTAACCGGAAGTCCCTTTGTCTGGTTTTGGTATCAGGGTAATGTTGGCTTCATGGAAGGAGTTTGACAGTATACTTTTCTATTTTATGGAAAAATTTGAGAAGCATTGATGTAAGTTCTTAAATGAAGGTCTGGTATACTTCACCAGTTAATCCATCTGAGCCTGCACTTTTTTCAGTTAGGAGATTTTTATTTTTTATAACTGCTTGGATATCTGTACTTGCTATAGATTTATTTATGTGGTAAATTTCATCCTGATTTAATGTTGGTAGGCCATATAAATCAAGGAAATCATCCATTCTTTCCAACTTTCAAATTTATAGGAGTATATGTACTTAAAGTATGTCCTTATGATTTTCTGAATATGTTTAGTATCTGTTGTAATGGTGCCTTTCTCATCATTAATTTTATCAATTTTTGTCTCTTCTCTCTTTCTTTTGGTAAGATTTGCTAAGGATTTATCAACCTTGTTTATCCTTTCAAAAAAACAACTTTTGTTTCATTTATTCTTTGTATCATTTTATTTGTTTATATTTTATTAATTTCTGCCCTAATCTTTGTTATTTCCTCCTGTCTACTGATTTTTTTGTTTGCCTTGTTCTTCTTCTAAGGCCTTTAGGTGAAGTATTAAGTTGTTTACTTGTAACCTTCCTAATTCATTAACATATGCACTTAATACTTTAAACTTTCCTCATAGGATTAACTTCCTTGTGTGCCAATGGTTTTAGTATATAGTGTTATCATTGTCAGTTGATTCTAAGAACTTTTTTTTTTTATTCCTTTTTGATTTCTTCAAAGACCCATTCCTCACTCAGTAGTGTCATGTTTAGTTTCCATGACATTGTGTATATTCTGTAGTTTTCTTTGTGCTGATTTGCAGTTTAATCCCATTGTGATCTCATAGAGTACAGGGAATTATATCAATTTCCCTGAACTTTTTAAGACTTGTGCTCTGGACATCTGGCCAAGATGGTGACTGCATAACTGTGCCACACATCTCTGGGAAAGAAAGGCAATGCATTCAGGGTTCACTGGATCTTTTAGGGGAGAACAGTCTCTAATAGATTGCCAGTGGGAGGGCACAGAGGGAAAAAAAGGGGGGAAATTGTCGTTTCCCTCACTCGCAGGTAGCCCAATGTTGCAGTTCGGTTCGCATTGCTGGTAGAAATCACCCAACAAGAGTAGCTTCTGGGAAAAAGAGATTTATTTTAGCTTACAGGCTTGAGGGGAAGCTCCACAATGGCAGAAAACGATGGCATGAACAGAGGGTGGACATCACCCCCTGGCCAACATAAGGTGGACAACAGCAACAGGAGGATGTGCCCAACACTGGCATGGGGAAACTCGCTATAAAGACCATAAGCCCGCCCCCAACAATACACTCCCTCCAGGAGGCCTTAATTCCCAAATATCCATCAACTGGGAACCTAGCAGTCAGAACACCTAAGTTTATCGGGGACACCTGAATCAAACCACCACATTTTGCCCCTGACCCCCATAAACTGATATCCATACATGATGTAAAATACAATGCATTAAGTCTGACTTTAAAAGTCCCCATAGTTTTTATCAATTCCAATGATGTTCATACATCCTCATAGTCCAAGATCTTTTCACTGAGCCATAATACCAAACAATAACCTCAAAAAACCCATAATGGCACAAAATAAATATTTACACTGCAAAAGATGGCATTGGGCATAGGAAAGAAACATTCAACCAATACAAGATTTAAAACAACCAGGGCAAATATCAAACTCTGTAGCTTCAAGTCCAGCATCTCTAACCAGTGACAAATCTTCAAGTCCGATAATTCTAACCAGCAACAAGTCTCTGGCATTCCAATTTTGCCCCTCCAGCTAGGCTACTCACAGTCCTGGGAAACTTCTTCGGGGCCGGCAGCTCCTTGGCAGCCATCTCATGGTCCCGGCATCTCCACTGGGTCTCCACTGCAATGCACGGTTCATCTTCATGGCCCCATGGGGTCTCTATGCAGGCAACCAGCAAACCCGCTTCACACTGCCCATGGCCATTTCCAAAACCCAAGACCGTGTTGCAAACTCAATGACCCTCTATCGAGCATTTCTTATACTCCACGATATCAGGTAGGGTGCCAATTTGTTAATCCAGGGGGGAATAAAGCAGACTTTGACGAACAGGACACTGTTTGAGCACTCAGGCCCCTTCAAAAGAGTTGACATTCTTCTTGTTGCCCCAGTGCAGGTCAGCTAGCCCAGTCTCAAAGGTTGTAATCTTTCAGTTGCAGCTGAATGGGCAACAGTTCACCCAAAGATTTTTCTTTCTGTGCCATATCCCTCTGCACACACCAGTTCATTTCTACACAAAGAAACCCTGCACAACTTCTCAGGACATGGGCAAAAGAGCAAGCTTCTACACAAACTGCTAGCCCAGTCCAAGCAAAGCTCTTTCTCACCCTCATAAGCCAAACCTCACAGTCCATAGTTCTTACTGCATTCGGGTCTTGCAGCTCAGACCAGAACATTCCATCAAGCTGTAGTTACAGCACTGCAAGGCATCTCTTAGGCCAAAGTTTCAACTCCTTCCACTTTCCTCTTATAAATCAGCTCCAAAAGGCCAAAGCCACACAGTCAGGTGTCTAGCAGCAATCCCACTCCTCGGTACCACTTTACTGTTGCAGTCCAGTTCGCATTGCTGGTAGAAATCACCCAACCAAGAGCAGCTTCTGGGTAAAAGAGATTTATTTTGGCTTACAGGCTCGAGGGGAAGCTCCACAATGGCAGGGGAAAACGATGGCATGAGCAGAGGGTGGACATCACCCCCTGGCCAACATAAGGTGGACAACAGCAACAGGAGGGTGTGCCCAACACTGGCATGGGGAAACTGGCTATAAAGACCATAAGGCCGCCCCCAACAATACACTCCCTCCAGGAAGCCTTAATTCCCAAATATCCATCAGCTGGGAACCTAGCATTCAGAACACCTAAGTTTATGGGGGACACCTGAATCAAACCACCACACCCAACAATTCCCCAATACCCCCAGGCAGCTGCTGTACCCACAGTTCCAGCTTCAGGATACCCCTGCATTTACGCTAGGAAAGGGGACCTAGGCCAACATATTTCTACTTGCCTCACTGCACAGGGGTGATTGCCCTGCTATCCCCACCCACTCATGACCTTGGGCTGGCTCCGCCCACTGGCCTGCTGGAATTCAGGTTCCTTTGGTCCATTTGTCCCTGCGTCTAGTGCCAGAAGGTGCTACATGGGAGACTGGGGGAAAATGACCAATATCTGTCCAAGCAACTCATGGTCTCACCTACTTAGGAGCAAATAACTTGTTGTGATGCCCACAAAAGTGCAATAGTAGCACACAACCATAGGGGGGAACCTACTGCTCTTGATTTGGCTAACTGATCCTCTCCATAGCTGGAGCTGAGAAAAAAGTGAGAACCATATCCAAACATGAACCCGCTCTCCTACACCTATTAAATTTTCTATAAAGAAAATAAAGGCTATCCCATTTGTCTGGTGCTAACTTTACTCTCTATTGGAGAATCAGCTTCTCTTTTTCAGATAGACACAGATCCTAAGAAGAGAAGCACCCCATCATACCTCAAAAAGGCCCCAACTGAAACTAACAATAATAGGCAAAACAAGCAAGGGTGCTTTTTCTTGGTGAACCAGCTGCCAGCACAAGGGTGAAGGAGATCAACACAGAGAACAATACACTCCTACTAAATCATATATCCAGAGACTCAGAGGCCCCCAACACCTCATCACTAAAGCAGACCAAAAATGAACCCAACATGGCTCAGGGAAATTTTGTGGAAGTGTGGGTGGAAAGAATGTCAGAGCCACATGTTGGGTCGTGATAAGCAGAGACATTTCTCGTACCCATAACTGTGGGTTAACTCCACAATGCATGACCCATATACCTCAACAAGGAGGGGCCAGAGGGAGGGGGTAGGACATGGTTGAGCCTAACAATGCTACCAAACTGACTGTATTCACTGAGTACAAAACTAATTAATAAAAAATAAATTGAAAATTAAAAAAGGATTTATGTCTTAATATATATTCTATTTTAGAGAATGTTCTATGTGCTGCTGAGAAGAATGTGTATTCTGTAGCATTTGGGTGCAATGTTCCTTAGATATCTGCTAGGTCCATCTGTTCTATGAATTCATTTAATCCAGATGCTTGTCTGTTTATTTATTTATTTATTTGCCAGGATGACCCTTGATTTGATGAGAGTGGGGTATTGTAGTCACCCACTACAATTGTGCTTGGTGTTATCTGTAACCCTAAGTCTTAAAGTGTTTGAAGAAATTTGAAGTCCTTTCAGATTTTAAAATTTGTGTTAAGGAATCTGTTATTACCCTAATCAGCTTTCTTTATAAGTGGCTTGCTTTTTCTCTTTAACTGTTTTTAATATATTTTCTTTAGTTCACATATTAGTAGTTTAATTATAATATCTCAAGGAGGGGTTCTGTTCTTTTCTTCATTCATTCTATTGGTGAGACTTTTTACAGAGTTTTTTTTTTTATTTATTTGACTTACTCTAGTATTTCTGGTTGGTTTTTGTTTCGTATTTCCATTTCCTTACTTGTGTCTTATAGTGACGTCTTTATTTCATTAAGTTCTTTCTTGTGTTCACCTTTAGGAGTCTGTTTGCTTCTTTTATTTCTCTGATTTCTTTGAACACAGTTATAGTCATTCTATTAAAATCTTTCTTACGGGGGCTGGAGAGATGGCTTAGCGGTTAAGCGCTTGCCTGTGAAGCCTAAGGACCCCAGTTCGAGGCTCGGTTCCCCAGCTCCCACGTTAGCCAGATGCACAAGGGGGCGCACGCCTCTGGAGTTCGTTTGCAGAGGCTGGAAGCGCTGGCGTGCCCATTCTCTCTCTCTCCCTCTATCTGTCTTTCTCTCTCTGTGTCTGTCGCTCTCAAATAAATAAATAAATTAAAAAAAATCTTTCTTAGGCATTTCATTTAAATCACTCTCACTGGAGGCAATTTATAATGGATTTATAAGTTTTGGTGGAATTATATTGTCTTGATATTTTATGTATTTCTCATATTTTAATATAGAGATTTTTGCATCTTGGGTTAATTTGGTACTTGGGTTTTTTTTAATTATTTACAGTATTCCTAGATGTGTAAATCTGATATTATATATTTTCAGGGTAGAAACTTAAGGTGCCAGGTGTAGCACTTGAATGACTCCTAGAATAACAGCAGAACTCACCATAAGTATTGGATTTGCATACTCTGCAGTATTCTAGTAGACCAGGTGAATCAATATGTAGGCAAATTCTGAAATTCAACAAAACAATATAAACATTCAATCAAAACCAGCACAGAGTTCTTATGCAATAATAGATACAAAAACAAATGGATAATCTAACAAAGTCAAAGTCCCTAAGGGTGTGTGTTGCCCCACACACTTAATGGTGTCAACTGGAAGGCTGAGATTTCTGGTCTATAACGGGTTCCAGATCACCCAGGGACTGAGTGAGACCCTGCCCCCATGAATGACAGAAGAAGTCAAAGGCACTATAAATGAGGAAACAACAAAGGACAACCCCAAAATATAGGCTATTTAAGAATGACAAAGTTGATCATCAATCAAATCTAACACATAATCTATCCTGACATGGAAGATGTGATTAGCACTTTTGGGGTGGCTTTGGTCTCACCAATGCAAAGTGGCTGCTTGGGTCCTTCTTTACTGTACTATGGGCTTGGCTAGGCTTTTTGTATCAATGTGTCTGCTACTCTGATTTCCTGTGCTGTGTGCTTTGTGGCTGATTTCCCTTCCCCAGGTCCCCAGTAGTTGCAGGCACTTGCAATTGGGGGATGGGACTCCCTGGAGGGTGCCCAAAATTGTACATGAGCTTGGTAGCTAATCCCCATGATCCTTTTCTTCAAAAGCTGCTCACCTGCTGTCTTCTCCTTCAGGCTTCTTAAGTTTGTGAAGAGGCTGGTGTGAGTGGAAACCCCCTTCATCTGGCTTCTCCTGTGGCTCAGGCAGAACCTGGTGGCCACATAGACTGGCATCACTGTGGGATCTAGTTCTGTCTGTTTCTGTGATAGCTAGAAGCTCTTTGTTTCTCCTGCTTCTCTGCTAAAGATGATAATTCCTTTTACAAATATATATATATACGTGTGTGTGTGTGTAGTTGCTATTTTATGCTTATTTCCTCCCTAGGTTGCTTTGGTGTGCCTACTACCCTGCCATGTTAGCCCAAAGCCAAATCTTTGATGAGCTGTGTCAGAGACACAAATTCTAGAATGGTACATTCATAATAGTGTATATTTTGTGCCTTGAATAACTATGAGAAAATGACTCATGGGCTGGAGAGATGGCATAGTGGTTAAACACTTGCCTTTGAAGCCTAAGGACTCAGGTTTGAGGCTTTGTTCCCCAGGACCCACGTTAGCCAGATGCACAAGGAGGTGCATGCATCTGTAGTTCTTTTGCAGTGGCTGAAGGCCCTGACACACCCATTCTCTCTATCTATCTGCCTCTTTTCCTCTCTGTCACTTTCAAATAAATAAATAAACAAGAAAATTTTTTAAAAGAAGGAAAAAGAGGCTGGAGAGATGGCTTAGAGGTTAAGCGCTTGCCTGTGAAGCCTAAGGACCCCGGTTCGAGGCTTGGTTCCCCAGGTCCCACGTTAGCCAGATGCACAAGGGGGCGCACGCGTCTGGAGTTCGTTTGCAGTGGCTGGAAGCCCTGGCGCGCCCATTCTCTCCCTCTCCCTCTATCTGTCTTTCTCTCTATGTCTGTCATTCTCAAATAAATAAAAAATGAACAAAAAAAAATTTAAAAAAAAAATAAATAAAAGAAGGAAAAAAATGACTCAGAAAACAGTCTGTCTCAATCAGAATTTCATATGGTTTTATGAAATTGGTTCTGTACATATTTTTGGGAATGGCTAATTTATATCAATTCATACTCATGGGCTGGAGAGATGGCTTAGATTTTAAGGTCTGCAAAGCCTAAGGACCCATGTTCAATTCTCCAGTTCCCACATTAGCCAGACTCACAAAGGTGAGGCAAAGTGAAGTGCCCACTAGGTGGCCCAAACATCTGGATTTTGACTGAATTCGTGTGACAATTATGTCTCTCTCAGGAAAAAAAAAAAACGAGTTTTAACTCTGATGTGCCTTGGAAAATTTCTTCTCTGGTTCTTCTTGTATCTGGAGGGGACTCTCCTTTGTCAAATTAAGAAAGTTTACTTTAGGGCTGGAGAGACGGCTTAGCAGTTAAGCGCTCGCCTGTGAAGCCTATGGACCCCAGTTCGAGGCTCGGTTCCCCAAGTCCCACGTTAGCCAGATGCACAAGGGGGCGCACGCATCTGGAGTTCGTTTGCAGAGGCTGGAAGCCCTGGCACGCCCATTCTCTCTCTCTCCCTCTATCTGTCTTTCTCTCTGTGTCTGTTGCTCTCAAATAAATAAAATAAAAAATGAACAAAAAGTATTAAAAAAAAAGAACGTTTACTTTAATAGTTTTATTAAATATGTTCTCTATGCCTGTGGACTGCATTTCTTCCCTTCTGGTATACCCATGATCCAGATGTTTATTCATTTTAAGGTCTCCCACTATTGCCCCATATTCTGTTTACATGATTACTTCAATGTAAAATTTTTTCAGACTTCCAATCAATTTCTTCTGTCTTTTCTTGTAGCTCATATGTTCTGTCTTCCACATGAGTGACTTTATTAGTGAGGGGTTCTAGCAATTTCTATTAACTTGTTGTTTTCTGTTATATTGTATTGTGTCCATTTCTTTTTTGAGGTACAATTTCAGTTCAAGATCTGGTTTTCTTAATGCATCCTGGAATTCATTCTTGCATTTGATCATGTCTTCATTAAACTTAATCAGCTGGTTCTTGAAATCCTGTATGTGTTGACTCATTTTCAATTCATTTATACCTCTTTTGAGTTTTCTCTGGTTTCCTCAATTAAGTTCAGCCTAGTAACAAAAGCTTAGTGCTCTAAGAGATGGTTCTGCTCAATTTCATTTCTGCAATTGTTGGTTTGTTTGAAACTGTGCGAGCATCTCATCAATTCTTTTGATCGGGGTCACAGAGCTTCTTGTGTTTTCATTTTGGGGATTCAATTTCTGTTGTTTTCTCTATGAATACATTTGCAGCTCCAATTTTGGAACTAGGTATCCTTGGTAACAATCTCTCTGTTTTGTTTTCTGACTTTCAATGCTTTTTGGTTTTTTTGGGGGGGAGGGTTATTGTGGTCTACCCATCTCAAGGAAAAGTCTTAATTCTTTTTTTTTTTTTTTTCTAGGTAGGGTCTCACTCTAACCCAGGCTGACCTGGAATCTATGGAGTCTCAGGGTGACCTGGAACTCACAGCGATCCTCCTACCTCTGCCTCCGGAGTGCTGGGATTAAAGGCATGCACCACCAATCCTGGCTTTTAGTACTTTTTTTTTTTTAAATTGATTTATTTTCCTGTGAAAAAAGAGGTTTATTTTGGCTTGCAGGCTCAAGGGGAGCTCCACCATGGAAAAGTCTTAATTATATTGAATGAGAAACAAGTCTATTCCCTTGTAGTGTCTTCAGTGAGTGTTCAGTTTTAAATGTGAAGAGTACTGATGTAGAATGCAGTCATAACCACAGATATGCAGACTGTGGAGATTGTAATTAAATCAAAGGTACCTGGGGAAATGAGAGGTGGGGAACTTGGAGCTCAGAACTACTCACTCCATGTGCATGCACTCTTTCAGCACAAGGGAACCAGTAGCTGGAAAGCTGGAGAGTTAGAGGTAAGAGGCCAGCTCCCATAGTGGCCTGTACACCCTCTGGCTCAGATAAGGGATTTGGGAACCTAGGGGCCAGATACTCAGGAAGCCAATGCAAAAGGCCTGCTTCTTCAGCATGCACACAGAGATCAAGCTACCCCAAACCAGGAGCAGGGGTACAGGGACCAGGGAACTGGGAGCTAGGGAAGGAACCTGGAGCTCTGACATCCTCACTCTGCTTGCACACTCTGTCCCAATGTTTCAAAAATTTGTTTTAATCTCTTAGTAATACTAGGGTTTGGAAAATTCATTTTGGTTTGTTTTCTCAAATTTTTAGTGATTTTGATATAAAAAAATAAAAGAACTTCTTTTTTTAAATTTTTTTTTTAAATTTAATTTATTAGTTTTCTTTTCAGTAAATACAGGCAGTTTGGTACCATTATTTAGGCTCATCTGTGATCTACCCCCTCCCATTAGACCCTCCTTATTATTGAAAATGGGTCGTGCATTGTGGAGTTAGCCCCCAGTTATTAGTATGATAAATGTCTCTGAAAATCATGACCCAACATGTAACTCTACACCTATCAAACTGTCTATCAAAAAAGTAAGTGTTATCTCAATTTTCTGGGTGCTAACTTACTCTCTGTTGGAGAATCTGCTTCTCTTTTCCAGATAGATGCAGATCCTAAGAAGAGAGCTGCCCCAACATACCTCAGAAGGGGCCCAACTGAAACTGAGGACAACTGGCGAAATAAGCAAGGGTGATGTTTTCCTGTGAACTGGATACCAGCACAAAGGGGAAGGAGATCAATGCAGAGAAAAATCAACTCCTACCAAATCAGAGAGCCAGAGCCTCAGAGGCCCCCAACACCTCAGCACTGAAGCAGACCAAAAATGAACCCAACATGGCTCAGGGAAATTTTTAAAATTTTTTGCTCATTTTTATTTATTTATTTCAGAGCGACAGAGAAAGAAAGAGGCAGATAGAGAGAGAGAGTGAGTGAGAATGGGCGCACCAGGGCTTCCAGCCACTGCAAATGAACTCCAGATGCATGCACCCCCTTGTGCATCTGGCTAACGTGGGTCCTGGAGAATCAAGCCTCAAACCGGGGTCCTTAGGCTTCACAGGAAAGCGCTTAACCACTAAGCCATCTCTCCAGCCCAAAAACTTCTTACCAAATACATTTACCATTATTTTATTTGTTTCACTTATTGTAATATCTCATTTTTTTTTATTATAGTGTACAGAGGGACAGGTAAGTGAAGTAAATTTTGTTTTGTTCCTGGCTTAGAAGGCTATCATCTAATTTGTCCTTATAGAGTATGCAATCATTCACTAGTTTTCTGCAGACTTTCTTCACTAAGTTGAATACGTGTTTCCCTTGTATTCCTTTTTGTACATAATGGCATTTATCTTGAATAGTTGGCTGTATCCTTCATGTTTTAGAGCACATATTGATATCATCATGCTATTTTTCACTTTAAGCACTTTGATGAAATACATTACTTTGATTAGATTCCATTTATTTTGGATATTTTCATTTTTTATTGAAATTTTTTAGTGTAATTTGCATGTGAATTATCTTCAATAGGCTTATTTGTTTAAATATTTGGTCCCCAGCTGGTGGCACTATTTGCAGGTTATTTGAATCTTTAGGAGGTGGAGCCTCACTAGAGATACTGGGTCACTCAGGTAGTACCTTGAGATTTTATAGACTAGGTCTACTGTTTATTCACTTTCTGATTCATGAACACAGATGCAATGTGACTAGCCACTTCCTGGTCCTGCCATCATGTCTTCCCTGCCATGATAGACTGTATCCTGTCAAACTATAAAACAAATAATCTCTGGTTTGGAGTGATGGCTCAGCAGGTAAGGTGCCTTCCTATAAAACCTTACTACCTGGGATCAATTCCCCAATACCCACACACAGCCAGATGCACAAAGATGCACATGTGTCTGTTTGCAGTGGCTGTAGGTCCTGACATACCCATTCTGTCTGTCTGACTCTCTTCTCTAGCTCACTCTGCTTGCAAATAAAGAAATAAAAACTTTTTTAAAAATAATATCTACCTCATCCAGGTGTGGTGGCACACACCTTTAATTCCAGCACTCCAGAGGCAGAGGTAGGAGAATCACTGTGAGTTTGAGGCCACCCTAAGACTACACAGTGAATTCCAGGTCAGCCGGGATAGAGAGAAACGTTACCTCAACAAACCAATAATAATAATCACAACAGCAACAACAATTTTTATCTCCTTTAATTTACTTATTTTCAGCTATTTTTTTCCAGCAATTAGAAAAGCAAGTAATACAACCTCATTTTCCCTTTCTTATAATATTTTCCTTCATTTTTTTTGTGTGGATGTATGTGCCATTCATATGAGCATTTGTGTTAATATGTATGAGGACATGTATGTGTTGTGATGCACATACACATGTGTAAACACATGCTTATGGAGGGCAGAGTTCAATGAATCTTCAGTGTTTTTCAATCTTATTTTTTGATATATGTTTTCTCTCATTGAATGTGGACCTCAGCTCATCAATTTGCTAGACTAGGTAGCCAGTAAACAAAGAGAATTCCCTGTCTCTGCCACTTCGGTGCTGTGATTAAAGATATGCCTCAATAAACTAGACAATTACATGTTTGCCAGGGATATGATCTTAGTTCACTTTATCCAGTGAAACACCTCCCAAGCCCTTTCTTTGAATCTGATATTAGGAAAACCCTGGCCTATTATATAATGAGTGAGGAAGTATTTTGCTATACTTGCACTAAACATTATACAGACTTAGTGGAGTTTAATCTTTAACATTTTGCTAAAGAATTATTTTGTACCTATGTAAGACTGCTGCTTATAGCTTGATAAGTTTAATAATCATTTATTTGATTTTATAAATATAAACTGAGATTGTTCTGTCCATTTTTTCTGTGTAAGTAATAATGAAGTACATCTTTTAAGATACAGGTCCAATTTTCTAGGTTATTGAATTTTTGGGAATGGATATAAGCTTTTGTTTATTTATTTATGTGTGTTTGTTTATGTATTTGTGCCATGGCAAACAACAACCTTGAAGTGTCTGTTTTCTTCCAACTCTTTGAGACAAGGTGCCTTGTTGTTGCCAGTATAGCTGTGCTGTGAGCTTTGGATATTTCTGGCTCCATCCCCCATTGTTCTAGGCATATTGGGATTTCAGATGTATGTGATGCATTGTATCTAGATTTAGGGAGGATCAAATCCTGATCATCAGACTGCAAGCAAGTACATTTAATGGTGAGCCATTTCCCCAGCTCATAATTTATTTATTATTTATTTTTAATTTATTATTCTTTCAAAGTACATTATATCATTTCTGATGGCACCTCTTTTGTTCCTGTTTGCATGTTGTGAATTGAATCTATATTTATTCCCTGCCCCTCCTTTTCTACTTCTACAATCTCTACCTCATACCTATTCCAATGTTGTGCATGTCCCTTAAAATGTATTCCTTGGATACTACCTCCCATTTCTGCTATCATGTATATTATCTATTTCATTTATTCATATTCAGAACTTATGATGAGTGTATACTCTGTGGTTATTATAATCTTAGTAATGTCAAGGGTTTTTAAATAGTTTTATCTTTTTTCCTTCTTGTTATAAACATTTAATTTTTTTGAAGAAAGATGGTTTTAGGAACTATTTCCTCCATTTTTTTTTCTTTGAGAGAAATTTCCATCCATTTGGAAGAATAATTTTCTCAACGCAGAATTAAAGGTCATTGGAATTTTATTTTAAAGCTAGATTCAGGCTATCAATAAACCTACCAAACATTCAGACCACAGCACTCCTCTTTATCCCTGATGTTATTTCCTCTGAAATATTTGTCTGGTTATTAGCACTATACCAAAATTTACTGTGCTTCTTTTATCATAATTATTCTAGCAAAAAAATTCAAAGGACCTCTAGAAATAAACTACCCACTGCCAGCATCCAGTCTGTACATATAGCATCACAGATCATGCAGTCATGGCTGAAAATGAGTTGGTAAAAATAAATAAATAAACTAGCAGGTTAGGGAAACTGGTATAGTGATATCAGCCTACATGAACTCTGTATCTGAGCAAGGAGCTAGATTAACTAATGAGAGAACTGTTGCTCTGTTGCTTAGTAAAATATTTAATGAGCTTGGAAGTCATCTTGACCGGTCATCTCAAATATTAAGCTGAAGACAAAAGTTGTTAAGAAAAATCAGCAGATTGGTGGAAAATACAGAGAAATATATGAGACTGCACTAACAGATAGCTTCAATGATATATTGTCTCTTAAAAAAGATCTTTCTCATCAATTTTTCAGAAGCAGTAAGCAAAATGTTCTAATAGAAAATGAAGGGAAGCCTAGTGTGGTGGTGCATGCCTTTAATCCCACCACTTGGGATGCAGAGGTAGGAGGATTGCCATGAATTCAAGACCACCCTGAGGCTACCGAGTGAATTCCAGGTCAGCCTGGGCTAGAACAAGACTGACCCCAGCTCTTTTTTTTTTTTTTTTTAAGAAGAAGATGATGAAATGAGACCGGTTTCATTACTTGTCTGAAGTTCCTAATAGTGATGACAGGAAAGAATTGTATATCAGTCACAACAAGTATACCAAGAAGATTAAAAAAAATAGTTTTTATTTATTTATGTATTTATTTGAGAGAGGAAGAGAATAGGCATGCCAGGGCTTCCTTTGTTTTCTTTTTTTTTTTTTTTTTTACCAAAAAGGCAATGCAGCGAGCATGTACTATCTTATTGAGTATGTCCCTTACTTTCTCTGTACAGCATAGTGAGATTCTGAACTTCCAGAGAATGCCAGGGCTCTTGAAAATATACCTTTTGATAAAACCATTGAACTTGATACATTAAACAGAAATCTTCTATGAAAGACAGCAGGCTAATTCTACAGTTACTAGGAGAAACCTTTACATTATGCACACGCAATATTCAAGGAGATAAAGTGGAAGCAGAAGAAAGAGGGAAAGTCAGCCTTCCAATGTTTTTTCTATCTCATTCTAAAATTTAGACTATAGACTTTGGTCATTCATTCTATTCCATAATCATTTTTACTTATAATTTAAGGCAGGCATATGTTACTTCTACTTGAACTTCTATATTTTGCATGTGGTTTTTATGTTTAATATTAGGAGGTTAGATCCAGTTAATGTTCAAGGGAGTTGTTTTCATCTTAATATGACCAATGTGATGTTATTGAATTTTTACTGCTAAAGAACAGATTTTATTAATTTTATGAAAATAGTGCACATTATTTCTAGCAGTACCTTAGTGCACAATATAAGTGATATATGCAATGTCACCTCCCAAATGGTTGTTTTCAAGTCTCACTTTGTCAGTCCTTGAAAAACACATTTTATTTTGTTTGTTTGTTTGTTTTGTTTGTTGAGGTAGGGTCTCACTCTAGCTTAGGCTGATCTGCAATTCACTCAGTAGTCTCAGAGTGGCCTCAAATTCACAGTGATCCTCCTACCTCTGCCTCCCAAGTGGTGAGATTAAATGCATGTGCCACCACACCCAACTGAAAAACACATTTTAAATATTTGTATTTTTATTTATTTATTTGAGAGACAGACAGAGAGACATAAATATGCAGGTAGAGCGAGAAAAAAATGGATTCAACAGGGCCTCCAGCCACTGAAAACGAACTCCACATGCATGTGTCCCCTTGTGCATCTGGCTTACAGGGGTCCTAGGGAGTCAAATCCATTGCCTTTGGCTTTGCAGGCCCTCTCCTTAACCAATAAGCCATCTCTCCAGCCCCCAAAACACATTTTAAAATGACCTTTATTAAAGGTATCAACAAACAATATAGGAATTTACTTTAGAAAAAATCTGAATGTTAAAAAAAATACATCAAATCTTAGGACAGAGGAATTTGCTTCTCTATCTATACCTGAGATATAGAAAATACTCTCTGGCTCTTTTTTTTTTTTAATTATGCTAACACCATTAGCATTCCCTATTTGAGATTATTCTAAACTCAATATTGCATCTTCATTATAGTGCCTCAATTTAAACTGCATTTAAAGTGGAAGGAAAAATATAGGAGAAAGGAAAAAGTTAATTTTGCTGTATGCTCAAAATTATTCTATAAAAAGAATAATGGCACCTCACCATGAGTTATACAAGGCTTAATGAAAATAGGTCAGGCTATATTTACACATATTCACTTATATTGGATGATCAGGAATAAGCTCAGATGGACAGCACCTGATACCGTAGCCTTTTAGAATGGATATCTGTGATACATAAGGAATTTTTATGTTATTTTCTGCTATTATTCTTGCCATATCAATAATCTCCTGGAAATTTTTCCCAATCTGAGTCTCTCCAGCACAATTTAAAACATGCTCAAAAATTTTCATTCACATCAACTAGTGAGATTTGCTTGGTCATATAAATCAGTGCAGAAAGTGAATAACTGCTCTGTATGTAGATAGATTTAATGAGGCAGAAAACATTCTAATATTATTTTTATGATTAATATATGTTTATTTTTTACTTTTACATTAGCTATGGCATAAGAGGCTAATTTGAAAAGTCATAATGCTAGTGACCCCAATTTTATGTGAAGACCATTTACATTACGTTTTAAAACTAATAAATGCTCTGAAAACATGGGCTTTCAATGGCCAAGTAAACCTCTCATCTTGCCACAGAACTTCAATGCTGGAATAGGGCATCAAACGGCTTAACATGTAAGAAAGATTTCCATATCACCATCTGGCCCTGGGATAAAACATTTGGAGGCTCCCTCTTAAATTGCTCATGATTTCAGAAGGCCCAGTTCTGACATCTAGGGCTCTTTTATAAGGCACTCTTTCCCTTGGTTGCCAGAAGCTCTGGACCAACCTGGTCCATCCCTGCCCAATGCTTCACCAATAATGTAGCACACCCCAGTGAGATGCTCTCCTACGAGAAGAAAGGGCAGATACAAAATCTTGCTCAGAGCAGCTTCCAATGCTGAAGTCATTCTCACTGATTCCTTTAGATATAAAAGCACTTTGTTGCCACTGGGAAGCAAGAGGTCAGCCTTCCTGAGGTCATTTTTTATGTCTGAGGATATCTTTTCATTCTGTGATTTTCCATCTGTGGCAACCCCAAGCTGATCCATCCAGGAAGTCGCATTTTCTGGGCTAGGGCTCTTCTTTGGGGTTCTTTCCTTAGGGTCATACAATAGGTTGTCCAGGCAATTTCCTCTTGACCAATTCACATTTACCAAGCAGGTACCCAGGGTCTCTCTTCTGTCCCGCATGTTTTTTGTCTTTGATTAGAGTGATTCTTGGGCAGTACCTTGTGAATTAAAGGATGGCCTTCAGTAGATCTCAATATGAAATTGTAGGCGCACGTTGAGAGCCATGGAAGCCGCCATGTAGAAGTAGGGGAAGTTGCTGCGCAGCCGCCAAGCTAGATTGAAGAAGAACAGTAGCATGCGGGTCAGCCCCTTAGACCAGGCAGTGGGCAAGCAAGAGAGACGATGAGCCAGGCCCAACAGAGCAACGGCCATGTGGAGACAGGCGCTGCCAAGGCCTGATCTGCCTGGCACCGCTCTCCCCTTGAGTGCTCTGCTCTTAGGTGCAGATGGAGTAAGGGCTGTGGCCTCCGTCAGGCTTCAGAAAGCCTAGCCTTTGAAAGCCTCTTCCAGTTACTGCCCAGCAGAGGGCCTGACGTCACAAAGATGCCCTGAGGCCCCACCCTTAGCTCTGTGCCCACCATCTTCTAGTAGGTGGGAATGTTAAATTTTTACATCAAGTAATAAATATTTGATGCAGTATATTTGACACATTAGGGACTCAGAAGATCCAGTGTTAAATATGCCTTATGTCTGAGCAAGGAAAACTGCCCACATAATGGTTTATCCTGGTGAGAAATAAAAAGAATAATTGGTTCTAGACATTATTTTCATTATGGATACTCTAAGGATTGGAATAGTAAGAAGACTGTGATAGAAACATACAACTCTTGGATACATGTTGAAACCATGATTTCCTAGATTAATCAATCTTAGTGAGACTGAGCATTTTTGAAATCAGCTTCAGAATGTTTCTTTAAGACAAACAGAACCAATTTACTTTAGCTAAGGGTATAAATGATTCACATTACATTATTTTTAAAATTCCCTCTTACTTACTTTCATTATCTACTCATTTTATATGAATTTAAATGTGTTACTCTGTCTCAAAATTAATGTAAAGGTAAAGTGAATTTCTCAGTATTTGTTATATGTAAACATGAATTTCTTAATATTCATTACTTCATGTGTGTATAGTAAACAGTAAACAAAAACATCTAATGTATTTACCATTTTTATTGTGTGATTACTTTTGTTTGGCATATATATGAATGGGTTCATATGTATGTAGGAGAGTGTGTGTGTGTGTGTGTGTGTGTGCGCGCGCGCGCGTGTTGGCCAGAGAAAACTTCAATGTCATTCCACAGGTAAACTATCTGCATTTTTTAAATCATTTTTATTTAGTATTAAATAAGACATGTTGTTACCATCATTTCCCTCCTCCCTGCTCCTTTTCTGAAGAGGCCTTCCTCATTTGAGATGCAGGTCAATCCCATGGGGATTGTGGGTCATATATTATGGGGGCAGCACTCAGTTATGAGGAGAGGTAATGTCTCTATGCAAAATGTACAAACTTGTGGCTTTGAAAATCTTTCTGCCCTTTCTTCCACAAAATTCCCTGAGCCATGTTGGTAGCATGTTAAGTCTAATTCAGTGATGGGCATTTAGGAGCCCCTGGATATCTGGTTTGGTAGATATTGAGTGTCCTCAGTGTCTATCTCCTTCATCCTTGTGCTGATATCAGTTTCACTAAGAAAGGGACAACCTTGATAATTTCTCCAATTCCTCTGTGGTTTCAGCTGGGACCAGGGTGAGGTGCACTGGGTCATTTATCTCCTCAGGTCCAGCTACTTTCTCAAAAAGAAAAGCATATTCTGTAATGGAGAATGAACTGAGCACCAGTTAAATGGGATAACCATTATTTGTTTGGAGAGAATTTAAATGGTATACACCCTCTTATAGCCCTCGATTAGTGGGAGTTTGACAATGGAAAGAAGAATTGTTATCTGGATATGATTCTGACTTGTTTCCCAGTTCCAGATACGGTTTCCTTTCCACTGAGTTGATCTGTTAGACAATCCAATAGCAGTTTGTTACCCACCATGACTGTGTGCCACAATTGTACTTGTGTGAGCATCATGTCAGGTTGTTGGCTTTTGAGTCACTTAGACTTTGAGTTGCTCAGAAAGATGGCCAGTTTCCCCTGGTAGCTCATGTATCACCTTGCTAGATGTGATAATTGTCTGGGACTGGCTCTCTTCCAGATTCAAACCACATGTCTCCATGGTTCATGCAGACAGCATATGGTATCTTTTAATTTTTTTTGTTTTTATTTTTATTTATTTACTTGAGGGAGAGAGAGAGAGAGAGAGAGAGCTGCGCCAGGGCCTCCAGCCACTGCAAACGAACTCCAGATGTGTGTGCCCCCTTGTGCATCTGGCTGACTTGGGTCCTGGGGAATCGATTCTCGAACCAGGGTCCTTAGGCCTCATAGGCAAGCTCTTAACCGCTAAGCCATCTCCCCAGCCCAGCATATGGTGTCTTAAGCAGTAGGGTCTTACCATTAACCTTTGGTGGGTAATCAAGTGTTCTGCGAGAAGTCTGTCTTGTTTGTTTTTGGAGTGTTAACAGGTCTCTCTGAGCAACAGCTCATTGTGTATGTAAACCATTCCCTGGTACAGGGAACTGCAGGCCAGCACCAAGGGAAAAGAAAAAAGAAAAAGAAGAAAAGGGGAAACAGGAGAAATTGAAGGTTAGGCTTTGTATCACCCTCTCCAGGGCTCTTTGATTCAGGGGCTCTCCCTAAGGTCCTCTGGAGGGTTCCACCCTTCAGTCTAAATTCCAGGATATAGGATTCTGTGGTACCAGTTCAATTTGGGTTCAGTTTTGTGTTGTCCTGATCCACCCTTACCTTTCTGCCAAGCCCTTACCCTCCCTATTGCCCAAGCTTCAAGAAGCCATTCAGGTATGTCAGCAACTCAGGCTGATCCATGTTAGGAGTAGCAGATGAGTGACACCATGGTAAGATTGTTTCTCTGTGATTGTGTGAGTTCAATTAGGATGATTTGTTCCAAGTTCAGCCATTTTTCTACAAAAATCATTATGTCATTTTTTTTCTTACTACTGAGTAGAATTCCATTATTTAGATATCCCATATCTTGTTTAAACATTCGTCTAATGATGGGCACCTGGGTTTATTCCAGTACTTAGCTGTTATGATTTGAGCAGCTATAAACATGGTTGAGCAAATATCTCTGAACTTAAATGTGGACCTTGTATGGAAAATGCCCCATTAGGGAATAACAGGGTCTATTCGTTAACTCTATATTCATCCATTTCAGGATCTCCATATTTATTTACATACTGATTGTACCAGCTAACAGTCACACCAACAGTGAATGCATGTTCTTATTTCTCTACATCCTCACCAACATTTATTTTCATTTGATTTTTCATGTTTGCTATCCTTACAGGGGTAAGGTGGAGTCTCATGGTTGTTTTAATTTGCATTTCCATAATGGTTAGGGATGTTGAATATTTTATTAAGTGTGTGTTAGCCATTTGAAATTCTTCCTCTATTCAGTTTCCTGTCCCACTTTTGGAGTGGATAGTTTGAGTTTTTATTGTTTAGTTTTTTGAGTTCTTTGTAGATTCTAGATATTAGGCTTCAGTGGTATAACTGGCATAAATTTTCTCCCATTCAGTGGGTAATCTATTGGTTCTGCTTAAGATATGTTTGCCTGTGCAAAAGTTTTTTAGCTTCATGAGATCCTATTGGTTGAGTGCCTGTTTAATTTCCTGGGCTACTGGGGTTCTGTTCAGGAAGTCTTTTCTGAGTTCTATATCCTAGAGAGTGCTTATTATTTTTTTTCTTCCAGTAGTTGAATAGTTTCTGGTCTTATATTGAGGTATTTAATCCATCTGAACTTGATTTTTGTATATGGTGAAATGAGTGAGTCTAATTTCATTTTTCTCCATATTGTCATCCAATTTGTCCAATACCATTTGTTGAAGATGCTGTCTTTTCTCCAGTCTACATAATTGGCAACTTTGTCAAAGATTAACTAGCTCTATTTACTTGACCTAAGGTAAGGGGCTTCACTTCTGTTCTATTGGTCTATGTTTCTATTTTTATTCTAGTTCCATGCTGGTTTTGTCACTATGGCTTTGTAATATAGCTTAAATCAGGTATGGTGATACTACCAGAGGTGTTTTATGCTGAAGATATGTTTGGATATCCGAGGCCTTCTGCCGTTACATATGAATTTTGTATATTTTTAAAATCTCTGTAAATAATGATGTTGGTATTTTTATTGGTATTGCATTAAATCTGTATGTTGCTTTGGTAGAATTGCCATTTTCACAATATTAATTCTACCTATCCAGGATCACTGGAGGTCTTTCCATCTTTTCAAGTACTCCTTGATTTATTTCTTGAATTATTTTTGTTTTCATCATATAGATCATTCACATCCTCGGTTAGTATTATTCCAAGGTATTTAATTTTTGTTACTATTGAAAATGGGGCAACCTCCTCACTGATTTCCTTCTCTGTATATTTGTCCTTTGCATACAGAAAAACTACTGATTTTTGTGCATTGATTGTATACCCCTGCCATTGCTGAAGAAATTTATCACCTTTAGATATTTGAGATGGATATCTTCAGATACTTATATACAGGGTCATGTCATGTCCAAATAGGGCTAATTTGACTTCCAATTTCAATCCTTTTTTTTTAAATTTTTTCTTCTTTCTTATTGCTTGGGCTCATGATTCTAGTACTATGTTGAACAGCAGTGGTGAGGTGGGCACCCCTGACTTATTTATGATCTCAGTCGGAACCCATTGAGTTTTTCCCCATTAAACATTATTTGGGCTTTAGGAACTGTATATATAGTCTTTATTGTTCTGAGATATAAACCCTCCATGCCTATTCTTGCCAACATTCTGATCATGAAGTGATGTTATATTTTGTCAATGGTCTTCTCTTCATCAATTGAGATTATTATATGGTTCTTGTGGTCCAGTTTAGTTATATGGTATATTATGTTGACTGATTTCCATACCCTAAACTATCCCTATATCCCTGGGAAGAAGCCAACTTGATCAAGGTGGATAATGGTTTTGATGCATTGTTGAATTCACTTTACAAAATTTTTTTTTTTTTTTTCAGGATCGTTGCATCTAAGTTAATTAGGGATTTAGGCCTAGAGTTTTCTTTCCCTGTTGAATCTTTATCAGGTTTTGATACTAGGATTATGTTAACATCATAAAAGATGTATTTGAGGTTTGCTGGTCTCTAATTATGTGAAACAGTTTGAGAAAAAATTGGTTCCAGTTATTTAATGAAGCTTTGATAGAATTCAGCTGAGAAGCCATCAGATCCTGGACTTTTATTTTTGGAGAGGTTTTTTGATAACCTTTTCAATTTACATGGTTGTAATATGTTTGTTTAGGAGATTAATTTGCTCTGAGTTCAGTATTGGTAGGTGATATATGTCTAGTTATTCATCCAGTTCTTCAAGATTATTCAATATTGTGGAGTAGAGGTTTTAGACATATGCCCTGATGATTCTTCCAAATTCATTGATTTCTGTTGTGATCTCTCCTTTTGTATTTCTGATTTTGTAAGTTTGAGACCCCTCTCTCTCTCTCTCTCTCTCTCTCTCTCTCTCTCTCTCTCTCTTTACTTGATCAGTTTGGATAGGGGTTTGGGAATTTTGCTTATTTATTTCAAAGAACTGGCTCTTTGTGTCATTGATTTTTAAAATTGTTTTCTTAGTTTCTAATTCATTAATTTCTGCTCTAATCTTGATTATTTCTTTCTGTCTAGAGCTCTTTGGGTTGGATTTTTCTTGTTTTTCAAGTGCCTTTAGGTGGACAGTCAGCTTATTGATTTACGTGAACAGTCAGGTTATTGGTTTGTAATCTATCTGTCTGTAATGAAGGCATTCAGGGCTATGAATTTTTCTCTTAGGACTGCTTTCTTTGTGTCTCATAAGCTTTGGTAGGTTGTGTTTTCATTTTCATTAATTCTAGGAATTTTACCACTTCTTTTTTTTTTTTTTCCTTCATGACCCTTTCATTGTTTAAAAGAATATTGTTTAGTCTCCAGGAGCTAGTGGAGTTTTTGATGTGTCTCTTGTTAATTTCTAACTTTAAAGCATTGTGATCTGAAATGATGCAGGAAGTTACTTCAATTTTCCTGACTTTATGAAGGCACACATTATGGCCTAATATATGGTCAATTTTGGAGAAGGTTCTGTGGGCTGCTGGGAAGAATATGTACTCTGTAGAGTTGGCATGGAAAGTTCTGTAGATATCCATTACTTCTAGTTGGTCTACAATGTTGTTGAACTCTATTATTTCCTTGTTGATTTTCTTCTTGAATGATCTGTCTGTGGATGATAGTGAAGTACTGAAGTCTCTGAATATGATGGTGTTTGTGTTTATTTCTGCTTTGTTGATAACTAGATTTTGTTTTATAAACTGTGGTGCTCCTGCATTTGGGGCATACATATTTATGATTGTGATATGCTCCTGGTGGATCTTTCCCTTGATGACTAAGAGGTGGAATTGTTTGTCCATTTTGATTACATTTGGTTTGAAGTCTATTTTATCAGATGTTAATATAGCAACACCCATTTGCTTTTTTATTTCCATTTGCTTATGAGATCATTTTCTAACCTTTCACCACAAGGAAGTGTCTATCTTTATTGGTGAGGTGGGTTTCTTGAAGACAGCAGATAAAAGGATCCTGTTCTTTGAACCATCCTGATAACCTGTGTCTTTTGCTAGGAGAGTTAAGACCATTAATATTTAAGGTTATTACTGTGAGGTTTGAATTAATCCCTGTCATGATGAGGTGTTTTATGTGGTTGGGGGCTTTCTTGTGTTATGTACTATTTTAAGCCTGGCTTATTTTTGTTATTATGATCTTCTTCTTGTTCCTCTTGAGATTGATTGTTTGACTGTTCTGTGTGGAGTATGTCCTCAAGTATTCTCTGTAGGTTTGGCTTTGTGTTCATATAATCATAGAGATGACTTTTTTCATGGAAAGTTTTTCTTTCACCATCTATTATGAGAGATACTTTTGCTTTGTAGAGTAGCTTGGGTTGGAAGCCACTGTTTTTCAGACTTTGAAGTGTTCCATTCCAGACCCTTGTGGCTTTCAGGGTTTCCACTGAGAAATCTGATGTAATTTTGATGGTATTGCCTTTGCATGTTGTGAGTTGCTTCTCTCTTGTTACTTTTAATACTCTCTCTTTGTTTCCACTGGTAAGAGTTTTAACTATCATGTGTCCTGGGGAGGTACCTCTTTGGTCCCATACGTTTGGTGTTCTGTGGGCTTCTTGAATCTGTTTGAGCCTCTCCTTTGCATGATTCAGAAAATTTTCTAATTTTATTCAATCATTTTGTTGAGTATGCTGTCTATTCCTGTGGTCTAGATTTTCTCTCCTTCTGGTATACCTATGATGTGGATGTTTAGTCATTTTAGGGTGTCTCACACCTTCCTAATATTCTGTTCACTTGATTTTTTTGAACTTAGCAAAGTTTTTGGCCTTTTGATCAATTTCTTCTGACTTGTCTTCCAGGTCAGAGGTTCTGTCTTCCACATGAGTAACTCTGTTGGTGAGTGGTTCTAGAGTGGTTTTTATAATTGTATTTGACTTTTGTTTTGTGTTGTATAATTTTGTAATGTGTCCATCTCTTTTTTGAGGGAAAATTTCAATTTGAGCACTGATTTTTCTTTTTGTTTTTGTTTTTTTAAAGTAAGGTCTCACTCTAGCCCAGGCTGATCTGGACATCACTATGTAGTCTCAGTTTAGCCTCAAGCTCATGCCTATCCTGCTACCTCTGCCTCCCAAGTGCTGAGATTAAAGGTGTACCCTACCATGCCTGGCCAAGTTCTGATTTTCTTGATGGTTCTTGTAGTTCATTCTTGCATTTGATCAAGTCTTCATTAAGCTTAATCTACAGGTTGTTGAGGCCTTCCATTTCTTGACTTAAATTCAATTTATTCATATCTCTTTGGAGGGTTCTGATGTTTACTTTAATCATGCTACGCCTACTGTTTAAAGCTGAGTGCTCTAAGAGATGGATCTCATTGATTGATGTGTTTTCATTTTGAGAACGAATTTCTGTTGATTTCTCTGTTATTTCATTGGAGGCTTCCAAAGTGGGACTAGGAATCCTTGGTGTAGATCTGTTACTTTTCTGACTTTCATTGACTTTTTTGTATTGTTGTCTACCCATTTTTGGGACACTCTTTATTTTATTGATGAGGAAGCAAGTTTTTGTCCTCTAGCCTATTCACCCTCTGAATCAGGTGAACAGAGATGTTGGTTCCTAGGGGCCAGTCAGGATACCAGAGCAAAAGAACTGATTCTGCAGCTAACAAAGGGACCAGACATCCCTGAGCAAGGTACAGTAGGACCTAACATGAGTAGGAGACTGGGATGGAGAAGGGAAAAGGAATCTGGCCTACTTTGGGCTGCACCCTCCAGTACACAAACTAGTACAGGCAACCAAGATTTGGGAGGTAGGAGGAGCCCAGATACACAGGTCTGGCCTACTCCCTCCAGACTGTCAGCCCACACAATGTCTGTGCAAGGAACTTAGACCCAGGATGTGGAGGGAGCCTAGAAATGGGTCTGTTCTTCTCAATAGAGACTGCTGCATCCTCCCCCCTTTTGTGATTTTTTTTAAAAATACTGGCCTAACATGTATGCAATATAAAATAGTTACAAGGAAGCAATCTCTCTTTTTTTTGGAGAGAGGGAGGGTATATGATGTAGACTGGAGTTTCAAAGAAGTTGGGGAGGGAGGGAATTACCATGGGATACTGTTTACAATCATGGAAGTTGGTAATTATAAATAAATAAATAAGCCTTAAAATAGCTACAAGGAAAATAATTAGAGATGATGTCCAGCTTTGTTTATTGTCTTATGAAATTTTCAAGACTAATCCAATAAAAATAGTAAAACCACATATATTAAGTTCTCATAAATGTAATAACTGTGTATAATTCCCTATATAATTCACTATATATATAGTGATATATTATATACTAAAAACTATATATATATAAGTATATATATACATACATATATAAGTATATAGATGTAGATATAGATATGTGTGTGTGTGTGTGTGTGTGTGTGTGTGTATAATATAGTTTTTATTTATTTATTTGAGAGAGATAGAATGGGCATGCCAGTGCCTCCAGCAGCTACAAACAAATTCCAGATGAAAGTGCCACCATGTGCATCTGGTGTGCAAGGGTACTGGGGAATTAATCCTGTGTCCAGTCTGGCCTGGAATTCACTCTGTAGTCTCAGAGTAGCCTTAAACTCACAGCAATCCTCCTACCTCAGCCTCACAAGTGCTGGAATTAAAGGCATGTGCCACCATGTCCAGCCTATTTGTTGATTTTTGATAGCTTCTTTTCTTTGATGTATTTGAATATATATCTGAAGTAAACTAATTTTGTCAAAATAATGTCTCATGACATAAAAGATGTGATAGAACTGATGATTCTTTATTACAATTAAATTATCCTGATACCCACTAGCAATAAGTATATTTAATTTATGAAGAATTTGGTTAACAAGGATTCACATAGTATGAGAAAATTTACTGGTTATTTAATTTACAGCATGTGATATTACAATAATGGGAGTCTCTAATTATTTTCCAAATGAGAGGTGAGTCTACCTTTGGAGCATAATTTAATTAAATCTACACAACATTAAATAACAAACACCAAAAAACTGTAACATGGTTCTTTTTGTCTTTGACTTTCTTCACTTTTAAATGTAGCATTAGTTTGTGCTATTTTTATAGTTACCCTAGTATTCTATGAACTTCCAAATTTTTAAAATATTCTTAATCATTATTTCTTCCAATTTTCTCCTATTCCTTTATTTCTTATCCTGCATGGGTTGTCATACACATATTTACTTTCTATAATTGTCCCTCAATTTTTGGATACTCTGACACTTTCTTTTCCATCCGTTATTCAATTTTCAGTTTGGAGGACATTTTATTGACAATACCTTTAAGTACACTAATTCTTTCCAAGGTTGTCTCCACTGTAGTAATGTGTCCATCAAAATGTCACCTAAATGTTTATAATATTTTATTCCTAGAATTTTTGTAACTAAATAAGAGTTTCTAAAACTATGTTTACAATAATAATATGCTTTTCCTTGTTGTTTATTTATGTTTTAAGGTAAGGTCTCACTTTAGCCCAGGGTGAAGTGGAGTTCACTCTGTAGCACCAGGCTGGCCTCAAACTCACAGTGATTTTTTTACATCTGCCTCCTGAGTGAACACTGGAATTAAAGGCATATGCCACCATTCCTGGCTATTTTTTTTTTAATCTGTGTGGTCAAGACATATTTATTGTAGTTATTTCAAATTTTATTTCTGATAATTTCAAAATCTTCTTTATCTGTATCTAGTTCTGTTGTCTGCTTTATCTCCTAGGGCCGTTTGGTTTCTTTTAGCATGGCATATCACCATTGTTGAACACTAGGCTTCATATGAAAGAACTGAGATAAGTTGATTTTTTTTAGCTTATGTTTGCTGTTTACTGTGTCTCTAGGTGTCAAAGGTGAAGATTTTCTGTAGTATTTCATCTCTCTAGTTGTCTATGTGTTTCCATGAAGGATGCTTCTTCAAAACTGACATTATATACATATATGAAACTGTCATAATGAAGCCTATTAATTAATACAAATGATGTACTCTAATAAAAATTAAAAAGTTAAAGCCTATATGTCTATGTCTATAATGAACAAAAGCATCATGGAGAGTACAGGAAATAAAAAAGATGAAAACAAAAATGAACCTATATGCACACAGACACTATCAATCCTCAGCATACAAGAAGAATCCCAGAGGGAAGAAGCCAGCACAAAAGGGAGAAAAGAAAGAAGTGGTAAGCTTCAGGTTAAATTGTTAACTGAAAAAAATAAGGTATGTTTCTGAAACCTTTAGTTTTTTTCAGTTATTTTCTCTTTCTTGTGTAATTATGTATTGATAGGAAGATGGGTTAAAATAGAGAAGCAATCTACAATGGTACAATATTTGCATCTTCTCATTGTTGGGACAAAACACCCTACCAAAATCAGCAAAAGGGAGGACAGGGTTTAGCTCAGGCTTGCAGTTTCAAGGGGAAATTCACCAGGATAATAAAGCATGGCAGAGCAGAGGCTGGATATATCTGGACAGAGGTCAGTCAAGTACTTGGCTTGGAGTTAGGCTAATAAACTTCCAGGTATTCCATCAGTAGCACATCTCTTTCAGCAAGGCTCCACCTCCCAAAGATCTCCCTTCAGGGTATTGAGTATTCAAAACACATGCAGCTAGAGAGACTTTTTAACCTTCAAACTACTGTGAATAGTATGATATGTTTTCATTATTTTAGTGAGTTCGGAAACCTGGGCTTTAATAATCACAATTTTTGTCAGTTTTTTTTTTTCTGTTGTACATGAGATAGGAAGGCTAGATTTGGTTAAACATGTGTAATTGTCATTATGGATTTTGGTTTAGTTGTAAGAAACCCCAATCAAAGTACATAAAATCAATTCCTAAGAGGAAAGATATTTGGTAAGGATAACAAGTCACTTGGGATGCATTTCAAAGTCATTCTTTTCCATCATTCTAACTACAAGAGAAACATTTTCCAACCTGCACTGATAAAATATTAAGGCATGTACATGTAAAAATCATGAGTATTTAACTCCCACTAGACTGACATTCCAAGAGTTTATATAGATCAAGGTCATCTTTGCTATTCTCAAGACATTTTGGGTGATCTTTCAAATATTCTTTGAAATGGCTGATTCTAGCCATGTTTATTTTATTTTTTATTAGTTACATATACAGTGTATACAGTCATGTTTGCTGCTGAGAATCTTAGGCCACCAGTTGCTTGGACAAATGTGGTGATTAAAAAAATGCAAGCCTTACTCAGAGTATTCAGGTAAATTTTAATATTTTTTGTCATTTGTCATATTAAATTCACAATTTAGAATTTTATAGAAAAATGTGAAATAATACATCTAATATTGTATCTTCTCTTCAATATATTAGGCTATAATCACTGTATATCTGGAATAACATCATATATAACAACATTATATCACATATGTAATAGAAGGCCAAGTCTTGTATTCAGGATAGCCTGGTATTTCATTCAAAGACTATGCCAAAGACAATGTACTGCCAGAGGAGCTAGCAGCAGCCATTTATTGTGTCAAACCTTAAATCATGAATTGGGTCATTAACACTCACAGTATCAGTAACATTTATCCTTTGTAATAATTGATGTCATGGGTTATAAAATATTTTTAACTACAAAAAGATAGAAATAGCTTAGATTGTCTTCTGGAAGCACAACAAATATTTAACTTGTGTTAATCCTAATTTTTTATGTGTGCAAAGTATTCTAGCTATAACTTCCATAAGCTGTTAAAATATTCTAGTGTTTAATAAATGTATCTTAATAATGATTCAGTATTGCCAGATCAAATTAACACTATTACAAGTATCCACATGCCAAACTCTTGGTAGAGGCAGTTTTACAATATCAGTGGGAAAGAGCATAAGTTTTATTTTCTTAAAGAAAATAATGTTTTAAGGAAAATGTGACAAAGAACTCTATTAGGAATTGCTCCAAACAGCCATGCCCATGGAAATGCTACAAAAATGTGCTTGCTTCATTGGAGTATATGGATTTTGGATCTAGTCAGAAATGGGTGCATATTCCAGCTTAGTAATGTTTCTAACTAAACTTATTAGCTTTTGAATTCTTACCATGTATCAATTACTTCAATAGAGCTCCACAATAAATTGTTTAAAATTCTTAATTGCATGTTACAAGTGGTTATTTGACTCAGAATTCATAGGATTAGAAAAATGAGGCTAGTTAAAATAGTTATTTATTTACTCAAGGGCCTACTATGAGGTATGGTTGGCCTTTGTAACTCTGCCTGATCATTAACTTTAAGTTAATTAGTGAAGTATAGCCCCAATCCTTCATCAAGTTAAACTGGAGAAATTCTTATGTAAATTATGGAAAAGAAAGAGTGATAAAGTTCAGTTAAGTGTTTCCAAGTTTATGAATATGAATATATTTTATAAGCATTGGAATAGCATATTCTAATGCCCCAAATGCTAGCTACATGTTACATAGCAGTGTTAACTTATCAGGAGCATGGATACAAGGAAGGATGGGGAAATTGGAGCCATTATTTCAATAACTATACTATAGAATTTATTCCCTTAGTGATACATGAGAAAAATTATACTCATATTATTTTATACTATTACTTGAACAGAATAATGTATATGAAGTTATAATATATGGATATTGTTTGTGTATGTGTGAAATTATGAGTATTTAACACATAAATATATTAAATAACTAAGAATTATAACTTTGTTATTGTTTTGGCCCTGAGGAATGATCTTCATGCTGCTGATTCTATATTCAAAACATATACTTTACTAAGACCAATTATCCCCCCTTGCTTCAGGGAACACACTAACTGATTCTATTGCAAAGTAATGGCAATATAATCACATTATCTGTAAGGAAAATGAAGGGATGGTTTATTCACAACTACCTAAAAGAATTTTGACAATAAATTAGGATGGAAAGGATCATTTCTCCAGAGGGGAAGAAATACTATTGTGAAAGTAATTAGTCTATATAAAATGCTTTCCTAACCATTAGAATATTTACATTTTATGCCTAAAATCAGGCAATCAGTAAGCAATGGGAAAAAAAGCAGACTCTGATTCCATAACTTGTGCATTCTCTAACACATAAAACATCTACATCTTCATTAAACATCTTCTACAAAGAAGAAATATTATTAGGGAAATAAAATCTCAGGTTTTAACTTAGATTGTGCCTACCAGGTATCTATTACCTGCCATAGAAGTATTGTACTCATTGAAAAAACAAGCATATTTTTTCACATTTTTTTTAAAAAAAAAAAACGATTTATTTTATTTATTACAGTGAGAGAGAGAGAATGGGCCCACCAAGGCCTCTACCCACTGCAAACAAACCCCAGACACATGTGTCACCATCTGGCTTAAGTGGGTCCTGGAGAATCTAACCTTGATCCTTAGGTTTTGCAGGCATGCACGTTAACCACTAAGCCATCTCTCCAGCCCTTTTTCACACTTTTTCCCATAAACATAATATAAATTAGAGTAGTACATGTTAAATACTTACTGATTATTTTAGTCATTCAAAGTACTATAGATTCATTCTGTGTGTGTGTGTGTGTGTGTGTGTGCATGTGTGTATATGTGGTCTATGTACATGTTTGTGTGCATCTGGAACACGTGAATATGTTCATGGAGGGCATAATATTGGGTCAATTCAGTCAGTTTCTACATTTTCTGTAATTTTCCTGTAACTGTAATTTTGTTTTCTCAAACAAAATATTGTTTCACTAACGATGTATTTTATAGGTATAAAATTTCCAATGAAAATCGTTAGTTTTAATAAAGCCACATCTTTCTATGACTATACTGCTCAATATCATAATATATGGTTTTCACTTGTGTGTATATCCATGAGAGTTTTCCACATACCTTACTACTTCTTTTGTTGTAGTAGTGTTTTATTGCTGTATCTGACATAAGTAAAATTGGTTTATGTATTTTATAGAATAGTTCTATTCATGTTTTGCTGTTTATTGGGGGGAAGAGATAGGTTTAGACAATGTTTACTGATCTGAGAATAAAGAAATGGAATTTATATGCTAAATTCCTGTATCAGTTATGGTAATAGCTTGATATGTAGCTTTGAAAGAGTTAAAAAAACTTGTCATCTTTTAGGATCTTGGGTACAGTACTTCCTTTCCTCCATCAAAGGACTGGAGGAAAGTATTAATTTGATGAGACTGGATGTTTTAGAAATATTTGTTCATTGCACTATCCTGGTAACCTTGGCCACTTAATGTTCATTTGTTTCTCATCCATCTCAGGATATAGGGAAAGTAGTTATTATTAACCCTTGTATCAAAGTACCATTGAAAGAGGAAAGGTAAAAATTACTTTTTTTATGTTAATCTTTTAAATGTTTAAAAAGTACTTGTTATATAAGTAGATGAAGAAGAATACATATAAACTATCCTTTGTAGATTTTAAATTTAGCCCTTTAAACAACATCATATATATATTGGTACACAGATTTTGCACTTCCTAACATCCTGAACTGTGAGTAGTACATTTCTGTTGCCTAAATGCTATCAAGTTTACATTGTTACAGCATACTAGCTTATATATCTTATTTGTGAGCTCTCTGATTTATTTACACAATGTGGATTGTTTTACACACATTAAATAGCAGTTGAATTTCCCTTCACACCTCCTATCACAGAAAAAGTTTTGTTTCATGTCTTTTCTAATTTGAATAAAAGATTCCTCTTTGCCATTTCTTAGATATTATATTATAAATATATTTTAAATTAAATAAAAACTTCTACATGAATACTGGTGGTTTGAATGTGAAATACTTCCATAGCCTCATGTGGTTGTGATTAAACCTCATACTTAATACCCAGCTGGTACTTACTTGAGAGGTGAGGCTTTGCTGGAAAAGATATGTATCTAGGTATGGACCTTGAGATTTTATAGTTCAGTCCAACTTGCCAGTGCTATGTAACTCATTCTTTCTACTTCCTCCATCCTCTTGTGGAGATGTAATACTAGAGACTTATCCAGACTTGCTTTCTCCATCATGATGAAACTTCTCTTCAAAACTGTAATTCAAATAGGTTATTTCCTTCCATAAGTGATTTCTAACTGGTCATTTGTCCCTGCAACAATAAAGTAACTCAAACAAAAACATGGATGGGAAATTATTCCTATAATTTTCTATGGATCCTGTGAACAGCACTAAGCCATCACTGCATCACATGCCACAAAATGCTTGTACCTCAATTGTATATTGTTCTGATGACACTTGTCAAGGAAATCTGAAAAGCTGATTGCATTAGTGACTTATTTTCTAATTGCCTTGAGCAATATCAGACTAGAAGGCACTTAAGAATGGTAAAGGGTTTATTTTAGGCTTAAAAATTCAAGAGGAAGTATCATGGTTGAGAAAGCATGTGATCAGGAGTTAAAATAGAGCTGCTCATATGGGAAGGTAAGAAGAAGGGGATGAACAGGAAGTGGAGCTAGGATATAAAACCACAAGGCCAAACTTTAGTGATATACTTCCACCTGAAAAGATTCCAACTCCTAAAGGTTCCACAAATTGCTCAGTGTCGCCAGCTTGAAACAAAACATTCAATCACAGGAGCTTACTCCTGTGATGATACTCTAGCCTTCACTCAAATAGGGTCAGGACCACCTCATGTTGCAAAATCTATTCAGTCCAATATCCAATGTCCCTGTAGTCATTAACAGCCCCCACATTGTTCAAAAGTCCAAAGTCCCAAATGAAGCTGAAACAAATCTCTTAACTGTGAACCCTGTAAAATAAAATGAAAATACATCACATGCTACCAATACATACTGGCACCCAGTAAGCATTCCATTCCAAAAAAAAGGAGGAACTGGGACATAATAAGGTAAGATTAAACCAAAGCAAAAAAAAAAAAAGAAAATGTATCAAAATCAAATGATAAAAAAAAAAACAAACAAACAAAAAGCAGTAGGGAAAGGAAAAATTTTGCAGCTATATGTTTGGTATCTAGGACTCATGGTAGAATCCTCTGGGCTTCAAAAGGATTGGGTAATCCCTCCACCTTTGTTGCATGTAGCATACATAGTCTTTCTCTTGAGCTGGCTCAGCTCTGAGCCTATGGCTTTTATTGAAAGATGTTCTATGTTTCTGGCATCTAAAACATCTTGTAGTCTCCATTGCAACTTCATAGCATCCTCCAGTGCATATGGCTTAACATGGGTATTGAGGAATTGCACCTAGGTTCTTTGGCTTTCCAGGCACTTGCCTTGATCATTAAACAGTCTCTCCAGCTCATTGTTAAGTTTTAATTCTTTGTATTTTAGTGCTTTTTTAATGACTCTGCCAAAGTACAACACTGTGTTTATAAAGGCCTAGATATATTTTGGCGAGATGAGGAGTCATAACAAATGTCTAAGAGTGGGGTAATGTAATTGTCACTCACTCACTATCTCTGATTTTTCCTACCATGTTGTCCTAATGTTTCTCACTTAATTTTTACAAAAAACAAGCCTTTAAAATTTATCCTAAAACACAAAGGTGGCACAAATAGTGAAACAGATATTTCTACATAGCATATGCAATTTTATTATTCTGAGATTAGACATCAAAGTTTAATAATAGACAGTTAATTCAACCATACCAGTTGTATGAAGAGTTGTATCAAAAGATTTAACCTGTCTGACTACTTTTAAATTTCAAGAATGGAATTTATATGTGGATGACTACTCTGTTTTCTTATAGAAAAATCCTATAAATGAGCTATGTTTGATTAACTATTATTTGTTTAAAGATTGGTATGTAACGAATAACTTCCAGAATTAAACAATAATTGACCCCTCCCATGGAATAGAGTTTATTTATTATTTTTTAAAATACTTTTTATAAGAGAGATTAAATAAGTATGTCAGGACCACTTGCCACTGCAAATGAAGTCCAGATACATATGCCTCTTTGTGCATCTGGCTTTATATGGAAATGGGGAAATAGATCCCAGGCCTTCAGGCTTTATAAGTAAGTGCCTTTTACCACTGAGTCATCTCTCCAGCACGAAAAGAGTTTATTAAGACAGTGTTGCATTTCTATGGTTAGCGCCACCTTAATTTTACAATATTATATTTGAGGAAGTAAACCTTTGCTTATATGTCAGCAAATTAATACAGCTGAGAATGTAGCAGTTGTAAGGGAAAAGAATATGAATAAAACCCTACTGCATGCTGGAGGTTCTATATAATCTAACATAAGTCCTTCAAATAATCTCACAAAGGAGAGTTGCTATTATCTCCAATTTACAAATGAGAAGAGTAAGACTGAAAATTGTCCCAAGATGCACAGTTAGTAAATAAATAGGCAGAAATGTACTGTACTCCAGATTTAAAAAAAGAATAATGAAACAACTGTGTTATTTTAACTGTATATTACTTCTTATAACATTCTAATCATGAGTTCTGAGACTCAGGTTAAATAAATATTTTTAGAAATTGTTAGGTAAAAATGTTATGTTCTTGTGCTTTCTGGAGACAAGGAAATGACTTCATTGAAAAAAGTCCTAGGATACAAACTTCAGTTCCTGATTTCCTTATTTATAAATCAAACCTATTAAATTACCATTTATTATTTTACCTGTTTTCCTTCAAACTTTAAAAGACTTTGTAATTAAGAGAACTCCTATAACTTTTTGTTGAAAATGATTTATTTTAAATGTTACAATGTACACATGTGTCCATCCTCTTTATAATGAAATGTATATGTGACAGTAATGGACATCTTCCATGAAATATAATATTATAAAAAGGCTATAAAAAGCATTCTGTATATCTGGCTATGAAAACAATATTAAAGTGAATATAATTTAACATCAAATATAGAGGACCATATTACATCCACATAGGAAATTTTATAAATTTTGAAGCTACACATATTATTTCTGTTTACTTTCACTTGAATTTCATATATTAATATAAAACATAATTCCACAAATAAAAAAAACACATGAATATATAGATAAAAAGACTACAGACTTTGAAACTATATAGAAAACAAAGGTGGAGGAACTTTATAATTTTTAAGAGTTATATATTTCATTTTTAATCCATAGTTTTTAAAAAGCTTGAAAACAAATCACTGTTCAAATCATTGAACAATAACACTTTCATGTCTGTAACATAGAATAAACATTTACTTACAATTTAAAGTACAATGAATAGTCTTGTTCTTAATTTTATAATGTGTTATCACAGTTTCTTATTTTTAAAACAGTTTCATTTATGATTGGTTTAAGAAATAAAATAACTTTGGAGATCAGTTACATAATATGGAACCCATTTCTTTACTTAGAAACATTAAATCCATGTGCAAGATTGTGAAACCATTACCTCTATCAAACATCAGAATATTTGGCCACTTCCAAAATACATACAACATTTAATAAGTTTTAGTTATATTAGTTCCTTGTTCCTTTAACCTACCATCATCTTTCTTGACCTTCAACACAAATTTATTTCTCTGTGTATTTTCCAGGCATCCCATAGAAATGCCATCATACAAAATATGTCCATTTTACTCTGGCTATTTTCTTCATTCATCATATACTTTTACCCAAAGTTCTAAACAATTATGAATTTGTGACACTAGGAAAACAGATGATGCCAAGAATTCTATAGATTCGTGAATCAAATAACTATAAGCTACCCTGACTTGATCAACTGCAAATTCAAGATTACAGCTTTGCTACTCTATAGAGATGATGCTTAATGCAAAATTATGCTGTAAATACAAACAAAATCAACACAATACAGTTTACAGTGAGGTAGAGAAACAAAACAATACATTTCTTATTCATTTTTTCTACTAAAAATTCTGATTCCATCAGGAAAGAATCAAACACTTATCATATCAAAGAAAATTTTTGTCTGTACACTATAGGTACAGTGATATAGCAAACACAAGAACATGTTGATAAAAAATCTACTTACTGAAGAAAACCACATAACCTTAAAAATTCAAATTGTAAGAGCAAAATACACCACCAGGAATCTGAGCAAGAGAAGAAAAATAAGTACAGAAAGCATTTCTCTAGAAATGGATGCTGATCTTGTGATGTGTTGCCTCTCCCTGGCATCTCTTATGTGGGTGCCCTCTGTGACTATTCATGCACTATCTGCCATCAGACACAAGACAAACAGAAGAGAGAGGTGAGGCAATTTACTTATCAATACTAGCTTATATGAGTTGACAAAATGTTTTGTATCTTAGTCATACATTTCTAAAGGCAACAATTTTTAAAAAGAGAACCTAAACCCAGGTGTGGTGATATACACCTCTAATACCAGCTCTAGATCCAGGCAGATCAGGAGTTCAAGGTCATTCTCAACAACATGGTGAATGTAAGGCAAGACTATGCTACATGAGAATATTTCAGAAAAAAGAAAAATGAGGGAGAAAGAAAAAAGGCAGAATAAATATGATTTTAGTACTTTATAACCTATCACTTTTAACCAGAAGTATATTTTTTGCCACTTCAGATGTTTTAGATATGATAAGTTCATTTGAGATCTGGTGATCATATTTGCAGGTTTAAATCAATGAATTCTACACACATCATATGCATATGGCTTTCAAAATTCTGCAAGGTAGGTCTTGGAATTGAAGTACCATCATTATCAAGTGGCACAAAAATCCAACTGGGATTTGTATTTTATTTTACAAAATCCATTTACTCAGTGTCATGTCAAATGATTAAATTATGTCTTCCTTCATCTACAAAATTACTCAAAATTAGAAAGGATCATTACAAAATACCTATCATGCCCAACTATGCAAACTACTGACCTACTTTAAGATGAATCAGAATATGTGTGTATGGAAATTTTTATAAATACTTACTATGTATAATCTTGGTAAGTTTTGTTCATATAGCTACAGTCATATAAAGTATGCTACACACATCAATAACTTGTGTCTGAATACTAGTTAATCATGCTATACTTCATTTATTTATGTTTATACATGTACATATTTTTCCTCATTTACTGATTATTATCTTTAGTGCTACTATAAGGATTTATGCACCGATATATTTGAGACATTTTTTTTTCTTTGAGAGAAAGAGAGAACTGGCACACCAGGGCCTCAGCCATTACAAATGAAGTCCAGATGCTTTCGCCACCTAGAGGGCATGTGCACCTTGCACTTGCCTCACTTTTGTGTCTGGCTTATGTGGGATATGGGAAGTTGAACATGGGTCCTTTGGCTTTGTAGGCAAGAATTTTAACCACTAAGCCATATCTCCAGCCCTGATACAATTGTTTTTAATGGTCTTGGACATACACCTATGAGCTAAAGTTCTTGATAACATAATACATTTTATTCAACTTTTTTAATAACAGAAAAGTAGATTTCCAGAGACACAATAATATTTTATATTTCAACATGTAACATAGGAGGTATTCTGATTCCTCATATGCTAGGGACACTTATAAGGTTTCTTTTTTATTCTACGTACCCTTATTATTACAAAGTGGCATTTCATTATGATTGTGAATTACACTTTTCAAAATATATATTTTGTTTATATTCATTGTATTTCTTTTTTGAGAGAGAATATGGACACACCAGAACATTCAGCCACCATACATGAACTCCAGATGCATGTGCCACCTTGTGCATCTGGGATATTTGGGTCCTGGGGAATCAAACCTGGGTCATTTGGCTCTGAGGCAAGTTCCTTAACCACTTTCTCCAGCCCTGAACGATGTTGAACATCTATTCATATGCATTTTAGACTACATGTACATCGTTTTTTTAGAAATTTATGTTCAAGTCCTGGGCCATATCTGTCAGATTTTTGGTCTTTTGTTTTGAATTTTTAAGTATCCTTGTCAATTATTTGATTTGTAAATATTTTATGCCATTCCTGTGCATTGCATTTTAAATATATTTTAATGGCTTTCATACACAGAAGTTTTCAATTTTATGAAACCTGACTATAGTCGGCAGTATTTTTCTACTGTAACAAAACACCTTGGGCACTTCTGTGTAAGACAACAGCATAGGAACCACACAAAATCAGCCTAGGTAGGGATTTAAGCAAAACACCAGCAAGATACACTAGCCTTCTGAAACATGAAGGACTATACGTTATCCTTAGACACAGTGTAGAAGCCAGAGAGACCAAGGTGCACCAGCAAGGAGAAAATGGCCGGAGTCCCACTGAGGTTCTCACAACCCACAATCCATGTTTTATACCCACACAACACCACACACCAAGCACACCAGGTGGCAGCAGCAGCAGAGACCAAGCAACAGATTTTTCAACTTCCTCAGCCTTCTTCCAAAGTTAAGAAATCTGAAGGAAAGATAGCTGAGATCAACTAAAGATCTGCTGAAAGTAAGAGCAACTCCAGAAGTCTGAACTCTCCCATCTCCCACCATCAGAACCATGAACCTCCAGCATTCAGTCCCCAGTGGCAGTGCAGCCACCAGAGCTGATCAGAAGTATAGTTGCACAGCACAACATAGAGGGATCAAGGCAGGCACTCAGCATTGGTGAGATTGGAAGCCACCCCAAAAGGTCTTGGTTGGCTATACCATTTTCAATAAACCTGTATTGGGGGATTGAATATTGTTGCCTTTGATGCTTTCATATGTATAGGGCCTTGGCTTTTTGCTTCTGTCATAATTGGAGGCAGGTTCTGATCCAGATCCAGGTTGACCTGGAACTGACTCCAGAACAGAAATTTCTGCCTCCCAGCTGGCAAGATTAAGGGTGTAGAACAACATACACCCTTAGGCATTTTGGCTTTATACAACTATCTGTTTGTTTTAATCCCCACAATTGCATACTTTGTGCTAGATTTTATTGATTGTGTATGTTGCTCAGTTGAAGATTAGAATTTCCCAGTAAATTATTCCACTGAGTCCAAAAGAATACTTGCTTACCAAGCAAACTGAACATGTAGTATTGCTTCTGTGGCTTCACTGGGGGACAAGAGCTACACCTGGCACCTATAACTCATATCTGGAGGGTATATAAAAGTGGATTGCCATGTCTGAGAACACTGTAGATAAGTAGAAAACCCAATCATCAAATCAATTCAGGATGCCAACGTTGCTGCAATATGATACAAGAAATTCAAAGAATCAAGACAATACCACCAAAAAATATAAATTCATCAGAAATGATCACCAATAAGACTGTTTGAGATGAAATGTCTGGAAAAGATTTCCAGAAAATGATGGTATCTATGCTCAAAGAAATAAGAGAAGAAACGAAGTGAATCAAAGAAGAAAACAGAGGAATTAAAGAAAAAATACAAACTTCTGAAAGAGAACAGGGGAAACCAGCTTAATGAAATAATGAAGTCATTACAAGACATGAGTAAGGAAATAGAAATACTGAAGATAAACCTGGCTGAAATCCTGACTCTGACGAATACAGTCAATGAAATAAAAGACTCTATGGAAGGGGGTTGCACGCATCATCTGGAGTTCGTTTGCAGTGGCTGGAGCCCCTGGCGTGCCCTTTCTCTCTTTCCCTCTCTCTCTCTCTCTCCCTCTCTCTCTCTCTCTCTCCCTCTTTCTCTTTGTTTGTCACTCTCAAATACATAAATAAAAATAAACAAAAAAAATTAAAATGCTGTGGAAAGTCTCACCTGTAGAATGGATGAAGAAGAGAACAGAATATCTAAACAAGAAAACCAGGTGGCTGATCTAATACAGTCCAACAAAGAGAAAAACAAGCTACCAGAAAGGTATGAGTGGGAATTTCAAGATATCTGGGACACTATGAAAAGATCAAACCTAAGAATACAGGGTATAACAGCAGGAGAAGAATATCATTCCAGAGGCTTAGTAGGTATTTTCAACAAAATCATAGAAGAAAAATTTTCCCAAATTGGGAACGGAATGCCAATGCAGATACAAGGAAGGTTTTAGAACGCCAAACAGACAAAAGCTGGAAAGAATCTCTCCTTGCCATGTTATAATTAAACTACTAAACACTCAAACCAGAGAAAATATACTGAAAGCAATTAAAGAGAAAAAAAAAATACATCACTTACAAAGCCAAGCCTATCAGAATAACTGCAGATTGCTCACCACAAACTTTAAAAGCCTGAAGGGCTAGGAATGATGTATTCCAAGTTCTGAAAGATAACAACTCTCAACCATGATTACTTTATCCTGCAAAGCTATCTATCCAAATTGATGGAGAAATAAGAACATTCTAAAACAAAAACAGGCTAAAATAATTTATGACAACTAAACCAGCTCTACAGAAAATACTAGAAGGAATTCTTCAAACTGAAGGAAAGGCAAAACACACACCAGAGGAAATGGGAAAAAAATAAACCACACTCAAATAACACTTAAAACAAATGACTGAAGGGAAAACAGGAAACACTACAAAATAAGAAGACTGGTGAAAATAAATGCATACCTTTGTAATAATAACTCTTAATATTTTTGGGGTCAATGCAGCATCTAAAAAACACAAGCTTGCAGACTGGATTAAAAAACAGGATTCTGCCATTTGTTGCCTCCAAGAAATTCATTTCTCAATAAGAGATAGACACTGCCTTAGGATGAAAGGATGGAATATGGTATTTCAAGTTAATGGGCCTGGGAAAAAAGCAGGGGTTGCTATCCTTATATCTGACAGGATAGACTTCAAACCAACATTAGTGAAGAAAGATAAAGAAAGTAATTTTATACTGATTAAAGGAACACTCCAGTAGCAGGACATTACAATCGTAAACATATATGCACCTAGCATGGGGACTCCCTGTTTCATAACAAAAACAAAACAAAACAAAACAAAACAAAACAAAACAAAATGAAAACACATTATTAGACTAAAGGTCACAGATAACATAAAACACAATTGTAGTGGGAGATTTCAATACCCCACTCTCATCAACTGACAGGTCATCCCAGCAAAAAACAAACAGAGAAACATCTGAATTAAATGATGTCATGGAACAAATGGACGTAACAGATATCTACAGAATATTCCATCCAAATGCTGTAGAATATACATTTTTCTCAGCAGCACAAGGTACATCCTCTGAAATAGACCATATAATAGGACACAAAGCAAATCTCCACAAATACTGGATAATTGAAATGATCCCTTGAACTCTATCTGACCACAATGGGACTAAACTGCAAAACAGCAACAAATAAAGCTACAGAGCATATAGAAATTCATGGAGACTAAACAGTATACTATTGAATGATCAATAGGTCATTGAATAAATCAAAAAGGAAATCAATAAATTCATAGAATCATATGATGATGATGATAATACAACATAATAAAACCTTTGGGAAACAATGAGGGCAGGCCTAAGAGGGAAAATTATAGATCTAAGTGCCTATATTAAGAAAGTAGGGAGTTCACAAACAAATAATTTAATGTTTCACCTTAAGTCCTTGGAAATAGAACAAGGCAAACCAAAAATCAGTAGACAAGAAAAAATCACAAAGATTAGGGCAGAAATTAATGAACTAAAAACCAAATATATATAAAATATGTATACATATATATATATATATATGTATATATATATATATATATATATATATATATATATATATACAAAAAATATATATACAAATATATATCTCCAAAGAATCAATGAAACAAAGAGTTGGTTCTTTGAAAGGATAAAGAAGATTGATAAACCCTTAGCAAATTTGACTAGAAGAAAGAGAGAAGAGACAAAAATTAATAAAATCAGAGATGAAAAAGGCACCACCACAACAGGTACCAATGAAATTCAGACAATTATAAGGACATACTCCGCTTGCTGGGCACAGAAATACCTTTTAGGTCTATCATACCAGTATGTCTCAAACTCTTCTACAAAATAGGATGTGTCCAACACTTAGTCTACAAAGTAAGTATTACTGTGATACCAGAACTGGATAAGGATATAATAATAATAATCTACAGACTAATTTCCCTGGAGACTATAAATGCAAAAATTCTCAATAAAATTCTTGAAAACCAAATTAAAAAGCATATCAAGAAAATTGTACACCATAACCAAATCTGTTCTGTTCTAGAATTGTAAAGAGTGCTTAACATGTGAGTATCAATACATGAAATACAACACATTAATTGACTCAAGGGCAGAAATCACATGGTTATCTCAATAAATTTATAAAGAGACTTTGACGAATTCCAACATCACATCATGTTAAAAGCCCTACCTTGAAAAAACAAAATAAATAAATAACTAAAATAAAGTAATAAAATCAACATAAAAGTTATTGCAAATAAAATATTCCAATAATGACTGGGCCTAGAAGGAAATCAATAAAATAAGTTCCATTCATAGAAAAATTCATAAAGTATTACCTATGAATAAACTTAACCAATAAGATAAAAGATCTTTACTATGAATAATATAGAACAATGAAGAAAAACGTGAATATACTCGAAGATGGAAAGATCTCTTATGCTCCTGGTCTGGCAGAATTAATACTGTGAAAATAACTATATTACCCAAATTGTTCACAGATTCAGTTCAATCCCAACCAGTATTCATTGCAATCTTTAAATAACTGCAAAACTCCTAAAATTTGAAAAGAATCATAAGCAAATTCCCTGAATACACAAGATAATGCTAATAAGAAACAACAATAGGGCAGGACAAAAGGCTCAGCAGTAAAAACTGCTTGCCTGCAAAGCCCACAGGCCCAGGTTTGATACACCAGTACCCATGTAAAGCCAGATGCCCAAAGTGGCACATGTTCCAAAAGTTCTGAGGTCTTGGTGTACCCATAATCACTCTATCTATGTACCTGTCTGTCTGTCTGTCTATCTATCTAATCTTCCTATCATCTAATTACCTACTTATCTACCTATTATTGATCTTACAAATAAGTAAATAAATTTTAGAAAGAAGCATCAATACTAAAGGTTTAATTCATGATCTCGAATTCTGTGACAGAGCTATAATAAAGAAACCAACTTCATACTGCAAACATAATCAGATAATTGAATAAATTTAATAAAATAGAGGACCTATATATTAACCTCCATAGTTGCAACAACCCATTTTGTTTTTACAGAGGTGCCAAAAGCTTTCATTGGAAAGAAAAGAACTAAGCTGGAAACTTCTCTGTTAGTTAGCATTTTTAAAGACAAAGGATGCTATTACTTTCTGACATGAAGAAAAGTCATCAATGGTCTTGCCCAGGTATGTATTATGTATTGTATATGACCAATCTCCCATACAAGTTGTGCCTTTCGGTGCAAGAGTAGCATATATTTAAAGGGTAAGAAATTTTCTTCTGCATTCTGATTAGATTTGAGGCCCACTTCACAAGACGGAATCTATACTTGATACTGCATGCCTAGTAAAAAACCCATGACTGAAGAGGTCATAGGCCCTACAGGGAATCTATGATTATTATTTGCTGCATGCACACGTTGTCAAATTGCCTTTAAACATATATATGTTTATGAAAGTAAAATAGTGCTGCTTCAGACTTACTCAAAGAAGTTTCTTTTTGCAGTGGTCAATGGAGACTCATTACTGTTGAAAATATAGATAATAAGCTAATATTGAGTATTGAACCTGAAATCAGCCCCTCCAAGGATCAGGAAACATTGTAGAAGAGATAGTACAAAGATCAGTTGGGAAGAAGAAGGTGCTTGGCATCAGTGGGATAATAAGTTAAGTTATATGAAATAAGTTATATGAAATTGTCAGGAAAAAAAAAGAAAAACTTTGTCGCTCTGTCAACATTCCTATAGTAGCTGACATTTTTTTGAGGCAGGATCTCACTCTAGCTCAGAATAGCCTAAAACTCACTCTGCAGTCCAGACTTACCTAGACCTCATGACAAGCTTCCTACCTCAGCCTCTGGAGTGCTGGGATCAAAGACATAAGCTACCAAGCCCAGCTTAGTCAAAATTTTAACATAGGGACTTCCGGTTAAGATGGCGGCGTAGGTACCACACCAAAGCAGCCTGGGGGGGAAAAAGAACAAAAAAAAACCTCAGCAAAATACACACTTTTACTACAAAGTGAGGTGTATAGGAAATTGAAGCAGCAGCAGAGAAGTAGGAGAGATTCAGAGCATCCAGAGCCCGCACAGGCCGTGAAAGTGGCCCCGACAGCTCTGCCAGCCATGTCAGAGGTGCACCAGAAAGCCACCGGGCTCGGCTCCAGCCACAGGAAAAAGCCAGGTGCGGGAGCTTCCCCTCACACTGGCACTCTCCGCAACTCAGGAAACGTGAAGAGAGTGTGGCACTCATCAATGGAGGAGCAGACCACCACAAGGTAGAAGAACACGTGGAACAGCAAGAGAACCAGAGCAGCTGCGGCTCCCTCCCCTTCCCCACTGCCTGAGCCCAGCTCCAACAAACACAGTAGTGGTCCGGGACCCTGCCATGCCAACTTGAGCCGACAGTGGGACACAAGCAGGAACAGAGTCCGGGAGCAACATCAGTGGCTCTGGCACCAGTAACAGCAGCCCCAGCAGCAGTAGACCCAGGAGCGGCAGCAGCGGCAGACTCAGCAGCAGCAGCTTCAGCAGCAGCAGCAGTGGCTCCAGAAATGGCAGCTACAGCAGCAGCAGCAGCAGAGGCAACAGCAGCAGTGGGCCCAGCAGCAGCAGCTTCAGCTGCTGACAGACCCACCAGAGGCAGCTTTCACAGCAGCAGTTCCAGCAGCGGGGCTGCTGATCTGCAGGGCCACAGTTGCCAGGCTTGGTTTGCCCCACAGGAAAAGCCAGTGCCCAGCTCCAGAAATCAGAACAGCAGCCCAACGACCCAGGCAGCAACTTGACTGAGAACAAACTCATCCAGGGTAACTGGGTTTGCACCAGGGAAGGGTCTCACTTGGTCACCAGCTGACTGGGATCCCTCAACAGACCAGAAATCTTAACCTCTTTGTTGATAGAGGATCTGGTTGTTATAATAACTACTCTGGCATACATACTTGGGGCTGTTTTTGACTGAATGGGTACAGTGTTTAGTTAACTTTTAGAATCTACCTGTATTTTTTTTAATTTTTTTATTTATTTATTTGAGAGCGACAGACACAGAGAGAAAGACAGATAGAGGGAGACAGAGAGAATGGGCGCGCCAGGGCCTCCATCCACTGCAAACGAACTCCAGACAGGTGTGCCCCCTTGTGCATCTGGCTAAAGTGGGACCTGGGGAACCAAGCCTCGAACCGGGGTCCTTAGGCTTCACAGGCAAGCGCTTAACCGCTAAGCCATCTCTCCAGCCCTCTACCTGTATTTTATTCCACTCAGCCTACTTGAATATCCCCATAGCAGGGAAACTCAACCCCTAGGAGCACCTTTGTAGATACTCTCAGAGTCTTAAGAGCCACTTTAACTCCTAAAGCTCCTACCCTAAAAATATATAACATCAAATCAATTGATACAGCTAAGAATACCCAGCTAGCCAGAAAATCCAAGCATTAACTTAATCCAAGAAGCAAAAATATATATATTACAACATAAGAAACACTAAAAAGCAAGACGATATAAATCCACCTAAAAGTATTAATGCATCAGAAATGACCTCCAGTGAGAAAGAGTTAGAGGAAATGCCTGAGAAAGATTTCAAAAGAATGATTGTAAATATGTTCAAAGAAGACAGAGAACAAATAAAAGGAGTCAAAAGGAACTTGAAGAGGAAATCAAAGGAATCAAAGAAGATGCAGGACACCAATTTCATGAAATAAAGAAGGCAATACAAGACATAAATAAGGAAATAGAAATAATAAAGAAAAACCAGTCAGAATTACTAGCAATGAAGAACATAGTTAATAAAATAAAAAAACTCTGTAGAAAATCTCACCAGTAGAATGGATTAAGGAGAGGACAGAATATCTAAGCTAGAAGACCAGGTGGCAGATCTAATACAGGCCAAAAAAAGAAGGAAGACAAACTTATAGAAAAGTATGAGTGGGAATTTCAAGATATTCGGGACACTATGAAAAGATCAAATATTAGAATTCAGGGCATACTAGGAGAAGAATTCCAATCCAAAGGCAAAGTAGGTGTCTTCAACAAAATCATAGAAGAAAATTTCCCCCAAATTGGGAAAGAGATGCCAGTACAGATACAGGAAGACTTCAGAACTCCAGCCAGACAAATCCTGGAAAGAACTTCTACTTGCCATATTATAATCAAACTTCCAAACACACACACGAAAATATATATATATTGAAAGCAGTTAGAGAGAAAAATCAAGTTACCTACAAAAATCAGCCCATCAGGATTACAGCAGATGATTCAACACAAACTTTTAAAGGCAGAAGGGCTTGGAGTGATATATTCCAAGTTCTGAAAGATAACAACTGTCAAGCAAGGTTACTTTATCCTGCAAAGTTATCCATTCAAATAGAAGGAGAAATAAGGACATTGCATGACAAAAGCAGGTTAAAGGAGTACTTAAAGACAAAACCAGCTCTAAAGAAAATACTTGATAGAATCCTCCATGCTGAAGAAAAGGAAAAGCACACATATAAGGAACCTAGAAAAAACAAGCAATACTCAAAGACTAGTTAAGAGAGCACAGGTAGAACCGGAACCAAAAAAAAAAAGCAAACATAAATACACACCTTTCAATAATATCTCTTAATATCAACAGCCTCAATGCCCCAACGAAAAGATATAGGATTGCAGACTGGGTTAAAAAGCAGGATCCTACAAATTATTGTGTCCAAGAAACTCACCTCTCTACAAAGGATAGACATTATATTAGGGTGAAAGGTTGGAAGATGGTGTTTCAAGCAAATGGGCCTAGAAAACAAGCAGGGGTTGCTATCCTAATATCTGACAAGGTAGACTTTAGTCCAACCTTAGTCAAGAAAGATAAGGAAGTTCACATTATATTGATTAAGGGCACACACCAACAGGAGGACATTACAATCCTAAACATATATGCACCTAACATGGGGGCTCCAAAATTCATCAAACAAACACTATTAGAAATAAGGTCACAGATAACACCAAACACAGTGGTACTGGGTGACTTTAACACCCCACTCTCATCAACATACAGATCATCCCGGGAATAAAAAAACAGAGAGGCATCTGGACTAAATGAAGTCATAGAAGGAATGGACCTCACAGATATATACAGGACATTTCATCCAAAGGCTGTAGAATATACATTCTTTTCAGCAGCACATGGAACATTCTCTAAAATAGATCATATATTAGGACACAAAGCAAATCTTAACAAATTCAGGAAAATTGAAATAATTCATTGCATTCTATCTGACCACAATGGAATTAAACTACAAATCAGTAGCAAGAAAGGCTATAGAGCATACACAAAATCATGGAAACTAAACAATACACTACTAAATGATGAATGGGTCAATGAAGAAATCAAGAAGGAAATCAAAAAATTCATAGAGTCAAACGATAATGAGAACACAACATTTCAAAATCTCTGGGACACAATGAAGGCAGTTCTAAGAGGTAAATTTATAGCCTTAAGTGCCTATATTAAGAAATTAGAAAGGTCGCAAATAAACGACCTAATGCTTCAACTTAAAGCCCTGGAAAAAGAAGAACAAGGCAAACCAAAAATCAGTAGGTGGGAAGAAATAATAAAGATTAGGGCAGAAATTAATGAAATAGAAACAAAAAGAACAATCCAAGGAATTAATGAAACAAAGAATTGGTTCTTTGAAAGGATAAACAAGATTGATAAACCCTTAGCAAATCTGACAAAAAGAAAGAGAGAAGAGACGCAAATTAATAAAATCAGAGATGAACAAGGTAACATCACAACAGATTCCAGAGAAATTCAAAAAATCATAGGGACATACTATAAAAGCATATACTCCACCAAGTATGAAAATCTGAAAGAAATGGATGATTTCCTTGATCTATATAGCTTACCTAAATTAAATCAAAATGATATTAATCACTTAAATAACTTATAACAAACATGGAGATCCAAACAGTTATCAATAATCTCCCAACTGAAAAAAGCCCAGGCCCAGATGGATTCCCTGCTGAATTTTACCAGACCTTTAAGGAAGAGCTAAGACCATTGCTTCTTAAGCTTTTCCAGGAAAAAGAAAAAGAAGGAATTCTACCAAACTCCTTCTATGAGGCCAGCATCACCCTGATACCAAAACCAGGCAAAGATAGAACAAAAAAAGAAAATTACAGACCAATCTCCCTCATGAACATAGATGCAAAAATTCTCAACAAAATATTGGCAAACAGAATACAAGAGTATATCAAAAAGATCATTCACCCTGACCAAGTAGGCTTTATCCCAGAGATGCAGGGATGGTTCAATATACACAAATCTATAAATGTAATACATTATATAAATGGGTTGGAGGACAAAAATCACATGATCATCTCATTGGACACAGAGAAAGCATTTGACAAAATCCAATATCCCTTCATGATAAAAGTCCTACAGAGACTGGGAATAGAAGGAACATATCTCAATATAATAAAAGCTATTTATGACAAGCCTACAGCCAACATATTACTAAATGGGGAAAAACTGGAAACTTTTCCACTAAAATCAGGAACAAGACAAGGATGTCCACTGTCCCCACTTTTATTTAATATAGTTCTGGAAGTCTTAGCCATAGCAATAAGGCAAGAGACACACATAAAAGGGATACAAATTGGAAAGGAAGAAATCAAGTTATCATTATTTGCAGATGACATGATTCTATACATAAAGGACCCTAAAAACTCTACTAGCAAACTGTTAAATCTGCTCAAAACCTACAACCATGTAGCAGGATACAAAATAAATACACAGAAATCAGTAGCCTTCATATATGCTAACAACAAACACACAGAGGATGAAATCAGAGAATCACTCCCATTCACAATTACATCAATAAATAAATAAATAAATAAAGTACCTTGGAATAAACCTAACCAAGGAAGTAAAGAATCTCTACAATGAGAACTTTAAAACATTAAAGTGAGAAATTGCAGAAGACACTAGAAAGTGGAAAAACATCCCCTGTTCCTGGATTGGAAGAATCAATATTGTGAAAATGGCAATCTTACCTAAAGCAATCTACAAATTTAATGCAATCCCTATCAAAATTCCAAAAGCATTCTTCATGGAAATAGAAAAAACAATCCAAAAATTTATTTGGAATCACAAAAAAACTCGAATATCTAAAATAATACTGAACAACAAAAATAATGCTGGTGGTATCACCATACCTGATTTTAACCTATACTACAGAGGCAGAGTAACAAAAACAGCATGGTACTGGCACAAAAACAGACATGTAGATCAGTGGAACAGAATAGAGGACCCAGATGTAAGCCCAAGTAGCTATAGCCACCTGATACTCGATAAAAATGCCAAAAATACTCATTGGAGAAAAGGCAGCCTCTTCAGCAAATGTTGGGAAAACGGATAAATATCTGCAGAAGGATGAAAATAGATTCTCTCTCACCATGCACAAGAATTAAGTGCAAATGGATTAAAGACCTTAACATCAGACCTGAAACTCTGAAACTGCTAGAGGAAAAAGTAGGGGAAACCCTTCAACATGTCGGTCTTGGCAAAGACTTTCTGAATACAACCGCAATTGCTCAGGCAATAAAACCACAGATTAATCACTGGGACCTCATGAAATTACAAAGATTTTGCTCTGCAAAGGACACAGTGAAAAAAGCAAAGAGCCAACCTACAGTGTGGGAAAAAATCTTCGCCAGCTATATATCTGATAGAGGATTAATATCTAGGATATACAAAGAACTCAAAAAGTTAAATAATAAGAAACCAAACAAGCCAATTAAAAAATGGGCTATCGAGCTAAGTAGAGCATTCTCAAAGGAAGAAATACGAATGACATATAAGCATCTAAAAAAATGTTCCACGTCACTAGCCATCAGGAAAATGCAGATTAAAACTACATTGAGATTCCATCTCACTCCTGTCAGATTGGCCACCATCATGAAAACAAATGATCATAAATGTTGGTGGGGATGTGGAAAAAGAGGAACCCTTCTACATTGCTGGTGGGAATGAAATATGGTCCAGCCATTGTGGAAATCAGTGTGGAGGTTCCTAAAACAGCTAAAGATTGATCTACCATATGACCCAGCTGTAGCACTCCTAGGCATATATCCAAAAGACTCATCTCATTTCCTTAGAAATATGTGCTCATCCATGTTTATTGCTCTTCAATTTATAATAGCTAGGAAATGGAACCAGCCTAAATGTCCCTCAACTGATGAGTGGATAATGAAGATGTGGCACATTTATACAATGGAGTTCTAGTCAGTGGTAAAGAAAAATGAAGTTATGAAATTTGCAGAAAAATGGATGGATCTGGAAAGTATTATACTAAGTGAAGTAACCCAGGCCCAGAAAGCCAAGCGCCATATGTTCTCTCTCATACGTGGATACTAGCTACAGATGATTGGGCTTCTGCGTGAGAAGGAAAATACTTGGTAGCAGAGGCCAGTAAGTTAAAAAGGAGACATAAAGGAAGAGAAAGGAAGGGAGGAGGGTACTTAATAGGTTGATATTGTATATATGTAAGTACAATGATTGTGATGGGAAGGTAATATGATGGAGAATGGAATTTCAAAGGGGAAAGTGTGTGGGGTGGGAGGGAGGGAATTACCATGGGATTTTTTTTATAATCATGGAAAATGCAATTAAAAATTAAAAAAAATTAACTTATCTATTTATTTGTTTATTTATTTGGCAAAGAAAGAGGGAGAGGGAGAAAGAGAGAAAGAGGAAGAAAGGAGAGAATGGGTACACCAGGGCCTCCAGCCACTGAAAATGAACTCCAGACGTCTATGCCCACTTGTGCATCTGGCTAACATGGGTCCTGGAGAATCAAACATTGGTCCTTTGTCTTTGTAGGAAAACATCATTACTGCTAAGCCATCCCTCCAGCTCTTGGTCAATTCTTTTTTTTTTTTTCTTTTTAGAGTTCCAGTGGGCTTTTATTGAGATAAATTAACAACAACAAACATCAAGATTTTTCCCAACCATCTTTTCCTTGTAAACTCAGCAAGGACTCGGGTCCATGTACATACAATTTAACACATCCCAACAAAAACAGCTCCACTGGAACACTTGCCAATTCAACAGAGATCCAATTTTACCTTTCCCCAAAAATTATTTTCAAAATTTTAAGTTCCCACTGTTTGCATGGAATTGGTCCCTTGTGGCTAGGGACATTAGAATTTTCTCCCATTTTGACTGAACAAAAATTACATTTTTAAGTTTTTCTTTCAAAAAAGGTAAACGACTTTATTTTCTCCAGGCACCCCTCCCCAACAACCACTGGTTAAAATACAGTAACCTGTATCTTAATAACCCAGCCCTACCCCCCTCCCTTGCCCGCTCAGCACTATCTACTGGAGAATTTAAGTACACTTCTGTTGGAATCTGTGAGCTGTGGAGGGCCAGAGTCAAGGTGCCCTGCTATTCCCTCTGACCTCAGAACTGGTTACAACCTTTGGACACTAATCCCTTCACTTCAAAGATGAGTTTTTAGAGAAAGTAGATTTTCTTTCAGAGTTTTAAAAACACTATCTTTATGAATATAAAGTGGAATTGCAAACTCACCAAAGTCCGTTTAAGTTCACCCATTAGGCCAATAATTTTGCTTGACAAAGAGGTTTGGCAAGAAAATCATTCCACAATAACAATTTTTTTTGGGGGTACGGTCTCACTCTAGCCCAGACTGACCTGGAACTCATTCTGTAGTCCCAGGCTAGCCTCAACCTCACAGTGATCTTCCTACCTCTGCCTCTAGAGTGCTGGGGTTAAAGTTGTGCACCACCCTGCCCAGCTCCACAGTAATAATTGGCTCCATAATAACAATCTTAAGATACAGAGAATGTTGGGGGGGGGGAGGAAGAGTGGTGAGCTAAAATAACATGGCTTAATTTCCAAGTACTTCACCTTTTTGTGACTCATCTAGAAGGTCAAGGAGTGTGGCTAAAGGCAGTTTCCAATGAGGTTATATGAGTTTCCAAAGTGTCTCTAAACTCTTCGTGCAGACACCCTTCCAAATGGGATACAGAACTCTCCCTCCCACCACTATTAAAAGAAAAGAAAAAAATCTAAGTGATCAGAATGAGATGTTTTGACTCCAAGTTCACACTCAAGGCTTCGTGCTGTACCATGTTATTCTAACCAAGCATGATGGTTCCAAACACAAAGTGAGGCCCAAAGGATACATTCTCCCATCTCACTCTGAAAAAAAAAATACTGATAACCACCCACCCCATACCAACACTTTGGGCTAAACCAATGATGCAAAGACTCACATGAAAATATAGAAACAAATTTAGGTTTTCCTTTCCAGGAAAGATCATTTTATGATATATTCCACTAGTGGAAAGTTTATTTTCTGGAGAGGGAAAAAAATGGGTCCAGAGGCAGCAAGGTGTATAATAGTCCATGACTTATTATACAATGATATGACTGTGAGTTGGATGTAGTTTTAATATTAAAAACATGACACAGTTCTAAGCCAAATGAGCTACTGGAAAAGTAAAAAATATAACCATTAGTCAAAAAAAGGAAAGAACCTGAAATATAATTTCCAATAGTAGTATTTTTTTAATGAGGGGCTAAAAATAAAAAAAAAATAAAGACCAGGCTTTGACCTAGTCATTAGAGCATCTTTCTATTTAATAATTACTATTTGAGTCAAGCACCAGAGCTGGGCAACTGCCTAAGACAGTGTCCAATTATGGTTTCCTAGATAGATGAGTAGTTTTAAGTGCCACTCCTCAACAGAGGCTGTACTTCAGTAACACTTTCAATTTAAAGTCTTTGCTTTAAGAAGGACCCACAGGCATGTGGCACCAGGCAGAGCAGTCCAAAGTTCGCAAGGGAGACTGAATTTTTTGTTGAATTATTGCCACTCTCTGGCGAGATACACAATTGCATTCACACCCCTTTTTTTGCTAGTGTTCAACATGAAAGATTGCTCTTCTTTCACCAGGGGTGGGGAAGAAAGAGAGCTGCATCAGTACAAGGGCAAGATTTATTGGTCAAAAGGTGATACCTTTTAAGCCCCTCCCCCGCCCTCCCTGGAAAAGTTACTTCCTTTATTTGAGTATTTCCCAAACAATTTTGAGTGGACCGAGCCTATGTGGATTCCAAAGAAAGAGCTTGCTCTGTGAGAGTCTGCACTGTGCAGCTCTTGCTACAATTTTTAAGGAGTTAGGGCTATGTCTGATCAGGAGGCATCTGCAGGATTTTGATCCCCAAGGAATTTGGGGCGAGTCACAGATAGTTTTGCTTAGAGCTAGGCAAAGTCAAAAAAGCAACTTCAGGGCTGGAGAGATGGTTTAGTGGTTAAACGCTTGCCTGGGAAGCCTAAGGACCCCAGTTCGAGGCTCAATTCCCCATGACCCACATTAGCCAGATGCACAAGGGTGCACATGCGTCTGGAGCTGGTTTGCAGTGGCTGGAAGCCCTGGCGTGCCCATTCTCTCTCTCGCTCTCTATCTGCCTCTTTCTCACTCTGTCACTCTCAAAAAATAAATAAAAATCTTTTTTAAAAAAAGCAACTTCAAATAACTGATTTCTTTATCCAACTGAGTTAAGCATGGTCAAATTTTTAAATATTAAATTACATCATAAAAACCTTCTCTGTGTTTATATGCATAGAGAGATGTGGAGAGAGACAGAGAGCTCATGTAATGTTCTATGGAAATAAAATAATTTTGACTGCAATAAAAAAAATACCTGTCATGTAATATGACATTAAGGTTGCACAGCACTAACTGCTTAAAAAAAGAAAGACAACCAGACACAATCTCTTCAACAAATGATGATAGGAAAATTAGATATTCATGTGAAGAATAATAAAACTAGAATCATATCTTTCTATGTATAAAAATCATTTAAAGAGATAAAATATTAAAATGTAAGATCTAAAACTGTTAAACTGTTAGAGAAAAAAACACACCTTACCATACAAGGAAAGACAAAGACTTTCTGAAAAGGAATCTAATAGAAGGAGAAATAAACTCAAGAATGGACACATAGGTATGAATGAAGTTGTAGAACTTCCTCACACAAGTAAAAACAGTCTATAAAGTGAGAGCAAATGTCCCCCCACTATAGATTAGGCTCATTAATTAGGATTATTTTGTACAACATATAGAAAATCACAAAAAATACACACCAAACCAAACCATATAATTCAAACAATAAATGTACTAATGAACTGAAGAATGACAAAGGACCATATTTGAACCTTACTTAAGAACATGATGTGGTGGTGCACATCTGTAATCTGAGCACTCAGGAGGCAGAGGTAGGAGTATCACCATTAGTTTGAGGCCACCCTGAGAGAATATAGTGAATTTCAGATAAGACTGGTCCATAATGAGCTCCTAACTAGAAAAAAAAATACTTACTTTTTTTTGGCCATCCAGAAAATGCAAATTAAAAGTGCTTGATGGGTCCATCTTACTTCAGTTGGTATGGCTACCAAGAAAAGAAATGACAAAAATGCTGGAGAAGTTATAGGGACTGAGGTACCCTTATTCACTGCTGGCGGGAATGCAAACTGGTTTCAGTCACTATAGAAATCAATATTAAGAGTTTTCAAGAAACTTAAAATACCAATATCATATGATTCAGCTATGTAATTCATGAATATTACCCCCAAGGAACTCTAAATCAATATACCACAGAGATACTCACATGTCTATGTTTATTGCTTAAGTATTCATCAGAGCTAAGAAATATAATGAGCCAAGGTAATCATAAATGGATAAATGGATAAAGAAAATGTGGTAAACATGCACAATGTAATTATATTCAGCAATTAGTAAAAAATATGTTTGCAGGAAGATAATCATTATATTAAACAAAATAAGCTGATTCAGAAAGAGACATATTAAATGTGTTCTCATATGTGTAACCAAATTTTAATTTCATTTTGAGGCAGGATGTCACACTAACCCAGGCTGATCTTGAAATAACTCTATAGCCCAGAATGGCCCCAAACTCATGGTGATCTTTGCACCCCAGCATCTCAAATACTGGGGTTAAAGGCATGAGGATCCAGCATATATAAAATTTAGTGTGTATATGTGTATTTATGTGTGTATTTATATGTTGGTCCTAAACTTGTTAATGGAATGAGAAGATTAGAAAAAGAGATTTTATGGAATTAAGAAGGGAGGGGGAAAGGAATATAGAAGGAGAACTATTTAGGGGAAGAGGAGATGTGCAAGAGTGAAACAGGATATGGGGAGATTAATGTGGAAGGAGGACACATAAGAATAAAATGTAATGACATATTTGTACTAAATGTCATAATGAAACACATTACTTTGTATGCGAACTTAAAAATATTTTAAAAGGCTGGAAAATATATTTCAAAGTATCAATGTTGATTAAACTAATATTCTAAAACACAATAGTTTTAGAAAACCCTTAACAATTACCAGATAAGATTTTAATGTCAGACATTTCTGTATCCTACCAAAAAGATTCTCTGAGACTCTTGAATTCTTGTAAATACTATGATTTCTTTCTAACTTTCCCCCTTAGCAAAGCTCATTGCTGTCACTGTGGTTCCCTTCCCCATATATTTGCTGGACAACCTCCTGAAATTACCATGAGTATTGTCTGAGCTGTGTGCTTCCACTCATAACTCACTTATAACTTTGGAAGTGTTTTGGCCTATATGAGTTGAACTGGCAGAAGGCAATACAGATTCTTTGCCATAGAGATTTCAAAAATCATAGGGTTATATTATTTTGCTTTATAAATGTTGTGCATTTCTTGTTTGTTTACTTACATTATTCAAAAATAAAAGTCATAGAGCCATTTACTTTAAACATGTAGTGTTTTGTGTAGTGTGGGTTTCTTCTAATTAGAAATATGTAAAACCACTCACTTGAGAAGTTAAGTAGTTGCTAAAACAATACAAAGGCTGGCCTAACTGAGAAACTGCACTCCTAAAATGACCTTAATCACTACGTTACATTTATTTGAAACTGAATATTTAATGTTTAGAAGAAAGTTCTTTTAAAGAAAAAAGATTAACTCTTCACATTTATGTACTTACTCTATGTGCTTACTGAAATTCCCCTTTAAAGATATTTACTAACTTATGTATTTATTTGAGAGAAAAGGCAGAGAGAGAGAGAAGGAGGGAGAGAGAGGAGAATGATCACCCTGGGGTTATCAGCCACTGCAAACAAACTCTAAACCTTGTGCATCTGGCTTACTTGAGTATTAGAGAATCAAACTTGGGCCCTTAGCCTTTGCAAACAAGCACCTTAATCACTAAGCCATCTCTTCAGCCCTCAAATGCTCTTTTAGTGTGGTAAACAATTACAAACTGTAAACTCATCTAGGAGGTAAAATAGTCTGCTTTAAACTTCCACAACTTTATTTCCTCTCCCTCTTTTAGACATTGAAATTCAAAGGTATTTACTCGTTCATCTGAAAAATAGAAGCAAATTCTCCAATAGAGAGTGAAGTTAGTGCCAGATAAATGTGATAACCTTTGTTTTTTAGAGAGAATTTAATAGGCATAGCCCCTCTTATAACCCTACCCATAACTGATGGTTCAGCCCACAATGCATGACCCATAATCCCCCACTAAGAGGGTCCCTGCCAAAGGGGGAGGACAAGGAGGAGGCTAATGATGGTGCCAACTTGACTGTATACACTGAGTTCTAAACTAAGAGCCAAAAAAAGGTATTTACTCTTGAAATATGTTTGTTTTGTATCTTTGATAGACATGCAAAAGAAGTTAAAGAGAAAATGCAACAAAAGAGGTAAAATTATGAAGTAAAGTAAATGATAAAATACTTGACATTACTATGATCAGTGTGCTTTAAAATAAAATTTGAAAAGAATTTGTAGTGGGTGTTCAGGCACCTTAAGCACTTACTATATGAAAATTTATGCTAGCAAAAACATAGCTATACTTATTTAATGATTCATAATTTATACTGACTTCCACCAAACATTTCTCTTTTTGTTGTGCGTGTGTAATATATATGGTGTGCATGGAGGGAGTACAAATGTATGTGTAGATGCCAGAGGAAGAAAGCAAGTTTCCACTACTACTCTTCCCTATATTTCCTTCAGACAGCATCACTTACTGATCCTGAAGCTCTGTATTTTATCAGGTTACACTGACTGACCATGGAGCCCCAGTAATCTTCTTTTCTACATCCCTCTCAGCTGTTGTTACAGTCATGTAAGTCCATGTCTGCCTTTTCTCACATGGGTGTTGTTGATCAAACTGAGGTCTTCATGTTTTCACAGCAAGCACTCTAGAATTAAAGGCATGTGCCATCATGGACAACTTTTATTTTGTTTATTCTGCCAATTCATATATCTATTTTACCCATGAACCTAAATCCTTTTCACTTTACAACCTTTACACAGCAACACAGATATGGTAATGTAGGTGATAAACACATATTTTTTTTTCTGTCTTTCTTTACTCAGTCAGCAAATGTTTCTTGAATGTCTGTCTCTATGCACCAATAACTGTTAGTACTTAGAAGAATAATTCAAATTGAACTAATATTATTCCATATTATATATTATTCTTACATTTTTTGGCACAATTCTAAGCACTTAATACATTCATGACACTTTCACAACTGTTTGAGGAAAAAGATTGATACCTGTGTTTTCACACAAAAATTGAGGTACTGAGAACAAATCAGTTGTTAGTTTCCATGTGTAGCATAATATGCATAGTTCAAGGAAGGTAGCAGGAAAAGAGTACATTTGCTTTTCAGTATTCTCCATTGGGATATTTTTGATTTCACTGTTTTTTTAAATGACTAAATATTAAAGTAAATTAATACATTTATATATAATGTTTAAAAGGTAATAATTACATTGGAATGATAAAATTATATGAAAATAATAAATTATTTCCTTTTGAATAAAGAATTAGAAAACTAAATGGAAATCAAAACAACATAATGAAATTAGCATTTTAAAAGATATTTCAAATACTTTTTGGAATAAAACCTAAAGAGTTATATATTGACAAGTTTCAGACATTTTAAAGAATCTTACAGACATCACATAAAATTATGTTAAATGATATTGCATAAAATAATCTGAAATTTTTCTACTTGTTTTACTTTGTTTTGTATGTTAGGGTTTCACTGTATCCCAGGATGACCTGGAATTCACTACGTAGTCTCAGGTGGCCTCAAACTCAGTTATCCTCCTACCTCTACCTCCTGAGTGCTGGGATTTAAGGTGTGTACCACTACACCCAGCTAATCGGTTTTGTGTACTACAAACAATTAAAAAATTTTAATATACCATCAATGTTTCATCTGTTCAATTTAGTTAACAAATTCAGAAGTAGAATTAATAGCTATGAAAATAAAAATGTGACATATGTAAAGATTGTGTGGTGAATCTATTTTTTTATAGCATAACACATAGCAGAATTCTTAGGGTAGTAGATATATTAACATTTTTATAAGGTTGAAACTTTATATGGAGATATCAAGTATTTTTACCATCATTTCCCTCCTCCCTGCCCCCAATCCTTAGTGGAATTGCTGGTATTCACCATGAAGTTTTGGGTTATGAGATAGGAGAGCAGCAGTCATTGTGTGTGATGAGGGTGCTGCTGGCTATTGCCTCCCACCCTGTGGCTCTTATATTCTTTCCACCTCTCTCCTGAAAAATTCCATGAGGACTGGAGGGATGGCTTATCTATTAAGGCATTTGCCTGCAAACCCAAAGCACCCAGGTTTGATTCCCCAGGGCCCACATTAGCCAGATGCACAAGGGAGTACAAGCATCTGGAGTTTGTTTGCTGTGGCTGGAAGCCCATTATCTCTCTCTCTCTCTCTCTCTCTCTCTGTCTGTCTCTGTCTCTGCCTCGCTTTTTCTCTCTATCTATATCTTTCCCTCTTTCTCAGATAAATAAATAAGTAAATGGATAAATAAATAAATAATTCCCCGAGCCTTGGTGGGTGTGCTTTTAGTCTATTTAGTGTTGAGCTTTTAGCAGCTTCTGGATTTTTGCTTTGGTGTGTATTAAGTATGCTCTGTACCTGTCTCTATGACTCTGGTTCAGGTTGTCAGGCTCACTGTGGAAGTAGCATTCTTGCTGAATTCACCAATTCCTGTGTGTTTTCACCTGAGCTCTGGCTTCTGGTCTATGAGTGGTTCACCAGCTAACATGGAGTCAGCTATTCTTGTCCTATTGATAGATTTTGGTAATCCTTGGTTCTTATTGCTTTCTGAAAAAGAAAACAAAATTACAATGGAGAATGAGATCAGGACAGGTTGAAAGGTATAAACATGGCTAATTTAGAGAGATGGGAGATTTTGACCAAGGACTTGGGGAAGCTTCTCAATGGAATCCTTAATATTGGTCTACATAGGATTCTGACTTGGTCCCAGTATCAGCTATGGTTTCTTTTCCACTGAATGGATCCCTGAGCCAATCATAAAGCCATTTGTTACCTACCTAGCTATGGTGGGTGGTACTATTGCAAATGTATGTACGTCTTTTTAGAAAGGTTGTTTGCATAAAGCAGTGTCCCTTGCTTGGTCACAGCATTGTTGACCATTCTCACACAGCATCTCATGTTGATAAATAGGGTTGAGCAAATATCTCTGCAGTGAAGTATGGAGCCTTAATGATAGATGCACAGTAGAGGAATGACTGGGCCCGTTGGTAGCTCTACTTTCTTCTTTTCAGGAGTCTTCATATTTATTTTCCTAGTGGTTATACAAGTTTTCACTCCCACCCTCAGTGAAATAGGGTTCTTCTTTCCCAACATCCTCTCCAACAATTACTATTGTTTGAATTTTTAATGATGCCCATCCTTTCTGGAATAAGGTGGATTCTCATAGGTATTTTAATTTGCATTTCCCTGATGGTTAACCATGTTGAACATTTTCTTAGGTGAGTATTAGCCATTGGTATTTCTTCTTTTGAGAATTCCCTATTGAGTTATCTGCCCCATATTTTGAGTGGATTCTCTGTTTTGTTTAATTAATTTCATTATTATTATTAACCAGATGTTTCATATGTATATATCATATGTTGGTACCCTCTTTTCCCTTGTCCCTGCCCCAATTCCATTGGGGACACTCCTCAGTAGGGTTGCAGATATTCCTCATGGGGATGTGGTTTATGCATTGTGGAAGCAGTATTCAGTTACTTGGGGGGGGGGGGAGTAAATGCCTCTAGGCATGATGTCTCAACCTTTGATTCCTACAATCTTTCATTGATTTCTGTTGGATGCTCTCCGTTTTCGTTTGTAATTTTGTTAATTGGAGATTTTTCTTTTTTCATTTGAGAAAATTGACCAGGGGTTATCAATATTGTTTATTATTTCCAAAGAACCAGCTCTTGCTGTTTCATCAAATTTCTTAATTGTTTATTTAGTTTCTCATTCATTAACTTATGCTCTGTTTGTAATTATTTCTTCCAATCCAGAACTCATAAGGTTGGAATTTTCTGGTTTTTCCAATGTTTTTAGGTGGATGGTTAGGTTAATTTCAGATTTCTCTGTCTTTCTTATAAAGGTATTTAGTGCTATGAAGTTTCCCCTTGGGACTGCCTTCATTGTATTCCATCAGTTTTGGTATTTTGTTCATTATAATTCAGTTCTAGAACTTTTACAGTTTACTTTTCGATTTCTTCCACAACTCCTTAATTATTCAAAATCATGTTGTTCAGTGTCCAGGAGCTAGAGCAATTTCTGTCATGTCTCTTGTTGTTAATTTCTAACTTTCACACATTGTGGTCTGATATGAAGCTGGAAGTTATGCCAATTTTCCTGAATTTATGGAAGCAAGGTCTATAACATAATATGTGACCTATTTGGCAGAAGGTTACATGAGCTGCTAAGAAGAATGTATATTGTGTACAATTTGGGTGTTGTGTTCTGTATATGTGTGTTAGGTCTTGTTGATCTATGATATTGTTAAACTCTATTATTTTCCTGTTGATTTTCTGCTTGCATGATCTGCCTATTGATAATAGTGGGGCATTAAAGTCCCTTACTATGATGCTATTGAGGCTTATTTATGTTTTTTATGAAGTAGTTTTTATTTCATAACTGTGGTGTACCTGTGTTTGGTACATATAGATTTATGACTGTGACATATTCATGTTGGATCACTGCCTTAATGAGACAAAAATGTACTTGTTTTCTTCTTTGTTTACTTTTAGTTTGAATTATATTTAATTAGATATTAAAATAGCCATACCCACTTGTTTACTATTTCATTTAGGTTGGAAAACCATTTTCCCTCCTTTTACCCTAAGGAAGTACCAGTTCTCAATGGTAAAGTGGGTTTCTGGAAGATAGCAGAACAAAGAGTCCATTTTTCTGATCCCCCCTATTAACTTGTGTATTTTGATGGATGAGTTGAGACCATTAATGTTTAAGATTATAACTTTGAGGTTCAATTTAATCCCTGCCATGTTGGAGACTTTATGGGGTTTGACGCTTTCTTTTGCTTTGTACATTTTCAAGTCTGTATAGTTTTTGTTATTGTGATCTTTCTTTTGTGAGCTCTTGAGATTGGTTGTTTGACTTGTCTATGTGGAGTATTCCCTGAAGTGTTCTCTAAAGGTGACTTTCTATTCATATAATCGTAGAGTTGGCTTTATTATGGAAAGACTTTTTATGATTATGAGAGATACTTTCACTGGATATCGTAGTTTGAGAAGGAGGTCACAGTGCTTTTAGAATGTGAAGTGCTCCATTCTAGACCCTTTTGGCTTTCAGAGGATCCATTGAGAAATCTCAGGTACTCTGATGGAATTGCCTTTGTAATGTGGTGTCTTATTGCTTTTAGCACACACTCTTTTTTTTTTTGTTGTTTAGAGTTTTAATGATGATGTGTTTTGGGGACTATTTTCATTGTTCCAGTATTTGGAGTTCTTTGAGCTTCATCTGTCTGAATGGGTCTCTCGTTTGCAATGGAGGGAAAGTTTTTTTTTTTTTTTTTTAATAATTTTGTTGAACATGTTGTCCATGCCTTTGGCTTGAAATTCTTTCTCTTGTGGCATACCCATGATCCAGATATTTGGCCATTTTAGAATATCTCACATTCCCCTCATATTCTGTTCACATGATTTTTTTGAACTTATCAAGTTTTTTCACTCTCAAACTGTTTCTTCTCTCTTGTCTTCCAGCTCTAAGTTTCTGCCTTCCACAGAAGTAACTCTATTAGTGAGCAATTCTAGGGAGGGTTTTATAAGCTCTATTTGGATTCTAGTTTTTTAAATACTTTTTAATATTTTATTTATTGGAGAGAGAGAGGACAAGGCAGATAGAGAGAGAGAATGGGCCTCTAGCCACTGCAAACGAACTCTAGATTCATGTACCCCTTTGTGTATCTGGCTTATGTGGGGAATTGAACCAGGGTCTATAGGTTTCACAGGCAAATGCCTTAAACATTCAGCCATTTTCCCAGCCCTGATTCTAGTTTTTGCTGTCTTTTGTTGTGCACTGTCCATCCCTTTGTTAAGTTCCAATTTCAGGTCATGGTTTGATTTTCTTGATGATTCTTGGAATTCATTCTTGCATTTACTCATGTCTTCATTCAGGTTAATTAGCTGGTTATTGAGATCTTATTTTTTGATTCATCTTCAATTCACTTATGTCTTTTTGGGGGGCTTTCTTTCTTTTTATGCAATTAAATTAAACCAAGTGACAAAAGCTGTGTACTGTAAGAGATGATTCTAATAATTTTCATTTAAGTGATTTTTTTTTTTTGATGATTTGCTTCCAGTTCAGCAATTTGCTTGCCAGGGTAAATAAGCCTGGTGTTTTCATTTTGGAATTAAATTTCTGTTGTCTCCTCTATGTTTTCATTGGACTACCATTACAGAACAAGGCAGTCTTGGTGGAGATCTCTTAGTTTTTTGCATCATGTTGAATTTTTTTTTTTTTTTTTGGCATTTGGATCTGCACTTCTCATGGTAAAAGCCTTATTTTATTAATTAGCAAATAAGTATTTGCCATTACAAGATCTTCAGTGAATGTTCTAATTTGGGTTTGAACCAGATTGGAATGTTATGGCAGATACATGGATTGTGGAGGTTGCATGGGTACCTGGAACTCTGGGCTGGTGGCTTATAGGAGAGCTGTGCTCAAATGTCTGGAATGTCTTCAGCCCACAATCATAGCTGTACCTTGTCTGTGTGTCTTGAGGCCTTAGCACTTGTCCTTGCTCCTATACTCTACCCATTTGAGCAAGTCATAGAGAAGTCACTGGTACTCACTGGTGGATGGTTGCCGCATGTCCCTGTTATCCCTGTCTGGTGCAGAAGAGATATGTCAGTGGGGAAGGGCACTGGTAGGCATATGCTAGCAGTGTGGAGAGAAGTAGGATAAGGAAGGAGGGTGTTGGATACCAGTCTCCAGGGGCCAGGCTGGAGCTCAATCTGCTGAGTTGGCACCAATTTGGTACAAAGTCCTCAGACAAGCTGATCACCTCACCAACCTAGAGCTCAAAAGCCCCCACATACATTACCAATATTAATATTTTTAATATTGGTGGTAAGAGGCAAATAATAGTTTTTCTCTTTAGTGGTATCTACTGAATTTTACATTGCTTGTGCACAATCACCAAGGTGATAGTTAGCAATTGTTAACTTGATTGGAATTGGAAATGCTCAAGAGAGTACTAGCATATATTACTAGCTATGTCTATGAAGGTGTTTACAGGAAGAATAAATGAAAGGGGTAGGGCCAACTTGAATGTGGTTCATACAACCCCATAGACTGGGATCTTATAGAGAGCAACAGGTGGAAAGGTATAGGCCTGATTGCATCTTGGTTTCAAGGATTTTGTGAGCTGCTCTGACCTACCATATATCTATATATGTGATGGTCTGAGACCTTTGAAACCATGAACAAAAATAAATCTTACTTCTCTTAAGTTGTTCTCCTTCCATATTATATCAAAACAATGGAAAATATAAAATACAAGGTGAGCAAAGGAATATGAGTAGATTTGCATGCTTTCTCCAAGTTTAAAGTTTAAATCCATCATTCTTCCATTAACCTACTATGCGTGTTGATTATTGAGAAAGCAGAAGTAAATGATAATGAATAAAATTACACTTCTGAGGACAGAGAAAGATAAACTTAGCTGTTGACTTTTTGGGTTGCTGTTCTCCTACATCATAATTGTGTATTTTTATCTTGTAACATTTATACTTTTGGGGAGTTGAGAATCACTCATAACTATCTGCTCATTTATGTGAAAGGAACAAGCAGAGTGCCACCATGATAGCAACATTTTTTGTGTGTAATACAAAGTATGACAATTGGGAAAATCTGAGGATTTTTCTGTATTAATAAGTATTTGTAAATCACTGTGAATGGGGAATATTCCAAAATATTTCAGTAACTAATGTTCTCACCTCTTTAGATTATAGTCTAACATCTAAGACTTGATTGTTGTACTGTTCAACTTTTTCTCACTACAACAATTCCACAGGGGGAAAAAAATGCATGTCTAAAGAGTAAACATTTTTTGTGTGTGTGTGTGACTCACAGCCTTGGCAGCTTTGGTCCATAATAAATTAATTACAGTGCTTTGGATGAAGCAGCATGTTATGACAGAGTGGCCTGACTGAACAGAAACATTCACCTTATAGATAAGTAGCAAAAAACAAAAGAGAAAAAAAATCATTCCCATTACTCCACTCAAGAGTACATGTACTCGAAGGACCAGCAAACCATCCACTATTACAACAAATATGTCATCACTTTCCAATAGTTCCATCCTTTGGGGGAAAGTGCAGACTCAAACTACAGTAAATGTATTCTATGCTTTTTAATATGCAATGGAAACCATCTCCAAGTTAATTAAAAAAATAATTTTAGCCTTATTAAATCTAGTATTTTATCAGAATAATGGATAGTCAATAGAGATATTTCTAATGACTAGGTTAAGTGACACATTCATTGTCACACAGTCCATGTTATAAGAATTCTGCATACCTTTATCAGTTCTTACCTAAGATTAATCAGTGAGGAGTCAATAACAATGAAAGGACTCTAGGTAGCTTAGTTTTATCCCACTGTGCAATCCCACATGCAGTTTCAGAATAGTTTCTTACATTCATACTTTCACAGACTGGTGTCAAGTGTACCTTGCAATGTGCTAGAATTAATATATACTTAATTTTTATAATGATGCATATTATTTTTGAAATATATGTTTTAAAATACGATTTATGTCACCTTGTCATTTTGGTATGTATTTTAAAAGGTAAGTGTATTCAGAGACTTGTCTAAGGTTGGAAAATATGAAAGGGAGAACAGAAAAAAATAAAAAAAAGTACAAGGAGGGATGGAGGGCAATACATTTCAAATATAAATTATTCACAAAAGTAAAGGGGATGAAATTACAGGAAAATTATAATACTAAAACAAAAGTTTTACAGTAAAATATACATTTTCAGTCAATAAGTGGTAATTACTAGCAGCAATGTCCTTCTTACCTGGCTATCACAGTGAAGAAAATAAAACACATTATCAAGGGCAGCTTCAGAAATGCAAGGTTAGGCATGTTCAAGGAGGAATGATTGATTGTCAGAACAAATACCACCACTAATGAGCTATTTCAAAGCGACTACACCTTGATATCTGATTTGGTGCCACTTCTAATTGGTGAACATTGTAAACATAAAGTATGCCTAGCATAAACAGTCAAGTGCTACCCATGAGCAAAGGCAGAGATGTTGAGAATAGTGTGTTTTGTTTAAATAATCAATAACTGTGAGATAATCCTTCTCAAATGGCTATGTCTATGTAGAAAAATTGTGATATAAATTCAAGCAGCAGGTACATATTTAACAGACTCTGCTTTACATTTTCAAGCCTAACCTCCTACTGTTCAAACTTATCTCAGTTCACAAAATATGCAACTCTACTCCCTTTGAACATCTTAGTGGAAATTTCATTTGCTTTGACCATTGTTTGACAGATCTGATGGTATTAAGCCTTCTTGGGCATTTTTATACACCTGGGATCTTTTCTTCTTCTGTTTACAAAACTAATAGTACCCAAGGTTATGGAAAACTTAGAAAATAGTCTAATTTCTTTTAGTGTATGTCAGGTCCTAAAAGAAAACCTGGCCGGGCATGGTTGTGCATGCCTTTAATAGAGGTAGGAGAATCTCCATGAGTTCAAGGCCACCCTGAGACTCCATAGTGAATTCCAGGTCAGCCTGGGCTAGAGTGAGACCCGACCTCAAAAAACCAAAAAAAAAAAAAAAAAAAAAAAAAAAAAGAAAGAAAGAAAGAAAAGAAAACCTGTATTATTTCCTTTTCATTCATAAGAGAATTTTTGGCACTGATTACTGATAGGACATGACATGAGGAATTTAGAGTTTTAGCTATGTTGTTTCACAATTAACACAATTTTTACAGCCCTACTAACATTTCAGAAAATTTCAAGACATGATTTCAATATGTATTATCTGGCACTCATCAAGTATAATATAATAAATATTATATCCATTGAAATTTTATTTAATATTTAATTTTTATTTATTTATTTGAGGAAGAAAAAAACACAGATAGAAAGAGAGAGAAACAATGAGTGTGCCAGGGACTCCAGCCAATGCAAAAGAACTCCAGATGCCAGTGCCACCTTGTGTGTCTGGATTTCATGGGTCCTGGGGAATCAAACCTCATTCCTTTGGCTTTGAAGGTAAGTGCCTTAAACACTAGGCAATTTCTACAGGTCCCATAGAATTTGTTTAACATATAATTTTATTATTGACAACTTCTACCCTTACAGACAGAAAACCATGATAATTCCCCCACCCCACACACACACTTTCCCCTTCACAACTCCACTTGCCATCATATTCTCTCCCTCTCTCCATTAGTTTCTCTTTTGTTTTGTTTTGCTTTGTTTTTTTTTTTTTTTTTTGAGGTAGGGTCTCACTGTAGCCCATGCTGACCTGGAATTAATGGCAAAGTCTCAGGGTGGCCTTGTACTCATAGTGATCATCCTACCTCTGCCTCCCAAGTGCTGGGATTAAAGGCATGCACCACCACACTTGGCTTAGTCTCTCTTTTATTTTGATGTCATCATCTTTTTCTCCTCTTATGAGGGTCTTGTGAAGGCATTGCTAAGCACTGTGAGGTCATTGATATTGAGGCCAATTTGTGTCTGGACAGTTACATTTTAAGGATTATTACTCTTCCTTTGACTCTTACATTTTTTCTGCCACCTCTTCCACAATGAGCTCTGAGCCTTGGAGAGTGTGATAGAGATGTTTCAATTCTGGACCCTCTTCCATCACTTCTCAGAACTATGTTGCCTTTTGAGTTATCCCAGTGATCACCACCATCTGAAAAGATAAGCCTCTTTAACCACAAGTGAGAGTATGAGCATTAACTTTAGTGATTACTGGGCAGTTTGATGAGCATAATATATGCATTTAACCAGACAAGAGCAGGCTTTATACCCCTAAAGCTCATTATCTCCCCAGATGAAGGCTTTGGATTAGGTTTTTGGTACCAGCCATGTACTTCCTCCTATATAGTTGGCCTCCAATCTAATTAGAGAGCAGTTGATTTCCTGTCGAGCACGCATGCTACTATTGCATGCACTTGGTCATTTGGCCTTGCAGGCCAAACTTAAGGCTTCCAGTATCTGTTGTTTTCACAACTGCTGACTTCTGTCTCCCATAGGAGTGTGGCTTTTCCCAGCTTTCAGTTGGCTGGTTTACAGGGAGGAGGTTTTAAACTCACCTCCAGCTTGATGTCTCAGTGACGTTGGCACCCAGACATGTGAAGTCTTTAGCAATAGGATCTTACCATCTGTTTCTTGTGGGAAACCAAGGGCCTTGGAAATAGCCCCCAATGTTTAAGAGGCAACAGGTACCTGCCTGGCCAACAACTGCTTGGAAAGTATTGAAAGGCTTGACTGACATGAGGAACCAGATCAGAACAAATCAGTAAAGCTATTCAAGTTTATTGACACAGCTCTTGGGCAAGATTCGCTGGTCTCAAGATGTGAGGCCAGAGAAGTCACATCTGGGACCTAAGGTGCAAGGGTTTTAAAGGGGAAGGTGGGGGGGGGGGGTTATGAATTGCTAGTTAGAAAACCAGAGGCAGGCTGAGGAAAATAACTATTTCAAGGATGGGAGAAAGCAGAGTTCTCCTTATAAGGTTCCAACTAGGGAGGGGGACCATCCTTTGGCTGGTAGGGGAGTCTTGAAACTGCTGGTCCCAATCATGCTCAGGAATGTGTGTGATGGGTTATTGTAGTTCATGGCCATCATGTTAGGTCCTTTGTTCTGAGCATGTTCCCTACTAACAGGTATCCCAACTCTTCACTAAAAATTTTCTAGTAACAATCTATGACTTCCGGATATGCCATTATCCCAAAAAGTACATTTTCATATGTCTTATTCAGAATATCTTGAATTTTGATTGACCATCTCCCCCCCCCTTCTATCACTCAATCTTTTCCTTTGCTTAGGCCATCCCACTCCCTGTAATCTGTTCTTCTACTTACATATACGCAATACTATCCCTTTAAGTCCTTCCCTCTCCTCCCTCCCTTATAGCCTTTCTCTAGCTTACTGGCCTCTGCTACCAATTTTTGGTTCCAGCTGACACATGTCTACAAATTTGTAGCTAGATTCCACCTATGAGAGAGAATATATGGCATTTGGCTTTCTGGGCTGAGGTTACACCACTTAGTATAATCCTTTCCAGATCCATCCATTTCCCTGCAAATTTCATAATTTCATTTTTCTTTACCAGTGAATTGAACTCCATTTTATAAATATACCACATTTTTATTATTATACATTCATCTGTTAAGTGACATCTAGACTGGTTCCATTTCCTAGTTATTGTAAATATAGCAGCAATAAACACAGTTGTGCAAGTATCCCTAAGGTAGTGAGAAAAGTCATTAACACATATACCTAGGAGTACTAAAGCTGGATCATATGGTAAATCTATTTAAGCTGTCTCAAGAACCTCCAAATAGATTTCCACAATGGCTGTACCAGGGTATATTCTCACCAACAGTGTAGAAGAGTTCCTGTTTTTCTACATACTCCCTAACATTTATTGTCATTTGTTTTCTTGATGATAGCCATTCTGACAGAAATAAGATGAAATTTCAAAGTAGTTTTAATTTGCATTTCCCTGATGGCTAAGGATGTAGAACATGTTATTAGATGTTTATAGGTCATCTGTATTTCTTCCTTTGAGAACACTCTATTTAGTTCCATTACCCAATTTTAATTAGGTTTTTGATTTATTATTGCTTTGTTTTTTTTTTTTGTTGTTGTTGTTGTTGTTGTTTTAGTTCTTTGCATGTGCTGGATATTAATCCTCTGTAAAATGTATAGCTGGCAAAGATTTTCTTCCATTATTTGGGGTATCTATTTGCTCTATTCACAGTACCCTTTGCTGTACAAAAGCTTTGTAATTTCATGAGATCGTAGTAGCTTATTAGTGGTTTTATTGCCAGAGCAATTGGGGTTATATTCAGAAAGTCTTTGCCAAAATTAATATGTTGAAGGGTTTCCCCTACTTTTTCCTCTAGCAGTTTCAGAGTTTCAGGTGTAATATTAAGGTCCCTGATGCATTTGAACGTCATTATTATGGATGGAGAAATATAAAAATCTATTTTCATATGCACATGCAATTTTCCAAGCACCATTGTTGAAGAAGCTATCTTTTATACAATGAATATTTTTGACATTTTTTCACAAGTCAGATGGTTATAGCTGCCTCGATTAACATCTGGGTCCTCTATTCTGTTCCATTGATCTATGTGTCTGTCTTTGTGGTAGTGCCATGCTGGTTTTGTTACTATGACTGTATAACATAGCTTAAAAATGGGAATGGTGATACAACCAGCATTATTTTTGTTGTTCAAATTGTTTTGTCTGTTCAAGGTTTTTTGTGGTTACAAATGAATTTTAGGATTTATTTTTCTATTTTGTTGAAGAATGTCATTAGAATTTTAATTGGGATTGAAATAAATGTGTAGATTGCTTTTGGTAAGATTGACATTTTCACAGTATTGATTCTTCCAATCCAAGAACATGGGATGTCTTTCAATTTCCTAGTGTCTTGTGCAATTTCTCATTTGAGTGTTTTAACATTCTCATTGTAGAGATCCTTCACTTCCCTGGTTAGGTTTATTCCAAGGTACTTTACTTTTTTAAATTAAATATGAATGGAAGAGATTCCCTGATTTCATCCTGTGCATGTTTGTTGCTAGTATATAGGAAAGCTACTGGTTTATGTGCGTTTATTTTGTATCCTGCAACTTTGCTAAAAATGTTTATCAGCTCTAACAGTTTGCATCTAGAATCTTTAGTGTCTTTTATATATAGAATCATATCAACTGCAAATAATGTTAATTTAATCTCTTCCTTCCCAAATTGTATTCCTTTTATGAGTGTCTTTTGCTTTATTGCAGTAGCTAAGACATCCAATATTATATTAAATAAAAATGGGGCAGTGGACACCCTTGTCTTGTTCCTGAATTTAGTGGAGAAGCTTCAAGTTTTCTCCCTTTAGTATTATGTTGGATGTAGGTTTGTCATAAATAACTTTTATTATGTTGAGATATGTCCCTTCTATTCCCAGTTTCTGTAGAACTTTTACCATGAAGGGATGTTGGATTTTGTCAAATGGCTTTTCTACATTTATTGAGATGATCATGTGATTTCTCTCCTTCAGTCCATTTATGTAGTACATTACATTTATCAACTTGTATATGTTCAAACTTCCCTGAATTTGTGGGATGAAGCCTACTTGACTGGTGTGAATTATCTTTTTGTTATAGTCTTGTAATTGGTTTGCCAATATATTCTTCAGAATTATTCCATCTATGTTGATGAGGGAGATTGGTCTGTAATTTTTTTTGTTGTTGTTCTGTCTTTGATTTTGGTACCAGGGTGCTGCTGGATTCATAGAATGAGTTTGATAGAATTACTTCCCTTTTTATTTTATGGAATAGTTTGAGAAACAGTGGTGTTAATTCTTCCATGAAAGGCAGTAAAATTCAAAAGTGAAACCTTTTGGGCCTGGATTTTGTTGTTGTTGTTTTGGGGAGAATTTTTATAGCTGCTTGGATCTCCTTACTTCTTACAGGTTTATTTAAATGGTTTATGTCATCTTAACCTAATTTTGGTAGTTCATATGAATTAAGGAAATCATCCCTTTCTTTTGTATTTTCAAACTTAGAGGCATACATATTTTTAAAGTGTTTCCTTATGATTTTGTTAATTTCTTTGTTATATATTATAATGGTGACTTTTTCATCTCTATTTTTATTAATTTTGTCTCTACTCTCTTTTTTTGTCAGATTTTCTAAGCCTTGTTTATCTTTTCAAAGAACCAACTCTTTGTTTCCTTCATTCTTTGGATTGTTTTTGGCTTTTTTTTTTTTTTTTTTGGTTTCTATTTCATTAATTTCTGCCCTAATCTTTCTTATTTCTTCCCATCTACTGATTTTTGTCTTGCCTTGTTTTTTCTTTTTCCAAGGCCTTAAAGTGAAGCATTATATACATATATATATATATATATATATATATTTACTTGTGATATCTCTAATTTCTTAATATAGACACTTAGTATTTTATTTATTTTCTTTTTGATTTTTTTCAATGACCCATTCATCACTCAATAGTGTACTGTTTACTCTCTGTGAATTTCTGTATGCTCTGTAGTTTAATCCCACTGTGGTCAGATAGAATACAAGGGATTATTTCAATTTTCCTGTATTTGTTAAGATTTTCTTTGAGTCATAATATATGGTCTATTTTGGCAAATGTTCCACGTGTTGCTGAGAAAAATGTATATTCTGAAGTGTTTAGATGGAATGTTCTGAAGATAGCTCTTAGATCCATTTGTTGCATGACTTCATTTAATCCAGATGGCTGTTTATTTTTTGCTGGGATGATCTATCAATTGATAGTGTGGGGTATTAAAGTCACCAACCACAATTGTATTTGGTGTTATCTGTAACGTTAAGTCTAATAGTGTTTGTTTGATGAAACTGGGAGCACACATCTTAGGTGCATATATATTTAGGATTGTAATGTCCTCCTGTTGGAGTGTGCCTAATAGAAAGTGACCTTCTTTATGTTTCCTCACTGATATTAATTTGAAGTCTATCCTGTCAGGTATTAGGATATCAAGCCCTGATTTTTCCTAGGGCTATTTGCTTGAAATGCCATTTCACATCCTTTCACCCTAAGACAGTGTCTATCTTTTATTGAGAGTTGAGTTTCGTGGAGGCAAAAAACAGTAGGATCCTCCCTTTTAATCCAGTCTGAAAGACTTTGTCTGTTGGATGGGGCATCGAGGCCACTGATATTAACAGTTCTTATTGAAAAGTATGTGTTTATTCTTGCCATTCTTCTTATATTATAGGACTTCGTAATTTCCCTTTACTCTCTTGTTTTAACTGTTATTTGAATATGGTGTATTTTTTTCCTGTTTTTCCCCATATGTGTGCTTTGCCCTTTGTATTTAGCATGAAGGATTCCTTCAAGTATTTTCTGTAGAGCTGGATTAGTTGTCATAAATCCCTTTAGCCTGTTTTTGTTGCAGAATGTCCTTCTTTTTCCTTCAATTTGTATAGATAGCTTTGCAGGATAAAGTTTTCTTTGTTGACAGTTGTTGTCTTTCAGAACTAGGAATTCATCATTCCAAGCCCTTCTGGCTTTTCAAGTTTATATTGAGTACTCACTCTGCTGTGATACTGATGGGTTTGCATTTTTATGTGGCTTGCTTTTTCTAACTGCTTTCAATATATTATCTTTGATTTGTGTGTTTATTATTTTAATTATAACATGACAAGGAGAAGTAGTTTCCAGGTTTTGGATGTTTGGTGTTCTAAAACCTTCCAATATCTGCATTGGCATTTCTTTCCCAATTTGAGGAAAAATTTTTGTTCTTTGATTGTGTTGAAAATGCCTACTGTGACTGTGGAGTGAAATTCTTCTCTTTCTACTATTTCCTGAATTCTTATGTCTGATCTTTTCATAGTGTCCAATATATCTTTAAATTCCCATTCATACCTTCCTATTAGTTTGTTTTTCTTCTTGTTTGACTGTATTAGATCTGCCACCTGATCTTCTGGTTTAGATATTATGTTATCTCCTTCATCCATTATACTGGTGAGCCTTTGCACAGAGATTTTTTGTTTGTCTAACTGTATTTTTCAGTGCTAGAATTTCTGCCTGGTTTTCTTCAGTATCTCCATTTCCTTACTTATGTGTTGTAATGACCTCCTTACTTCATGAAGCTGGTTTCCTTGTGGAATTTCTCTTGGAATTCCTTCAGAAGTTTGTTTTCTTTTTTAATTCTTCTGTTTTCTTCTTTAAATACCTTGTTTCTTCTTTGATTTCTTTGAGTATAGATAAGATTTTTTTTTAAATCTTTGTCAGGCATTTCATTTAAAAAGTCTCAGTGGGGGTCATTTATGATAGATTTATAATTTTTCATGGGGTTGTATTGTCTTGATTCTTTGTGTTTCTTATATTATAATGTATCAAGTTTTGCATCCAGAGTTGATTTGATGTTTTTGTTTTCTAATTGTCTGTGGTGCTTTTAGGCTTGTAAATCCAATTTTATGTACCTTCAGAGTAGGAGTTCAAGGTGCAAAGTGTAGCTCTTGTACTCCAATACAACCATAGAAGTAATACTAGGTGTTGAGTTTGCCTGATATTCAAGTATTCTAATGGACTGGGTGGAGCAACTTACCAGAAAAATTCTAAAATTCATTTGATCAATACACAAATTCAATGAAAACCAGCACAGCATATGCAAATGTGGAAATTGAAGCAAACAACCTTATAAAGCTAAGGTGCCTAAGGGATTGTGATGCTCTACACCCTTAATCCTGTCTGCTGGGAGGTTGAAATTTCTGGTCTAAAATATGGTTCAGGTCAGCCTGGGAATCAATCAGACCCTGCCCCAATAAGAAGAAAAAGACGGGGGCTGGAGAGATGGCTTAGCGGTTAAGCGCTTGCCTGTGAAGCCTAAGGACCCCGGTTCGAGGCTCGGTTCCCCAGGCCCCACGTTAGCCAGATGCACAAGGGGGCACACGCGTCTGGAGTTCGTTTGCAGAGGCTGGAAGCCCTGGCGCGCCCATTCTCTCTCTCTTTCTCTATCTGTCTTTCTCTCTGTGTCTGTCGCTCTCAAATAAATAAATAAATAAAATTAAAAAAAAAAAAAAAGAAGAAAAAGACACAGGCCCCGTGAATCCCAAAATATCAAAAGCAACAATAGTCAATCCCCAAATGCAGCTTAATTAAAAATGATACAGCTGACCATAAATATGTAGCACATAACCTGTCCTGAAATGGAAAGAGATATTAACATATCCAGTGCAGGCCTATGTACCTGCATTTTTTGTCAGTCAGCCTTTTTACCTCCTAGGGTGGCTTCCAATCTCACCAATGCTGTTATCACCCTGATCCCTCCTTGTGGTGCTAAACTAAGATATGTGACTGCTATTTGAAGATAAAATAGATCATGTATGTATATGTGTATATATATATATATATATATATATATATATATATATATATATATATATATTAACATTTGGTAATACAGTCATTTTTTAAAACATCCATTCACTAATCCAAGACTATGGGAAGGCTTTTGATTGTCTAGGGTCTTTCATCAGTGTCTTGAGGTTTTCATTGTAGAGACTATTAACCTCCTGGTTAGACTTATCACTAGTAGTTAATTGTGAATGGAATGTTTTGATTTATTTTAATTCCCTCATGTATTTAATGCTTACTTAATTATTTGTATACAGGAAATCTACTGACTATTGTATGTTCATTCTCTATTCTTCACTTTGCTGGAAATGTTTATTAGGTATGAGTTTTCTTGTTATTTTACTTACAGGATCACATCATGGGCAAAGAGCATAGCTTCATTTCTTCCTATTTGAATACCATTCTTCTTTTTTATCATTTTACTTAATGACTTGAGCATTTATATACATAATAACAAAGAAAATGTGCATGCTTTTGTTTATGTTATATCTTAGCGGATAACTTCATCTTTACTCCATTGAATATAACATTGTCAGTAGGTTTTACCTAAGTTCCATGTTTTATGTTAGGGTGTATCTAAAATTTATTCTCCACTTTTATCTTGTGGGGATGTTGCACAGCCAGGCTGATTCCATATTTAGACTACCATAAATGGTGCTGCAATAACCATATGTTTCATCATGGTATGTTGAATTAAAGACCTTCATGTATGTACTGATAGGTGGAGTAACATAATCATATGGTAATTGTAATTTTAGTTTTTGAGAAACCTTCATACTGGTTTCTATAGTGGCTGATTTGATTCCATTTAAATTTCTACCAGCAGTTTATCAACATTTAATTTGTCCTGCAACTTTGAGAATATTCTTTCTTTGTTTTCTCAGTATTTTAGTTTTTATTTATTATGAGAGAAAGAGAAAATATGGGTGCATCAGGGCCTATAGCCACTGCAGATGAACTCCAGATACATATGCCACCATGTGCACCTAGTGTACATAGGTTCTGGGGAGTCAAAAATCAATCCTGGACCGAACACTGGGGAGACAGAGGTAGGAGGATCATCAGGAGTTCAAGGCCACCCTAAGACTACATAGTGAATTCCATGTCAGTCTGAGCAAGAGTGAGACCCTACCTCAAAACAACAACAAAAATCAAGACTGGCAGAATTACATCATCTGTTGGGAAACCTTGTAGGTTTCTCCAATCAACAGCTTATGGTGGATGTTAACTGCATGCTGGTACTGGGAGTTATAGCCCAGCATGAAGGGAAAAGGATAGGTAATATAAAACAGACAGAGAGAACAGGGAGAGAGAGTGTGTGTGACAGGAGAAGATTAAGGTTAGTCTTCGGCATACCCTCTCCAAGGCCCTGTGATTCAGGTGTTCCCTCTAAGGACCTGATGAAGGTTCAACCATTTATTCTGTCTTCTAGGATTTAGAATTTTATGGTACCATAGAAATTTTGGTCCAGTTTTGTGTCCCCACCCTCACCCTTACCCTCCCTTCCCACACCACCTTCCCTATTGTTCAGTCTTCCATATGCTTATTAGGTATGTCAGTATCTTGGGCAGGAGCCACAGATGAGTGATACCGTGCCATGATTATCTTTCTGTGATAGGGTGAGTTCACTGAGAATGATCTGTTCCAAGTTAGACCATTTTTCTTCAAAATTCATTTATGTCATTTTTCCCTACTGCTTTGTAGAATTTCATCATGTAGGTATACCACATCTTGGTTATTCATTCATCTAATGATGGACATCTGGGTTGATTTCAACTCTTAGCTATTATGAATTGAGCAGCTATAAACATATTTGAACAAATCTCTCTGAACTGAGGCATGGAGCTTTGCCTTAGGCTTCACAGGTAAGCAAGCACCTTAACCACTAAGCAACCTTTCCAATCAATATTTTTTTTTAATTTCTTTTTATTAGTTATGCATAATGTACACAGTGTGTATGCAGTCATGTTGGTTAGCCTCCACCCTATCCACCCCCTCTGAAGGGACCCTACTAGTTGGGGAATATGGGTCGTCCATTGTTCGGTTAGCAATCAGTTATGGGTAAGAAACAAAGTCCCTGTGCATAATGACCCAACATATGGCTATAACAATATTTCTGCCCCCTCTTTCACAAATTTCCCTGAACCATGTTGGATTTTGTTTTAGGTCTACTTCAATAATGAGATCTTGGGAGCCTCTGTGTCTCTGGATATCTGGTTTTGTAGGAGTTGAGTGTTCTCTGTGCCTCTGTCCTTTACCTTTGTGCTGGTAACAGGGTCACCAAAAAAACAGAACTATTGCTCATTTCCCAAATTACTTTTGGTTTCAGCTGAGGCTGTGTTGAGGTGCAAATGGCTGATTCTCTCCTTAGTATCTGTGTCCATCTGTAAAAGAGAAGCAAATTCTCCAAAGGAGAGTGAAGTCAATACCAGACAAATGGGATAGCTATTGTTATTTTAGAGATAATTTAATAGGCATAGGCCCTCTTGTAGCCCATGATGGGTGGGAGCTTGACAATGTAAAGTGAGCTCATTTTTTGGATATGGTTCTCCTTTGTTTCCCACTTCTATCTATGGGTTCTGTTCCACTAAACAGATCAGTTAAACAAATTAAGAGTAGTTGGTTACCCATCATAGCTCTGTGCCACTATTTCATTTGTGTGAGCATCATGTCAGTTTGTTTGCTGCTGAGTAGCTTAGATCATGAGTTGCTTGGACAAATGTTGGTCATTTTCCCCCAGTCACTCATGTAGCACCTTCTTGCAATAGATGAGCTAATTGTCTGGGGACTGACTCTTTTCCAAATTCCAGCTAGGTCACTTCATATTCCTTACAAACTACATATGGTGTCTTCAGAAGTAGGGGCTGATCACTAACCTTTGGTGGGTCATCAAGTACTTTAACAGAAATCTGTCTTCTTTTGGGAAACCTTATATGTGTCTCTGATCAACAGCTCATTGTGGATGTTAGCCACATGCTGACACTGGCAGTTATGGGCCAGCACCAAGGAAAAGAAAGACTATATATATATATATACATACATATATAAAACATAAAACATAAAATGGACAAAGAGAACAGGCAGAGAGAGAGAGGAGAAGATTAATGTTAGTCTTCATCACACCCTCTCCAGGGCCCTGTGATTCAGGTGTTCCTTCTCAGGACCTGATGAAAGTTCAAACATTTATTCTGTTTTTTAGGATACAGAATTTTATGGTACTATTGCAATTTGGGTCCAGTTTTGTGTTCCCCACATTGCTATCATCTTGTTCTTGAGATGCTTATTAGGTATGTCAGCATCATGGGTAGATTCAGGTTAGGTGCCACAGATGTGTGAGACCATGTGATGATTATCTTTCTGTTATTGGTAAATGATTGATTCCAGGTTTGACCATTTTTCTTCAACTTTCATTGTGTCATTTTTCCTTATTGCTGTGCAGAATACCATCATGTAGATATGCCACATCTTGGTTATCCATTTGTCTAATGATGGACATCTGGGTTGATGCCAGCTCTTAGCTATTATGAATTGACCAGCTATAAATATGTTTGAACAAATATCTCTGAACTGTGGCATGGAGCTTTTAGAATAAATGCCCAGTAAGGGAATACTGGGTCTGTTGGTAACTCTATAGTCAACCCTTTTAGGAGTCTCCATATTGCTTTCCATAGTTATTGTACCATCTAAAATTGCCACCAACAGTGAATGAGGGTTTCTATTTCTCCATATCCTCTCTGGCTATGTTTTCATTTGATTTTTTTTTTTTAATGTTTTCTATCCTTACTGAGGTAAGATGGAATCTCATAGTTGTTTTAACTTGTATTTCTCTAATGATTAGGGATTATGAAGATTTTTTTTAAGTGTATAATTGCCATTTGTATTTCTTCCTCTGAGAACTGCCTGTCCAGTTTTTTGCCCCATTTTGCGAGTGTGTTTTTTGAATTTTTATTGTTTAGGTTTTTGAGTTCTATGTAGATTCTAGAAGTTAGGCCTTTGTCACTTGTATAGCCAGCAAAAAGTTTGTCCCATTCTGTGGGTAAACTATTGGCTCTGCTTATTGTGTCTGTGAAGAAACTTTTTGTCTTCACAAGATGGCAGAGTTTGAGTGAATCTTTAAGTTTATGAGGTACTGGGGTTTTGTTCAGGAAGTCTTATCTCATTCCTATATATAAGGTTCCTTCTATTTTCTCTCCCAGCAGTAGTAGAATTTCTTGTCTTATATTAAAGTCTTTCATACATTCAGACTTGATTTTTGTGCATGGTGAGATGTGTGGATCAAGTTTCATTTTCCTGCATATGGCTATCCATTTTGTCCAGCATCATTTGTTGAAGATGCTGTCTATTTTCCAGCCTACCTTGTTAAGGCCTTTGTTATATATCAAGTAGGTATATTTATTTACCCAAAGTTTGGGTCCTCAATTATGTTCCATTGGTCTATAATCTTATTTTTATGCCAGTACTATGCTACTTTTTATTACTATGGCTTTGTAATATAGCTTTAGATCAGTTTGATTCAAGTGACCCATAAAAATTTAGGTGTTATGAATGCTAGGTTCCCAGCTGATGGAGATTTGGGAATTAATTCCTCCTGGAGGGAGTATATTGTTGGGAGTGGGCTTGTGGGTGTTATAGCTAGTTTCCCCATGCCAATGTTTGGCACACTCTCATGTTGTTATTGTCCACCTTACATTGGCCAGGGGGTGATGTCCACCCTCTGCTCATGGTGTTGTTTTCCCCTACCATTGTGGAGCTTCCCCTAGAGCCTGTAAGCCAAAATAAACCTCTTTTGCCCACAAGCTGCTCTTTGTTGTTGATTTCTACCAGCAATGCTGAACCTGACTGCAACAGTAAAGTGGTACCGAGGAGTAGGGTTGCTGCTAGACACCTGACTGTGTGACTTTGGCCTGTTGGAGCTGATTTTTAAGAGGAATGTGGAAGGATTTTAAACATTGGGCTAATAGACACCTTGCAGTCCTGTAAGTATAGTTTGATGGACTACTCTGGTCAGAGTTGAAAGACCTGAATGCAGTAAGAACTACAGACTATGAGGGTTGCCTTATGAAGGTGAGAAAGACCTTTGCCCATGTCCAGAGAAATTGCACAGGTCTGATTTGCATACAAATGAACTGGTGTGAGGAGATGGATATGGCACAGAAAAATTAAATCTTTGAGTGAACTGCTGCCCATTCTGCTGCAATTGCAAGATTATAACCTTTCATATTTGGCTAGATGACCTACTCTGGGCAACAGGAAGAATGTAGACTCTTTTGGAAGGTTCTGAATGCTCAAAAAGTGTCCTGTTATTCAAGTCTGCTTTATTTTCCCCTGGATTAAAAAATTGGCATCCTACCTGGTATTGTGGAGTATAAGAAATTCAGGAAAGAGAGAGTCATTGTGTTTGCAACATGGTCTTGTGTTTTGGAAATGGCCATGGACAGTGTGAAGCAGGTTTGCTGGTTGCCTGCATAGTGACCACATGGGGCCATGAGTATGAACAGTGCATTACAGTGGAGACCAAGTGTTGATGCTGGGACCATGAGATGGTTGTTAAGGAAAGCTGCCAGCCTTGATGAAATTTTCCAATACTATGAGTAGCCTAGCTTGAGGGGCAGAATTGGAATTCCAGAGGCATGTTGCTGGTTAGAGTTAGTGGTCTTGGAGATTTGCCACTGGCTAGAGGTGTTGGACTTGGGCTACAGAGTTTGGAGTTTTCCCTGTTTAAATCGTGTATTGCTTGAATATTTCTTTGCTATGCCCAATGCCATTGTTTATAGTGTGAATTCTGTGCCATTATGGTTTGGGGGGATTTTTTTGTTATTATGGCTCAGTTAAAAGACCTTGGACCATGGGGTGGATGAACATCATTGGAATTGATAAAAATTATGGGGACTTTTAAAGTTGGACTGATGCTTATTAGTTTATGGGGGTCAGGGGTGGAATGTAGGGGTGTGATCCAGGTGTCCTCCATAAACTTAGGTGTTCTGAATGCTAGGTTCCCAGCTGATGGAGATTTGGGAATTAATGCCTCCTGGAGAGAGTATATTCTTGGGGCAGGCTTATGAATGTTATAGCTAGTTTCCCCATACCAGTGTTTGGCACACTCTCCTGTTGCTATTGTCCACCTTATGTTGGCCATGGGTTGATATCCACCCTCTGCTCTTGTCATCTTTTTACCCCTGCCATCATGGAGCTTCCCCTTGAGCCTGTAAGTCAAAATAAAACTCTTTTTTCCACAAGCTGCTCTTGGTTGGGTGATTTCTACCAGCAATGTGAACATGACTGCAACAATCAGGTATGGTATTACCTCCAGTGGTTTTTCTTTTGCTGAGGATATGTTTAGATATCAGAAGCCTTCTGCCATTCCATATAAATTTTGAGATAATTTTTTCTATCTCTGTGAAGAACAATGTTGGGATTTTTATTGCTATTGCATTAAATCTGTATATTGCCTTTGGTAATATTGCCATTTTCCAAATGCTAATTCTGCCTATCCAAGAGCATGGGAGGTCCTTCCATTTTAACAAGTATTCATCAGTTTATTTTTTGAGTGATTTTATATTTTCATTGTAGAGGTCTTTCATATCCTTGTTTAATGTTATTTCAATGTATGTCTTTGTTGTTGTTGATATTGAAAATGGGAAAATGTCACTTATTTCTTTCTTTGTATCTTTGTCTTTCACATATAAAAAGACTACTGATTTTTTGCATTGATTTTGTATCCTTCTACTTTGCTGAAGGAGTTAATCACCTTTAAGAGTTTTGAGATGGAGGTTCTTGGGTCTCATATATAGAGAATCATGTCATCTGTGACTAGAGCTAAGTGGCCTGTTGGCTTTTGTACATGTAGAGGGTTGTGGGGTGGGGGGCGGCATAGAATGGGAAGGCATTTGTGAAACTGGCTGTGCAGAAGGAGCTATGCTGGCCTGCTGGCTTGTGCTTCTGCACAGGAGTGGGGGGCATTGGCAAGTGGGAAGTCATTTGTGAACATGAATTTGCATGTGGATCTAAGCTGGCCTGCTGGGCTGGGTTCCCTTGCCTGCAGTTAGTACAGGAGGATCCTGTGGCTGATACTATGGCTGGGGTGGCTTCTTGAGGGGACTAGGGTACTGATGGGCTAGCTAAGAGCGTGGGAATCATGTGTCTCTTCTTTGCTCCTCCTTGCCCTCTCACTGGAGGTCTATTAAAGTCTGTTCCTCCTAGGAGACCCAATGAACCCTCAATGTCTTGCCTTTCCTTCTCTGGGAGGTGTGGCAGTTAGGCAGATGCCAGCTTGATTATAAGTCCCTTTTTTTGCTTAATGACAATGAAGTTAAATATATAATATTGCAAATGGGTTTGAGTATGGAATATTAAGCACATGCTCTGTCACTGTGTTACACACTTGAAACACATACTGGAAGAATTATTAAAATAAGCTTCTCTAGTTTGAAAGAAAATATTCCTTTCCCACACAAGAACCTGAGTCACATCAAAATGGTCTCAAGGAAAGAATGATAATTACATTGAGAAATATAGTCAAATTGGTTAAAGTCAAAGATACTAAAACAAATATGAAAGTAGAAAATGTAAAACATTATGCTCATCATAGAACAGGAAAAACATGATTAATCTTTTACTTAACCTCATAAACAAAAAGTGGTCACATTTTATCTGTTCTGAATTTTACCAATTGAATTCCTAGCACTTGTTCAGGTATCATATTAGCTTCCTTGTAACTTTTTTTTGAGGTAGGGTCTCTCTCTAGCTCAGGCTGACCTGCAATTCACTGTGTAGTCTGAGGGTAGCTTTGAACTCATGGTGATCCTCCTACCTCTGCCTCACCAGTGCACCTCCACGCCTGGTACCACATAACCTATTCTCTTATATCCTTTTCATTATCTTTTTTTCCCTTTATTAGTTATGGATATATTCAGTGTGTAAACAGCCATATTGGTACCACTGTTAGCCTTTTTCCTCTCCTCTCCCCTCCAAAGTAACCCTCCTCATTGGGGATTGTGGGTCGGGCATTGTGGTTGCAGCCATGAGTTTTGGGAAGGAGGCAATGTCTCTGTGCATAATGTCACAACATGTGGCTCTAACAATCTTTCTGATCCTTCTTCTGTGAATTTCCCTGAGGCATGTTGGCTTCATTTTAGGTCTACTTTAGTGATGAGGTCTTGAGAGCCTCTGTGTCTCTGGATCTCTGGTTTGGTATGAGTTGAGTGTTCTCTGTGTCTATCTCCTTCACCCTTTTCTGATACCAGGTTTAACAAGAAATCAGCACTCTTTTTCATTTCCCCAATTACTCTATGGTATCACCTGGGGCCCTGTTGAGGTGCAATGGACTGATTCTTTCCTCAGGTTCTGTGTCCATCTGAAAAAGAGAAGCATATTCTCCAACTGAGAGTGAAGTCAGTACCAGATGAATAGGAAAACCATTATTATTTTAGAGATAATTTAATATGTGTAGGCCCTCTTGTAGCCCAAGATGGGTGGAAGCTTGGTATCAGAGAGCAAACTCACTTTTGGGATATGGTTCTGACTTGTTTCCCTGTTCCAGCTATGTGTTCTGTTCTACTGAGCTGATTCATTTGCCAATTTAAGAGCATTTGGTTTCATTATCTTCCTTAGAACTTGCTGTCAACTCTGCAGCAGTAGGTTTATTGTTAAAGAAAATTCACATAATATCACCAGTACATTGTGTTAATCTTCATTCTGTCACTAAAAAAAAAAAAAAAAATGTCTGAGGTAAACTACTTAAAAGAAAGAAACTTATTTTGACTATGTTTTCAAAAGTTTCTGTCAACAGTACCTTGGTCTCATTTCTTTAGGGAGTCCCTTGGCTTTTATAGAAAATCTTTTTTACCTCATCTCTAAGTGAATGAGGAAAGAGACAGTAAGAGAGAGAGAGAGAGAGAAGGAGCACTGTCCATCCATTTCATGTAGCAAATATGAAATAATTTTCACAGGAGCTTAAAGATAGGAGCTGGTCTTAAATCAATAAGAAGACTTTAGATTTAGAATTTTGAGTACTTCTGGAATTGTTAACATTTAGAAGACCCTTAGAGAATGACTGGATATATTCCATGCTGTGAGGTAAATATAAGCCTTTGGAATGAAAATCATAATAGTATACTTAGAGTGTTGAATGCTCTCCAAACATTTATGTGTTGAAGGCTTGGCTGCCATTATTTGGGAATAGTAGAATATTTATCAGGGAAGTCCTCATAAAATCAAGTTAAGTCATTGGGAGTATATCCCTGAATATTTGATTAAGATACAAAACTCTCCTTTTTCTCCTAGCTCCATGGAGATCATGAACTGAACAGGTTTTCTTTACTATCCACTTCAACTCATGATATTATCACAGGCCAAAAGCAAGTCACAGCCTCAAGTCACTACAAAGTAAAACCTCTGAAACTTCTGACCATATTAAACTATTTATCCTCATAAATTACTCTTCCTAGGTATTTTGTCAGCAGTGGAAGGTTCATGACCATATTGTACATGTTAAACAATTCAAACACCCTTACCGAGGTCAAAGATGAATAACCTAATCATAGCATCTTTTATTTTTGTTAAGTCATCCCCTGTGCCATCACATTGTCCTCTTCATTATGTGTAAATAACCAGCATGAAGCCTTTTATAAGAATTTTTTTGACTCCTATAAGATTTTAAATTTATTTTGTCTTGAATTCTCTTTTTCTAGATATCCACATGGATAACACTCCCTCTTTGAGTTTTCCAGTGATGTGGCAACTTCTCAAGAAGACATGCCTGGTGCTAAAATTCTTACTACCCTTTGCTAAAATGACCTACTATTTATCCACACTTAAATGTTCTGTAGCATCTATTCATATAGCATTATATATATTTACCCTCCATCTGTTTACAGCTAAATCATTTTTATAATTTATTGATAATTTTATAATTGTAAATAATGTATTTTGATCATTATCACCTGTCATTATCTATCTTGACTGTCTCCACCTTCCACTAAGTCCCTTCTTTCCAACTTGTCCCTCCTATACTTTGATACCTGTCGGGGGGGGGGGGTGAGGGCATGTGTGAGCATATGTGCATTGATGTGAACACACATGTAGTGACCTAATCTGAGGTTAATTAGGAGAGTTTAATTAGGATCACTGAACGGGAATGGGGATGGGAATGAATGGGAATTATGTACCATAGCACATGAAATTTTGCCTTAATAGGCTTCATGTAGCAGAGACATTTGTATATTTTTGAATAACATTCATAATGCTTACCATAGTTCCTGAAAATGTAAGTAGTTGCTTTTGAATAAGTGAAATAAATGTTTTATTTCAATCATTGCAACAATCTTACTAAGCAGATATTACTTTAATTTTTTAGGTTAGGAAACTGACACATAGAATTTAATTTGCCCATAGTAATCCAATATGCATTATAAAATAAATATACTTTAATAAAATATTAAATAAAGGAAGTATGTTTCTATAGATCACACAGTTAACAATGCAACATGGAATATTCATGACCTCGTCTCATTCAAATTTGAGATGCAATACTATTTTACATAACATTAAGTAATAATTAACAGCAGACAAAAGTTTCTAATTCAATTCAATAGCATTATTTCTGGATGAATTGAATAATATACAAACAACATTTGTGAGGTAAATAGCAAAAAGCCTTAGCAGAGTTAGAAGAATATCTTTGGGCTTTTCCCACAGGCTGATATTTTGATGTACCTTAAAATAGTTTATGTTCATAAGTGAGAAGAATATACTTACAGTTTTAAAAGACAGCTGTGGAGAGCTCCATTGTGTAAATGTGCCACATCTTCATTATCCACTCTTCAGTTAAGGGACATCTAGGTTGGTTCCATTTCCTAGCTATTATGAATAGAGTGACAATAAACATGGTTCAGCAAGTATCTCTAAGGTAGTGAGTGAGACAAGTCCTTAGGATATATGCCTACTCAGCTGTAAAGAAAAAAATGAAGTTAAGAAATTTGCAGGAAAATAGATGGATCTGGAAAGTATTATACTTAGTGAGGTAACCCAAGCCCAGAAAGCCAAATATCACATGTTCTCTCACATATGTGGATCCTAGATACAAATGATTGGACTTCTGTGTTAGTAGGAATAAAACTCTGTAGTAGAGGCCAGTAAGCGATAAAGGAGATATAAAGGGACTATAAAGGGAGGGAGGGGGGACTTAATAGAATGGTAATATATATGTAATAGAAGAACAGATTAATGGGGTTGAATAAAGCCTAAGTGAAGCCACAGGAAGAGATGGAGTAAAGGTAAGGTGGAGGGAAGACTACTCAAATCTAAGAGGATATAAATAAGTCATATGAAAACCTGTTATTTTAGACAATGGAACACTCAGAAGCCATATATTTTTACTAGAAAAGTTTCATTGCCAGGGATGGGATACTGTGCAGTGCATTCTTGGCCAGGAAGCTCCCTGACACCTGTAAAACATTACAGGCCATTGTCGAGGCCCTTGGTTTCTCACCAGGAGTAGATGGTAAGACCCTATTGCTGAAGACTCCACATACTTGGGCTTAAAAGTCACTGAGAAACACTGCTGGAGCTGAGCTGATAACCTCCTCCATGTAGACCAGCTGACAGAAAGCTGGAAAAAGCTACGCTGCATGGAGTTCAATGGGAGAGAGAGAAATCACCAGTGAAGATATTCAATAGTGGACACTGCAAGTATTTCATTTCTTCAGCAGGGCCAAATGAGCCAATGGGTGCAATACTGACATATCTATTGTGGGGGAAAACAACCACCCTCTAATTTGACTGGAGGCCTCCTCTATGGGAGGGAATACATCCCTGATAATGAAAACCTACAACAGGAGCAGCCATACCCCTAGGGGTATAATGTCTGTTGCTGTCTGACTACATGTATACTCACCAAACTGACCAGTAAACACTTTTCTTAATGTTCATAGCCATATATTAATGTTACTCTCACTTTTGGTTAGAAACCCTTCTCTTCAGATGGCAGTGAACTTGGGATGACTCAGAAGGCACCATGGTGCTGAGAAGTGACAGAGGAGTACTCAGCACTGAAATATCTCTATCACACCTTCTAAGGTCAATTGTGGAAGAGTTGGCAGAAAGAATGTAAGAGCCAAAGGAAGGGTGGGACTCCTTCCAACATGTTTCTCCAGACACAAAATGGCCTAGATATCCATAACCTCACAGTGTCTGACACTACCTACACAAGACGCTCATGATAGGAGGAAAAGATGATGACATCAAAATAAAAGAGAGACTGATTGAGAGGGGGAGGGTATATGATGGAGAGTGGAGTTTCAAAGGGGAAAGTGGAGCTAGGGAAGGAATTACCATGGGATATTGTTTCCAATTATGGAAGTTGTCAATAAAGAATAAAAATTTAAAAAAGGTGTGGCTGTATAGTGTTGTTTCAAGTGTCTTTGTAATGACATTAAATGTATTTGATATACTCAGTAAAGGAAGAATCTATAGTTAGCCAACAAAAAATTATTTTACATACATTCTAATAGGTTACTTAAGAACACCTCCTGTAGCACTTGTACTCAACAACAAATGGTGATTTATGTATGGTTTTTCATTTACCTAATACCCCATGCCAAAATGCCCTCTATCAACCTCACTCTAACAATTTATATTCACAAAAATATGTTAGTTTAAGAGGATAGTATACTTTGGATAACTGCCCAGTTCACAGCTTCTCAATACGATTTAGTAATAAGAATACTCTCTCTCCATGCACAAGAATTAAGTGCAAATGGATTAAAGACCTTAACATCAGACCTGAAACTCTGAAACTGCTAGAGGAAAAAGTAGGGGAAGCCCTTCAACATGTTGGTCTTGGCAAAGACTTTCTGAATACAACCCCAGTTGCTCAGGCAATAAAACCACAGATTAATCACTGGGACCTCATGAAATTACAAAGAATTTGCTCTGCAAAGGACACAGTGAAAAAAGCAAAGAGGCAACCTACAGAATGGGAAAAAATCTTCGCTAGCTATATATCTGATAGAGGATTAATATCTAGGATATACAAAGAACTCAAAAAGTTAAATAATAAGGAATCGAACAAGTCAATCAAAAAAATGGGCTATAGAACTCAATAGAGCATTCTCAGAGGAAGAAATACAAATGGCATATAAGCATCTAAAAAAATGTTCCACGTCACTAGCCATCAGGGAAATGCAGATTAAAACTACATTGAGATACCATCTCACTCCTGTCAGATTGGCCACCATCAGGAATACAAATGGTCATAAATGTTGGTGGGGATGTGGAAAAACAGGAACCCTTCTACACTGCTGGTGGGAATGCAATCTGGTCCAGCCATTGTGGAAATCAGTGTGGAGGTTCCTAAAACAGCTAAAGATTGATCTACCATATGACCCAGCTATAGCACTCCTAGGCATATATCCAAAGGACTCATCTCATTTCCTTAGAAGTACATGCTCAACCATGTTTATTGCTGCTCAATTTATAATAGCTGGGAAATGGTACCAGCCTAAATATCCCTCAACTGATGAGTGGATAATGAAGATGTGGCACATTTATACAATGGAGTTCTACTCAGCGGTAAAGAAAAATGAAAGTTATGAAATTTGCAGAAAAATGGATGTACCTGGAAAGGATTATACTAAGTGAGGTAACCCAGGCCCAGAAAGCCAAGCACCACATGTTCTCTCTCATATGTGGATACTAGCTACAGATTACTGGGCTTCTGCGTGAGAATGAAAATACTTAGTAGCAGAGGCCAGTAAGTTAAAAAGGAGACATAAAGGGAAGAGAAAGGAAGGGAGGAGGGTACTTAATAGGTTGATATTGTACATATGTAAGTACAATGATTGTGATGGGGAGGTAATATGATGGAGAATGGAATTTCAAAGGGGAAAGTGTGGGGGATGGGGAGGGAGGGAATTATCATGGGATTTTTTTTATAATTATGGAAAATGCTAATAAAAACTTTAAAAATTAAAAAAAAGAATAACATATTTTATAACATAATAATTTCTCATAACTTCCACTTCAGTGTTTGTTTTACATGTGAAAGTACCATGTTATTGTATATAATAAATTTGAGTGTCTGTGAATTTTTATTTTTTAACAGATTATAGCATTTTATTCACTATCCTTTATTCCTGCTTCCCCTGGGTCTTCCTCAGTGGGGTTATGGGATTCACTGTGGGTTCATGAATGGTTTAGTCAGTCCCAACCAGGGAGTGGGGAGATGGGACTTCAGGGTATTCTCACTCACCCTGTGTCTCATACAATCTTTCCAGCCCCTCTTCCACGATGTTTTCTGAACCAGGTCAGGTCTGTAGGCAGTCTGATTGAGTTTTGAATTTTTTGTAGCCTCTGCATTTCTAATTTGATAAGTTTTGCTTGATCAACATGTCTGCCATAATCACCCTGAAGATTGTTGTCTGCTTAGCAGTAAGAGCAGTGTTCATGGCACCACTTCCACTGCAAGTTCTCCTGGGCTCAAGAAGATGGGGAGTTCACTTGCAGTGTCAAGAGGCCTTAGCATACCTATTATCTCTCTTTCTCAAATAAGTAAATAAGTTTAAAAAAAATTAGCCAAGTGTGGTGGTACATGCCTTTAATCCCAGTACTCAGGAGGCAGAGGTAGGTGTATTGCTGTGAATTTAGGGGCACCCTGAGACTACATAGTGAGTTCCAGGTTAGCCTGAGCTCGAGTGAGACCATAACCCCCAAAACCAAAAAAAATTAAAAATCAATAAAAAACACCCCAAAATTTCAGATGTTTGACATACTAATTTATTTCCATTATATATACACATATATACACATTGTATCTACAAATATATATATTTATCTATATGTCATTACATAGTTTTTTTTCAAGTGTATTTCTTTATAATTATAATATCCTTTATAAAGTAATAAATATTTACAACAAAAAGCTTTTCTTATATGTAAATGTAATTATTAGAAATTTCATATTGGGACTGGAAAAATGGTTCAGCAGCTAAAGTAATTGTTTGCAAAGCCTGATGGCCCAGGTTTGATTCTCCAGTACCCATGTAAAGCCAGATGCAAAAAGTGGTACATGCATCTGGAGTTCATTTGCAGTGGAAAGAGGTCTGAGGCACCCATTCCCTCTCATTCTCTCTCTTTCTAATAGAAAATAAATAGATAAAGAAATATTAATAAAGAAATTCCATATTAATGTAATTATAGAAATAAAGGCAACATATGCACTGAAAACTTTGATTGTAAATTTTAAATTGGTTCATATTTTCACATTCTTCATGTGTTTTGTAATCTTACATGGTATGCTAGAATTTTCAAATTTTTCATGACGAGTCTTCTTTAAATCCTATGATGAATTATGTATGTGTAATATATCAATAGGCACAGACTCCCAATTTGGATCAGTTAAACCAAATACTTTCTTTTCTTACTGAATATAGTTCCAAAATTTGGAAAGAAAGTGCTAAACACAATATAGATAAAATGTGTATAATAGGTGAATAAGTTATCATTTTATAAATATAATCAAATAAAATCTAAATGAATATTCCACAAACTCATGGACCTCTTAAACATGTGTTAATATATCAAAAGAATCAGATTTCTTTTTCCTTACATCATTTTACAACTCATCTTGAATTATTATGGGCAATATGAGAATAATATCCATTTAGTAAGAATTTTTTAATATTAAATAAGTCATGTAATTCACTAATTAGAAATCAATTGGTTACTATTTACCAGGAATTGTTTTATGTACTTTCAGTGGTAGACTAAAAATATAATTGGGAATGTGGCCCAATAGGGAGATCTCACCTAGCATATATCTTGATTCTGTCTTCAGTGCCACCAGAAAAAAAAAAAAAAAAAATTCAAACTTATCTATCAGTATACATTAAATTAAAATTTTCAAAAAAGCATGAAAACACTTAAATTTTAAATAGTAAATGCATTTTTTCCTAGCGATTGATCTGCCTATCCTTTCACAATGACCATGAACTACGTTAGTTATGGAAAATAAGTCCATAAACCTTGAATGATGAACTTTAAAATTAGTTGGAAAAGTAGCAGGTTGCCTTACTGTATTTTCATGTACACTTAGTTTTGGATGACTCTTTTCCCTAGCCTTTTCTCCCACCCATCTCCTGGCACTCCATTTCCACTCAAACCTTTCCACCTTCAGTATTTCCTTTTTTACTTTCCTATCGCATGTGTTATATTATACACCCCTCCCCTCTCCATTAGAACCTCCTTTGCCTCCTCTTATGGGTTCATTTCAAGTCTCTATGCCCCTGAACATGGTCATTCTAAGATAAATATGCATATAATTAAATGAAAACTAAGATTTTCATAACATAGTAGTATTGATTTTTCTGAGCCTGAGTTACCTCACTTAATATATTTTATTTCTAAACATTTTTCCTGCAAATTTCATGTTTCATATTTTATGACTGTATAAAATTTATATATTTTTTCACATTTTCACTGTCCATTTATCAGTGGATATCTAGTCTGATTCCATTTCTTTGTTATTGTGACTAGAGCAGCAATGAACATGGATGTACAAGTATCTCCTCTGTAAGGTAATGGTTCTGTGGGTGTATATTTAGAAGTAGTACAGTTAGTTTATATGGAAGATCCATTTTTAGCTTTTAGACCATTCATAGCAATTTCCATATTAGCTATAGCAGCTTACATTACTACTAACAATGAGTAATGTTTCCCCGCTCCAACAACCTCCCCACCATTTCTTGTCATTTGTTAACTTGATGATAGCCATTCTCATTGGAGTAAGATAGGATTTCAAAATGGTTTTGATTTGCATTTCTCGGATGGCTAAAGATATTAAATATTTTACAAAATATTTATTAGCCACTTTTATGTAGTCATCTCCATAACTGCTGGGTTGACCCTCTGAGCAGACATAGTTTAGGGGACGAATGGGTGTAGATCAAGTTTCCAGATGCAGGAAAAGTTTTCTCAATGGAGGAAGAAGAAGCTGCTTTCATATACTTAAGCAGAGAGAAAAACAAACTGCCATGAGCCAAAACCAACACCAGCACACAGCATGGAGCCAAGAACTGAAATTCTTCTCTTCATACATTGGACTGGAATCCTATCCACCCCCAGTAACATTCCCCCTTCCAAGAGGCTGCTGGATACTTAAGCAGGCCATTTAACTTAAAAGAAAAAAAAATCTGAGGCTATGGGGAACATGCATTCACATTCAAACCATCACACCTAATTTAATATTTTCCTAATTGGTAACTTATCATATGTATCTTATATGACTCTTTAATTTCAACTTCAATGAACTAATTTCTACATTACACAATTTGACTCCCTAAATGTCTTTTTCAATCTTGTTTAATTTCATCATCAGAGAAATAGTATAGATCAACAATGTCCCTCATATGGATTAATTATAAAAGTAATTATATTTTCTCTTGTATTTATTTTTGGTTTTATTGATATTACAGTCATTCAGTTTGTAATTACAAACGTATGATATATTTACAATAAGGCACCTATACTAAACACATTATCACAAACACCTCTAAATATTTATTCTGTTTGAAAGTTTAGAAAATATTAAACCTAACTCCTGATTATAGCAATTATTTTTGCATAAATAAATGATTAAATATTTGGGGTGCTATTGAGGATAATGAAGACAAATGCAACTAGGGGAAACTATCGAGGGGGGGGGGAGAGAGAGAGGAAAGAGAGAAAGACAGAAGAATCTTCAAATAGAGCCAGTAAAGCCTGAATTTCAGGGCAGATTGACTTGGAATTTCTGCCAGGTGGGAGAAATATAAGTAGTTGGGAGAAATAAAGTTATATTTTTCTGAGTTAGTAGCCCCATCATTAGAGGTCTGCAAGCAGCTGCCATAAGGGAGTAGCTTTGAGAAAATATATGTTTATATCACATTATGGTAGTAATCAAACATTGCTCCCATTTTCTTACCTTGTCCTCAGGTCTATCATGTCTTTTTCTTTTTTCTTTTCTTTTCTTTTTTTTTTTTATTTTTTTTTTTTTATTTTTTTTGAGTTAGAGTCTCACTCTAGCCCAGGCCGATCTGGAATCCAGTATGTACTCTCAGAGTAGCCTTGAACTCATGATGATCCTCCTACCTGGACTCCAAAATGCTGGGATTAAAGTCCTGCAACACCACACCCAGCCTACCAAAACTATTTTTACCTTTGGGCTTTAAACTGGTCTTCTGTTCTTCTGTAGATTGTACAGCATAATTTCCTCCTTAATGTAGTAGATTTCTAGCCTAGTCTTGGCAAGGGAAGAACCAGGTTCTACATCTAAAAGGTATTATCAAACACTGACCATGTCATCTGTCATCCACTATGATATATTTGTAAGATTATATCTTGATAAATGGGAGGTTGCTGACATAAACGTTACCTCCTGAATATACAGAAAGGATATTACTAACCAACCAATATGATATTTGAGCAAAGGAATACAGACATTTGATATTCTTATGTCCCAAATAGTGACTGCAATGCACATGGCTTCAAATGGCCATTTTTATTCCTACCCTTCTTGGTACACAAGAACTTACTATTGTCTTTTCATTAATAATTTCTCTATCTTCAAGCTTCATTTGTGTTATTTTGTTACTTTTTATAATAGTATGATTTGTTTCATGTCTCTGCTTCTGTCTCTCTCCATCTGTCTCTATCTCTTTCATTTTAGAATCTACTAATTGGTTGGACTGAAAAAGAAAACATTATAAAATTATATTCTCTAAGTTGTTATATTTTCAACTTCCATTTCTGTTTTGGGACCATTTTATATTTTTCATCTTACTGGAGAAACTTTAACTTTGTTCAAGAATTTTTCTCTCATCGCATTGAACATCATTATGACAATTATTTCAAATTTTCTATAGGTAAATTATATATCTCCATTTATCATTACAGGTTTATAGATATTTATTTCATGGCTTTAAGATATATTTCTCTGTTTCTTTTTATTTTCCTTGTCTATGAACCAGTTGGCTATACATTGGTGGAAACAAAGCCAAAGACCAGCTGATCTGCCTTTCCTAGTCTCGATAAATGTTCTTCATGTTAAAAAAAAAAATACCTCATAAGTCTGCACTACTACAAGTTCTTGATTGATTGTGGCTTTTAATTCTGTTCTAATCTGCTTTTATTGTTGTTCATTGCCTCCAAATGAGTACAGTATACTTGGTCTTGTCATTATAGAGATGTTGAAAATGCAAGCAGTCTGTAGGCATATGCAAGGTTGTCTGCATCATTAGAAGTTCATTATCTCTTCTCTTTCTTTTGATTAGCTCTCCCTCCACATTTACTTTACTCAATCTCCTCCCCTGATCTCACTTTGGGCCTTTTCACCCCCATTAATCTATTCTTCTACTTACATATATACAATACCAATCTATTAATTACCCTCCTCCCGTCCCTTCTCTTCCCGTTGTATCTCATTTTTAGCTTACTGGCATCTACTACTGAGTTTGTTCCTTCTCACACAGAAGCCCAATCATCTGTAGCTAGGATCTACATATGAGGGAGAGCATGCAGCGCTTGGCTTTCTGTGCCTGGGTTACCTCACTTAATATAATCCTTTCCAGCTCCATCCATTTTTCTGCAAATTTCATAACATCATTTTTCTTTACCGTTGAGTAGAACTCCATTGTGTAAATGTGTGATATCTTCATTATCCACTCATCAGTTGCGGGACATCAAGGCTGGTTCCATTTCCCAGCTATTATACATTGAGCATCAATAAACATGGTTGAGCACATACTTCTAAGGAAATGAGATGAGTCCTTTGGATATATGCCTAGGAGTGCTATAGCTGGGTCATATGGTAGATCAATCTTTAGCAGTTTTAGGAACCTCCACGCTGATTTCCACAATGGCTGGACCAGATTGCATTCCCACCAACACTGTAGAAGGGTTCCTCTTTTTCCACATCCCTGCCAACATTTGTGATCATTTGTTTTCATGACGGTAGCCAATCTGACAGGAGTGAGATGGAATCTCAATGTAGTTTTAATCTGCATTTTCCTAATGACTAGGGACATAGAATATTTTTAGATGCTTATATGCCATCTGCATTTCTTCCTTTGAAAACTCTCTATTTAGCTCCATAGCCCATTTTTTAACTGGCTTGTTTGATTTCTTATTATTTAACTTTCTGAGTTCTTTGCATATCCTAGATATTAATCCTCTATCAGATATATAGCTGGTGAAGATTTTTTTCCCATTCTGTAGGTTGCCTCTTTGCTTTATTCAGTATCCTCTGCAGTAAAAAATCTTTGTAATTTCATGTGGTCCTAGTGGTTAATCTGTGGTTTTATTGCCTGAGCAATTGGGGTTTTATTCAGAAAGCCTTTGCTAAGACCAATATGTTGAAGGGTTTCCCCTACTTTATCCTCTAGCAGTTTCAGAGTTTCAGGTCTGATGTTAAGGACTTTAATCCATTAGGACTTAATTCTTGTGCATGGAGAAAGAGAAGTATCTATTTTCATCCTTCTACAAATACATATCCAATTTTCCCAACACCATTTGCTGAAGAGGGTGTCTTTTCTCCAATGAGTATTTTTGGCAACTTAATCGACTATCAGGTGCCTATAGCTGCCTGGACTTACATATGGGTTCTCTATTCTGTTCCATTGATCTACATGTCTGCTTTAGTGCCAGTACCACGCTGTTTTTGATACTATGGCTCTGTAGTACAGGTTCAAATCAAGTATGGTGATACCACCAGCCTTAATTTTCTTGTTCATTATTATTTTAGATATTTGAGGTCTTATCTGATTCCAAATGAATTTTTGGATTGTTTTTTTCTTTTTCCATGAAAATTGCCTTTGGAATTTTGATGGGGATTGCATTAAATGTGTAGATTGCTTTTGGTAAGATTTCCGTTTTCACAATATTGGTTCTTCAAATTCAGGAACAAGGGATGTTTTTCCACTTCCTAGTGTCTTCTTCAATTTTTCGCTTGTGTGTTTTCAAGTGTTCATTGTAGAGATCCTTTATTCCTTGGTTAGATTTATTCCAAGGTACTTATTTTCTTTGATGCAATTGTGAATGGGAATGATTCTCTGATTTCATCCTCTGTGTATTTGTTGTTAGCATATATGAAGGCTACTGATTTCTGTGTATTTATTATGTATCCTGCTACATGGCTATAGGTTTGTATCAGCTCTACCAGTTTGATAGTAGAGTCTTTAGGGTCCTTTATATACAGAATCATGTCATCTGCAAATAATGATAACTTGATTTCTTCTTTTCCAATTTGTATCCCTTTTATGTGTGTCTCTTGTCTTATTGCTATGGCTAAGACTTCCAGAACTATATTAAATAAAAGTGGGGACAGTGGAAACCCTTGTCTTGTTCCTGATTTTATTGGAAAAGCTTCCAGTTTTTCCCCATTTAGTAATATGTTGGCTGTAGGCTTGTCATAAATAGCCTTTATTATATTGAAATATGTTCTTTCTATTCCCAGTCTCTGTAGGACTTTTATCATGAAGGGGTGTTGGATTTTGTCAAACCCTTTCTCTGTGTCTAATGAAATGATCATGTGATTTTTGTTCTTCAACCCATTTATATAATGTATTACATTTATAGATTTGCATATATTGAACCATCCCTGCATCTCTGGGATAAAGCCTACTTGGTCAGGGTGAATGATCTTTCTGATATATTCTTGTATTCTGTTTGCCAATATTTTGTAGAGAATTTTTGCATCTGTGTTCATGAGGGAGATTGGTCTGTAATTTTCTGTTTTTGTTCTACCTTTGCCTGGTTTTTGTATCAGAGTTATGCTGGCTTCATAGAAGGAGTTTGGTAGAATTCCTTCTTTTTCTATTTTATGGAAAAGCTTAAGAAGCAGTGGTGTTAGCTCTTCCTTGAAGGTCTGGTAAAATTCAGCAGTGAATACATCTGGGCTTGGGATTTTTTTAGTTGGGAGATTTTTGATAACTGTTTGGATCTCCATGCTTATTATAGGTCTATTTAAGAGATTAATTTCATCTTAATTTAATTTAGGTAGGTCATATAAATCAAGGAAATCATCCAATCTTCCAAATTTTCATACTTTGTGGAATATATGTTTTAATAGTAAGTCCCTATGATATTTTGAATTTCTCTGGCATCTGTTATGATGTTGCCTTTTTCAACTCTAAGTTATTAATTTGTGTCTCTTCTCTCTTTCTTTTGGTCAGATTTGCTAATGGTTTATCAATCTTGTATATCCTTTCTAAGAACCAACTCTCTGTTTCATTAACTCTTTGGATTTTTTTTTTTGTTTCTATTTCATTACTTTCTGCTCTAATCTTTATTATTTCTTCCCACCTGCTGATTTTGGGTTTGCCTTGTTCTTCTTTTTCCAAGGCTTTAAGGTGAAGCATTAGGTCATTTACTTGTGACCTTTCTAATTTCTTAATATAGGCACTTAAAGCTATAAATTTACCTCTTAGGACTTCCTTCATTGTGTCCCAGAGATTTTGAAATGTTGTGTTCTCATTATCGTTTGACTTTATAAATGTTTTGATTTCCCTCTTGATTTCATCATTGATCCATTCATCGTTTAGCAGTGTGTTGTTAAATTTCCATGATTTTGTGTATGTTCTGTGGCCTTTCTTGCAATTGATTTGCAGTTTGATCCCATTGTAGTCAGATAGAATGCAAGGAATTATTTCAATTTTCCTGTATTTCTTAAGATTTTCTTTGTGTCCTAATATATGGTCTATTTTAGAGAAAGTTCCATGTGCTGCTGAAAATAATATATTCTGCAGCATTTGGATGAAATATCCTGTAGATATCTGTTATGTCCATTCCTTCTATGACCTCATTTAGTCCAGATGCCTCTTTGTTTATTTTTTCCCAGGATGACCTATCAGTTGATGAGACTGTGGTGTTGAAGTCACCCACTACCTCTGTGTTTGGTGTTATCTGTGACCTTAGTTCTAATAGCATTTGTTTGATGTATTTGGGGGCCCCCATGTTAGGTGCATATATGTTTAGGATTGTAATGTCCTCCTGTTGGAGGGTGTCTTTAATCAATATAAAGTGGCCTTCCTTATCGTTCTCAACTGTTAGACTGAAGTCTACCTTGTTAGATAGTAGGATAGCAACTCCTGCTTGTTTTCTAGGTCCATTTGCTTGAAACACCATTGTCCAACCTTTCATCTTAAGATAGTGTCCATCCTTTCTAGAATGGTGGGTTTCTTGGAGGTAACAAATTGAAGGATCCTGTTTTTTAACCCAGTCTGCAAACCTATGTCTTTGGCTGGGGCATTGAAGCCGTGGATATTAAGAGATAGTATTGAAAGGTGTGTATTCATTTTGGCCATTTTTTTTTTTTTTTTTTGTAGTTCTTCAGGTTTTACCTTTGCTCACTTGTGTTAACCAGTATTTGAGTATTGTTTGTTTTTTCCAGGTTCCTTATATGTGTGCTTTTCTTTTTCTTCAGCATGGAGGATTCTTTCAAATATTTTCTGTAGAACTGGTTTTGTCTTCAAGTAGTCCTTTAGCCAGCTTTTGTTGTGGAATGTCCTTATTTCTCCGTCTATTTAAATAGATATCTTGTGTTTAGTAATCTGCTGTAATCCTGATAGGCTTGCCTTTGTAGGTAACTTGATTTTTCTCTCTGACTGCTTTCAATATTTTTTCTTTGGTTTGTACATTTGGTAGTTTGATTATAATATGGCGAGGAGAGATTCTTTCCTTATTTTGTCTGGCTGGTGTTCTACAGGATTCCTGTGTCTGCATTGGCACCTCTTTCACAATTTGGGGGAAGTTTTCTTCTATGATGTTTTTGAAGACACCAACTATGCCTTTGGAGTGGAATTCTTCTCCTTCTACTATGCCCTAAGTTCTTATGTTTGATCTTTACATAGTGTCCCGAATATCTTGAAATTTCCACTCATACTTTTCTTTAAGTTTGTCTTTCTCTTTGTTGTCCTGTATTAGATCTGCCAGCTGGTGTTCTATCTTAGATATTCTGTCCTCTCCTTCTTCCATTCTACTGGTGAAATTTTCTACAGAATTTTTTATTTCATTAACTGTGTTCTTTATTGCGAGTATTTTTAACTGTTTTTTCTTTATTATTTCTATTCCCTTATTTATGTCTAGTATTGACCTCCTTTATTTCATTAAATTGGCGTTCTGTGTCTTCTTTGCTCCTTTGAATTCTTCTTTGAGTTCTTTGAGCATATTTATAATCATTCTTTTGAAATCTCTGTCAGGCTTTTCCTCTAACCTGTTCTCACTAGAGGTCATTTCTTTTGCATTAATAATTTTTAGTGGATTTATATTGTCTTCATTTTTTGGTGTTTCTTGTATGATAATGTATATATTTTTGCATCTTACATTATTTAATGATTGGATTTTCCAGTTAGCTGGGTATTATGAGATGTATAATCAATCTGTTGTTATATATCTTCAGGGTAGGAGCTTAAGGTGCTAGGTGTGTTTCTGAAGACTCTCAGAGTATGTACAAAAGTGACTCTAGGTGTTGGGTGTGCCTGCTATGAGAGTATTCAAGTAGGCTAAGAGAAACAAAATACAGGCAGATTCTAAAATTTAACTAAACAATGTACATTGTCAAGGAAAGACAGCTCAAAGTATTTATCCAAGAGTAGGTATTATGACAACCAGGTCCTCTGTCTGTCCCTTAGGCTGTGTGGTGTCTCGTTATCTGCTCCTCTATTATTCACCATGGTTTTCCACGTTTCTTGAGTTTGAGGAGAGCTCCAGTGTGAGTGGAAAATCTTATTGTTTGGCTTTTCCTGTGGCTCAAGTTGAGCGCTGCTGCCACAGCCTGGCGCATGTACTCACCACACAGGAGGCGCTTCTGCAGGCCTGTGTGGGCTCTGGGTGCTCTGGATCTCTCCTACTTCTCCGCTGCTGTTTCAATTTCTATACACCTCACTTTTTAGTAAAAGTGTGTATTTTGCTGGGATTTCCCCCCACACGCTGCTTTGGCATGGTATCTACCCCACCATCTTAACTGGATGTCCATTAATATTTTGAATAGTTCCAACTGAAACTAAATCTGTTATCTCTCAGTTGATATAAAGCTCTACAGTAAAACCAAAGCATGATCTTAAATAGGACTATAGTATTCAGCTCCACATTGTTGGGATAAACTTCTAAGTCAGACACAATTTATGTGAGGGATGTATTCATTTGAAGTTTACAGATTCAGGGGAAGTTTGAGAATGGGGGAAGAAGATGTTCCCTTTCACAGATCCAAGGAGTGAGAGATCCACAAGCCAGCACCACACACAAGCACAAAACTGACAGTAAACAGCAGGGATCCAGGCAGAGCTCAGGCTACTTTGTATACCTTTAGGTTGGGAATCAGATCTTACCCCAGTAACACCTTAGGGATGGACCTCAGAATCTGGCCACAGTGACACATCTTCCAGTCAGGTGGTTGGAAATACAAGTTACAACTGTCGATAAAATATCTGAGTCTATGTGGGACATGCATTCAAACTACCACAGGGACATCACTGTAAAATGATGAAATAGTTTTTAAGGAGGTATGCAAGCAGAGCCTACATGACCTTTGCAAGTCATTGCAAACTTGTTTCCTAGTATTGAGAGTGAAACAACCCTCTGAATCTCTGTCCCACACAATGGTATTGGCACCAACACACAATGAATTTCAGTATAAGATATGTTTTAAAGAAATTTTTAAGCTAGTCAACCTGTTGTTTAGGTAAAGATTAAAGAGTAGATGATTTGTTAACAATGTTAATGACTACATGGTTATTCAGCAACAATAAAAATAAATGACTACTTAAGGGCAGCGTAATATTTGAAAATGAAAGAAAATAACAGTTGAAATCAACAGTATGCATTAATCAGAAGAGAAAATTGTAATGTTGCATTTGTCTTATTTGTGGCACAATGAATACTTTAAAAATGTAAAACTGTGGTACGTTATCAAATTTAATTCTTCCAACAATTGGCATCCTTCCTTATTTTATATTGTTGTGATATATTGTGATATGCAACAAGAAAAGTTATAATCTAAATGTTTATTGTCCATATAAATGAAAATTTGTTGTTATGGCAACAGCACATGATGGTGTTATACACAGCCATAAAGAAAAAATAACATGATGTTGTTTGTTGAAATAATGAAGTGTCTATGGGTCATCTTGCTAATTGAAATAATCCAAACCCAGAAAGACATATATCATGTGAGAGAGAAAAGAAAGAGGTAAGAAAAGGTAGTGGGGAGAAAGAAGAGGCATGGAAGGTAAATATGGCAAGATGTATGTGATGGACTTGAACTAAATTATCTTTATAAAATTCAGCAGTCTGTACAATGAATATGCATCAAGAAGTAGAGATGCACTCTGTTGATTGAGAAAGAATCATAGTGTGTGTTAGTATGTGTGCTAAAGGGTATTTACTAGGGAAAACAGTTATTTTATACCTGCATCAATGAGTTTTTATATTTCTATTAAAATATTTCCTTTTAAACTATGACTAGAATTTTGAAAATTATGTTAGAAGACAAATAAGTATTTCTTATTTATGAGTTTAAAATTTACAAAAATACTATTGCCTATAATAGTATTACTATGGAATGTTTTCTAATGCTGAGTGCATTAAGAAATTTGTTTATAAAATGTTTTTATAGAAAGGCTGATTACACTGTCTTGTAAAGAAAAATAAGTAATTAAAATAAGCACATATTCTTCTTTGCAAAAATGTAAAGAAAAATTAACCCCCCTTAGTTTATTTATGTTAGAGTCAAGCAAAAATATTTTTGTGGAAAGAAAATTAGAAAACTTTTAAGATCTTAAGTTCACATAATTAATGGAAATCTTTTACAAATCTTGCTGTTTTAATAAATTTGTTTCATTATTACACATATTAAAAATATAAAATTTTGGGCTGGAGAGATGGCTTAGCGGTTAACCGCTTGCCTGTGAAGCCTAAGGACCCCGGTTCGAGGCTCGGTTCCCCAGGTCCCATGTTAGCCAGATGCACAAGGGGGCGCACGCGTCTGGAGTTCATTTGCAGAGGCTGGAAGCCCTGGCGCGCCCATTCTCTCTCTCTCCCTCTATCTGTCTTTCTCTCTGTGTCTGTCGCTCTCAAATAAATAAATAAATAAATAAATAAATAAAAATTAAAAAAAAATATATATAAAATTTTATTCTATTTTCTTTACATTGATATAGGTTCATACCTTAAGAATACTTAAGTAATCATAATATGTTGTTTAAAGTTATAGAACTTTAATACATTTTATGTTGCTTCTGTGTGAACTAATAAACAAGCTTACTAGGTTCACGTGCCATGAACCTAACATATAAGAATAAATTGGATTTTCATACAGAAATGAAAATATTGGAAATAAATCTTTACAAGTAAACAAAATTACATTAACATTTGTTCTCTCCAAATTGTACAACATAACAATATGAGGAAATTCCAAAAAGCTTGGTTTGAAAAATATATAGACAGCTTAATGATAGTCAAATACATGCTTCATGTTCAGAGGTAAACTCATGATAGTAGAGATATAAAGAAGAGGACCCAAGATAGTGAAGATATCCTTATCCCTAAATTACCTATAAATATATGTCACAAATCTAATTGTTTAAAATCATATCCTAGTATTAAGCACAGAAATTTTATACAAAATTATGCAAGCTTTAGAATAGCTAATCAATCTTTAAAAAGTAGAATCAAACCGGGCGTGGTGGCGCACGCCTTTAATCCCAGCACTCGGGAGGCAGAGGTAGGAGGATTGCCATGAGTTCAAGGCCACCCTGAGATGACAGAGTTAATTCCAGGTCAGCCTGGACCAGAGTGAGACCCTACCTCGTAAAACAAAAACAAAAAAAAAAAAAAGTAGAATCAAGTAAGATTAATCAATCTCTTTTCCCAATGCTAAGACAATATAGCAATCAAGACTGCATCATACTTTTAGAAGGCTGGATGAATATGGATGACAGTTGAAATAGCTGAATAAAGAACTCAGAGATATATTCAGCATAAATGTGCTTAACCCATAAGGTTCAAAAGCTAGAAAAGCTCAGAGGAGGAAGGGAAGATATCAAGAAAGACCACTGTAACAGTTCAATATCTACAAGCAAAAAAATGAATATTGAAATAAATTTTGTACATTAAGTAAAAATTTACCCAAATGGGCTTACTATTGCTGTTATAATTCTGCTAAAAATATTAACTACAAACACCAAAGGCATAAGGAAAATAGCATCAGAATGTTTTAATCTGAGATTTCCACATCCCAAGAATTAGATTCTCTGGCACTCAAGCCTAGAAGACAAATTTCTCTGCCTGAGAAAAGTGAATTTGCAAGCGGTGAATTTTTCCTAACAGCCATACTGAAAGTTTGGTTATCAGAAAGTCAGTGCTACTGGCCAATTGTAGAATCTTCAAAAGTTAGAGCCTAGTGAAAGGAGGTTGGGTCACTGTGTGAATGCCATCAGAAATGGTATTGGGATTCAGTCCCCTTGTTTGGTCCTTTTACTTCCCATATATGTTAAGGCCAGTGACTTTGTTCAACCATGTGCAAGATGTTTTACCTCAACACATGTCCAAACAACAAGCAAACATGAACTGATGCTCTGAAATTCTAAGTACAAATAAATATTCCCTTTTGTAAAGTTGTGTATCTCTGTTATTTTATTTCAGTAATGGAAAGTTGACCATAGAAAATTATGAAGAAGGGGTATCATTGCTATGACTGTGTCATGTGATCTTGTTCAGAAACTTTTGCCAGTGGTTACTAGGAGGGTGGGAAATTTGGAGAAGTGGCCAACAGAAAGACACAAATATGAGCAGACTTTGAGAGGAAATTTTATTGAGAACTCAGACCAGAATGCCAGTGGGAATATGGACATTGAAGAACAGAGTCATGAGGCTTCAGATGAAAATGGGGACTGTATTGCAATTCAGCTACAAGGCATGCCTGCTGCGTTCTGGAAAAGGATTTGTCTATAGTTTTTCAGTGCCTTGAAACCTTTTCCAAGGTTGAGTATAAAGGCAAAAACTTGGCTAATCTAGTGTACGAAATTGCAAAACATCACAGCATTCAAAATGACATATATATTGATAACTACTTTTATTGAGAATTTTAATACAAGAACATACTGCAATTTGATAATAATTCCCATTATCCTTTTTGTTCTCCTTTCCTGACTGCCATTCAACTGAATATCCTCCTTTTTTCCCAAATAGTTTTTCTTATTTTATATCTCCTTCTTTATTTTTCCATTCATCCTTGATCTATGTCAAAATACAGATGGGCTAATATTGTGCAGGGCCTTGTGTAGATAGTGACATCCACTGTAAGGTTATGCATACATAAACCAGTCCACTCAAGTTCAATGTATAGTGTTCCAATGTACCCCTTCCTACCCTCATCAGGCTCTTACATTCTTTTCACTCCCTATTCTACAATGTTCCCTGGATCTTAGAGACCTTAGCAATGAGCTCTCAAAGTCCCTTGTTTCAGCACTTTGAGGAGTTTTGAATCTCCTCAGCATCCACTGTCACCTCCAAAACCACCACCACCTCCAAGGAAAGGTTTCTCTGCTTCACACTGTGAGAACAGTTCTAATATTCTTTCTTCCACCTCCTTCACAATGCTCACTGAATCCTAGAGGTGTGAGAGAGGTGTCTTGACCAGGGCTGGGCACTCAACCATGATGATTACTTTTTTTAGATTTTAGTTAGAATTGGCCCCAAAAGCAAAATGAAAAAATAATGAGGGCTGGAGAGATGGCTTAGCAGTTAAGAGCTTACCTGTGAAGCCTAAGGACCCCTGTTCAAGGCTCAATTCCCCAGGACCCACGTTAGCCAGACGCACAAGGGGGCACACGCATCTGGAGTATGTTTTCAGTGGCTGGAAGTGTAGGACCCCCAAAACGGGGACCCCACACTCTGCCCAGATATGGTGACACCTCAAATCACTCACGAGAAGCGGTCTTGATGCAAACTGCAAGAGGATTTTATTCCAAGCGTGCTGGGGCCCACAGTCATATACCACACAGGGGTAGAGGACTGCAGAGCCCCAAATGCAGGAACGGGACAGTTTTTATAGGATTTCTAACAAAGCCTGTGCATTAGACCAATCATTTTTTAACATCAGGAGCCCGCGGGGTGTGAGCCAGTCAGTTTGTGCCACTCCATAGTTTCTAAGCCAATTAGTTTAAATTGCTCAAGCCCCCCATGGACCAATCAGTTTCCTGTGACCTCGGTGGTCAGCATTTGCTTGGGTCCTTGGGTGGGTGTAGCAAAGTGTGGTCTAAGGCAGGCTGCTACGGCTTATGGTGTGGGCTACTAAGGTTTATGGTGTGGGCTATTAAGGCTTATGGTGCAGGCTATTAAGGCTTATGGTGCAGGCTATTGACAGAAACCAAATAAGCGGTTCACTTCATTATTCATTTCCCATCCTTGAGTGCTATCTCACGCCCTTTTTACCTAGTTTTATATTAGGAGTGGGCTCTGATAATGAGAAGAGGGATTCTTTACTTGCTTCCAACAGAGAGTGAAGCCTGGAATTTGAAGTATGCAGGGGCCCACTTAAGCTCCCCTTTGGAGCGTGATAGTATTTCTGGGCTTCTGAATTCTTGGGCCTTTCAGAAGCACTGGAGTGCTCATTCTCTGTCTCTATCTATCTGCCTCTTTCTCTCTCTGTCTGTCACTTTCAAATAAATAAACAAAAATAAACAAATAATTAAAAAAAGAGAAAAAAAGATGAAGTGTGTCCACTTCAGTACAAGATATGTGCAGTTGCTAAGTACAAAATTGCCATTAAATTGAGACTCAGTGTTTTGTACTTTGCCAGTCTAAAAGATGTCTTGTGACCTCCAAGGAATCAGTGAGACCACACATACAGCAGGCACAAAAGAGAGGAAATGGAAATTTACATAAAATACCCATTGAGAACTGAGCCCCAGGGTAAATTGTTTCCATAGTGTTGTATAGGGAACTGTTTACTCAGGATTCATTTGCTCATTTTTAGGTTGCAAAACACAGGCCACTGCAACCAATGTGTTAATGAACCTCAAGAATAGAGTGCTTAGCAGTAGCAAGTCTTCTCATTGTCCATATGAAGCTCATTTTGTAGGTGCATAGTATTAAGTTATTGTGTGATCACAGAGGTTTTCACTGAAATTTCAGAGGAAAGTAGGGGTGTTAAGGTTGGCATGATCAGGTTTTTTAAAATTTCCCCAAATGAGCCAATGCCTGACTCTATGAGAATGAAACTTTAAATACACTGAAGTCCACAGATAATAAGAGATGTCAGAAACATGGCACAACTGCTACAGGAATTAATTCATAGGCATTAAACAAACACATCCCAAAGAGTGGTCAAAAGGACTGTAACCAATGAGCAGAACTGATTAAGTCTTAGGGAGTACACATTCAGCCACTGTGTGTGTTGAATATCAGATATAGACATCTATTTTTGTCTGATTGATCCATATTAGTTTCCTATTTTACCCTTTTGGAATAAGAATACTCATTTGTATCATTGCATCCTGCAAATATGTAACTTTGCTTTTATTGTTTACATGATCTTGCAGCTAAGAATTTGTCTGACAATTCAAAGGAGACTTCAGACTTGGACTTTTGAGCTACACCACAGCAGATGAGACTTTGGAGATTCTTGGCAATAAACTGTATTAGTTACCTTCTTGGTGCTGAGAAAAAATAACCTGATAAAAATCAGTGTATGGAAATAAACATTTATTTAAGCTTACAATTTCATGGTACAGTCCATCATTGTGGGGAAGGCATGGTGACAAGAGCTTGCAGCCAAGCATGTCACATTTAGCTTTGTCTCATTAACTGAGAAATCAGAGTAAGGAATGCTTATGCTCAGCCAGCTCCCTCATTTGTATTCAGTCTAGGACCCTGGAATATGGGATGGTGTCCCACCCTCTCAAAAAGAACAGTTAAGGTGGTTCTTCCAAACTCAATTAACCTAATCAAGGTAATCCCACACAGGTATTCCCAGAGCCTAATTTAGGTTATCCCTTACATGTGATTCAAGGTCTTGTCAAATTGACAACCAATCTAAAATATCATAGTGAATAAATGCTTAGTTGGGGTTGGAAGGTTGTAGTTTGGATTTTTAAACTTCCACCAAAGTCATATGCTCAAAGCTTTATTATCACCTACTATTGCTACTGTGAATTTTTAGGACCTTTCAGAGGTAGAGTTTAATGGAAATTATGTCACTGAGTGAAGTGACAAAACTGGCACCATGACAGGCTTCAGCAAGGTGCCACACCCTAACTAGGCCTATGTTCCAGTTTCCCAGAGAGGCAGACAAGACTTTTGGGAAAGAGTAGGCTGTTAATCAACAGTGATCTTGACATGAGGTCAGAAAAGATAACTCCCCAGGGGCTAAGTCAGATAATGGAGACATGTCCCTTTTTCACCTTTGTGAAACCCTTCTGCCCCAATCAGAGATGCACAACTGTAACTGCTGCTTGCCTAGCCAATCATTTTTTTTGTATTAATTAGTTTTGTATTCAGCAAATACAGTCAGTTTGGTACCATTATTAGGCTCATCCATGACCTACCCATTGGCGCCTCCTTGTTCAGGTATATGGGTCATGCATTGTGGAGCTAGCCCACAGTTATGGGTAAGAGAAATGTCTCTGCATATCATGACCCAACATGTGCCTCTGACATTCTTTCCGCCCCTCTTCTGCAAAATTTCCCTGAGCCGTGTTGGGTTCATTTTTGGTCTGCTTCAGTGATGAGGTGTTGGGGGAATCTGAGGCTCTGTCTCTCTGATTTGGTAGGAGTTGATTTTTCTCTGTGTTGGTCTCCTTCCCTCTTGTGCTGGTATCTGGTTCATCAAGAAAAGAGTACCCTTGCTTGTTTTGCTAATTTTCCTTAGTTTCAACCAGGGCCCTTTTGAGGTATGATGGGGTGGCTCTCTCCTTAGGATCTGCATCTATCTGAAAAAGAGAAGCAGATTCTCCAATGGAGAGTAAGTTAGCACCAGGACAAATGAGATAACACTTACTTTTTTGATAGAGAGTTTGATAGGTGTAGGCCCTCTTGTAGTCCATGATTGATGGTAGCTTGATATTGGAGAGTGGGCTTATGTTTGGATATGGTTCTGACTTGTTTCCCAGCTCCAGCTATGGGTCCCGTACCACTGAGGGGATCAGTTAGACAAATCAAGAGCAGTTCATTCCCCACCATGACTGTGTGCCACTATTGCACTTGTGTGGGTATCACAACAGGTTATTTGCTGCTAAGTAGGTTAGACCATGAGTTGCTTGGTCAGATATTGGTCATTTTCCCCCAGTTGCCCATGTAGCAGCTTCTGGCACTAGATGCCTAGCCAATCATTTTAAAACTTGTCTAAGCCTGCAAAATTCCTCTAGCTGTGCTTAAAGGGAGCCTGTGAACTTCTTTTAGGGTTGCCATTTTGCCTGAATAGTTGATCCCCCGTGTTGGCTGATTCTGCAGAATAAATGCTCCTTGCTTTTACATGCTATTTGAGTCTGAGGTCTTTCTTCTATGATTCTCAGACCCTTACATTTTGAGGCTAACCTGGGTTCACTAGGGTCCCCCCCCCCCCGATTCAATAGTGGAGCATTTCCATGATAGCATTTGGTTCCCCGCCAGTTGGTGAGTCAGAGTTCCCCTCTGTACTGTGTGTCTTTGGTCTGCTCTGTTCTGTTTCCTTTTTGGTAAATCTGGCATCCAGGCAGAATCTGGAGGCCCATGGAGATAAGGCTGACAAGCTAGTAATTACCTGGGGGTCGGAGGTTCCAAGAATGTTCCAGACACCCTTCTGGTGGGGCCAAAGAGCTCCAATTTGGCAGATCCACAGGATAGGCCACCATCTGGTGGGGCTGGAAAACTCCAATATGGCGGAACCTGGGAGCTCCAGTCTGACTCTGGTTTGGGTAAATGCTGACGTGTTGCACCCATCTGGGCTGGGATAGGTCACCACCTGCAACATTTTGGTTTCTTTTTTTGCTTCCCAGGAGATTTGTTTTTGTGTCTGTGTCTTGTTTGTCCTTTTCTAGTTTCTTGAAAGTTTTACTGAAAGTACTATGGGACAGGCAACAAGTTCCACCCCACTGAACCAAGTACAGTCACATTTAAAGGATTTCAAACACCTGGCAGACATTCTAGGTTTAATAGTATGGTAGGGGAACCTAACCATATTATGCAGGAATGAATGGCCAACTTTCAATGTGGGATGGCCAGAGGGAAGCACCCTCTGCCTCCCCACCACTTATAAAGTTAAGGGTATCATGTATGGGAGTCCTGAGCAACCTGACTAGGTCCCATACATCACAGCCTGCCAGTACCTTGTAGAAAGCCCTCCTCCTTGATTGAGCCATATATTGCCGCCTGTCCCAGCCATCCTGCCTGTTAAGGAATCTAAACTGTCAAAGGATCATAAGCCAGGATTCCTGCCCGTACTGCCCCCAAGGAGTACCTCTACCCACCTCCCTATGTACTGTCCATGCACTAGAACCTCTACCATAAGTGGTAGCTGCCAATCAGGGCCCCAGGGAAGAGGAAAGAAATATGATCAGTCCTCCCCTTACATGAGTCTGGACCACAAGACAAGATGACACTACCAAGGTTGCAGTGCCCTTGTGTGCAACAACCCCACCCCCCAATAAGGATGGCCATCAGTCATGGCCCATATCCTTTTCTCCACTAGTGACCTGTATAATTGGAAGATGCAAAGTGCAAAGTTTTCATATAAACCCTTGGTCCACCTAGACTTGTTAGATTCAATAATGACAACTCACCAGCCTAACTGGGATGACTTGTCAGCAGCTTTTTCAGGTTCTCTTCACAACATATGAAAGAGAACAGATTCTAGCTGCTGCCCACAAGGTAGTTCCTGGACCTAATGGCCAACCCACAATTGTACAGGCTGTCGTGAATGCAGCCTTACCTTTAGCCTGCCCTTACTGGGATACCAACAGCCCTGAAGGTAAGAAGAGACTCAAAGCCTACCACCAGATTCTGATGGGGGGGGGGGTGTTCTGAGAGGCTTCTAGGAAACCCACAAATTTATCTAAGGTAGGGCAAGTTATACAAGGTAAGGATGAAAGCCCAGGGACTTTTTAGAGAGGCTACTAGAAGCCTATTGGACCTACATGCCTCTGGATCTGGAAACAAAAGAAAACCAGTCTGACGTGAGCATAGCATTTGTAAACCTGGCGGTGCCAGACATCTGCAGAAATTTCCAATGACTGGATGTTTTCACAGATAAGAAGATGTCAGAACTTGTGGCAATAGCAGAAAAAGGTTACAAAAATAGAGAGACTCCAGAACATAAACAAACTAGAGGCCTGTCCTAAATATTACTGGCTGCCATTGGAAAATCTGACCCAAGGGAATTAAAAAATGGCATAGCTTATAGAAGAAACAGGGGCATAACAGCCCCACAATTGAGAGGAGAAGGGCAACACCAACCCCATCTCCAAAAAGACCAATGGGCTTATTGTAAAGAGATGGGACATTGGAAAAATATATATCCGCAAAGACAAAGGGACAAAAATCCTAAAATCCTGGAGATAGGAGAACTCAGTGACTGAGGGCATCAGAGCTTACATCCCCTCCATAAGCCCTGGGTAACCTTGAAGGTGGAGGGGAAACCAGTAGACTTTCTAGTTGACACTGGGGCTCAGTATTCAATCCTAAAACAGTCCATGGGACCTGTTGTCCACCAAAAGGACATGGGTCCAGGGAGCCACTGGGACAAATCAATATTCATGGACTATCCAAACAGAAGTGGACTTAGGAATGGGATGGGTAACCCATTCATTCATGGTCATCTCTGGGTGCCCATATCCATTCTTGGGGTGAGACCTTTTGACTAAAATGGGGGCACAAATCTATTTCAGCTCCAAGGGATTACAGGTTCTTAATCAGAATGGTCCTGTACATGTCTCAACTGTGTCACTGGAGGAAGAATATAAACTGTATACCTCTCCCTCCCAAGCCACCCCTGAAAGCCCATAACTGAGAGAAAAATGGAAAAGGATTCCAGGTGTGTGGGCAGAAATAAATAATACCAGGCTGGCCAAGCATTGAGCCCCAGTCATGGTCAAACTACGGGCTAATGCCAGCCCAATCTGAGTCTGCCAATACCCTATGCCCCAAGAGGCCAAACTAGGAATAACACCTCAAATAATCCAACTTTGGGAACAAGGGATATTAGTCCCTTTTCAGTCTGCCTGGAATACTCCTCTCCTGCCAGTAAAGAAGACCCACCCCAATGGCTACTGGCCTGTGCAGTATATGAAGGAAATTAATAAATGGGTGGAAGACTTCCACTACACAGAGCCATACACTCTGTTAAGCACTCTGTCACCTGAATGCAATGTGTACATGGTGCTGGACCTCAAGGACATGTTCTTCAGTCTGCCACTGGCCCCAGCCAGTCAACCTCTGTTTGCTGTTGATTGGAGTGATCCAGAATATAGATTCAATGGACATTTGACTTGGACCAGACTGCCACAAGGATTTACAAACTCACCCACCATATTTGAAGAGGCACTCCATGAGGATCCAGGTGAGTACCACCAGGCCCATCACCAAAAACTCTCTTGCAGTATGTAGATGAATTTATCATAGCAGCCTCAGATGAAGAAGCCTGCCGCTTGGCCACAAAGGCCTTGCTAAAAGAATTGTACCACTAGTATACCGAGTTTCAGCCAGAAAGGTGCAGCTCTGCCAGAGGGAAGTAACTTACCTTGGGTAGATACTCAAGGGAGGCCAATGCCTGTTGTCTCAAGCCCAAAGGAGACAATCCTCAACATTCCCTACCCCAGAACCCGGAGACAGGTATGTGAGTTCTTGGGGTCAGCAGGGTTTTGTAGACTCTGTATACCCAGATACACAGAGATTGCCAAGATTCTCTATGATGCCAGGAGGGGACAGGAAAATTCCCTTAAGTGGACCCCAGAAAGGGAAAAGGCCTTCCTCCAGTTGAAAAAGGCCCTCCTTGAAGCCCCAGCACTAGCTTGGCCAGACATCCACAAACCTTTCCATCTTTATGTTGTTGAAAACAAAAGCATAGCTAAAGGGGTATTGACTCAAACTCTCAGCCCTTGGAAGAGGCCAATTACTTACGTATCAAAGAAATTAGACACAGTGGCAACAGGATGGCTCCCATGCCTCTGAATAATAGTAGCCACTGCCTTATTGGTCAAAGATTCAGATAAACTCACTTTGAGCCAAATCCTGAGAGTGACTACTCCTCACACTATTGAGTGAGTGATAAAGCAGCCCCCTGAAAGGTGGCTGATCAAACCAGACTGACTCTTTAACAGGCTCTTCTTCTCAACCTCCCCACGGTCCAATTTGCCACCAGTCAGGCCCTCAATCCCACAATGCTGCTACCTGATCTGGAGATGGAGAGTACCATACATGACTGCTAAGAGATCTTGAGCAGTTTACAAGGGACCAGACCAGATCTCAAGGATGTTCCCCTTAAAGGGAGCAGAGCTGACCTGGTATACATATGGAAGCAGCTTCTTTAAGAGTGGTGTCCAGTATGCAGGAGCTGCAGTGACAATGGAAGAAACTGTATGCTCAGAAGCCCTCCCTCCAGGTACATCTGCCCAGAAAACTGAATTGTTTGCCCTGGCAAAGGCCTTGCAACTAGTCCAAGGAAAGAGATTAAATATCTATACTGATAGCTGTTATGCTTTTGCAATGGCACATGTTCATGGGGCCATTTATAAAGAAAGGGGACTACTGACAGCAGAAGGAAAAACCATTAAACATAAACAGGAGATTTTAGACCTCCTGTGGAATATGTGGTTACCCAAAGAGATAGCAATCATGCACTGCTCTGGAGACCAGAAAGAGAAAGATCCTACTTCTGAAGGGAACAACATGGCTGACAAGGTAGAACAAGAGGCAGCCCTCCATGTCGCTACTACCCTGATGGCAAAATTGCCTCCAATTGTGGTTCCAACCTTGCCAGAGACACCAAACTACACTGTTTCAGAACTTCAGAGGATTAGGACCTGCACAGCATCCTACAAGGAAAAAGGATGGTATAAGACTCCTGGTGGAAGAATCATCCTCCCATCAGACTTTGCTAGCCAACTCACTGACAAATATACCCAATTACTCATCTAAGACAACAGAAGTTTGAGGACTTACTTAGATGAGCACACCTAAAAGTTTTTGACTTGAGACAAAAGGCAGCAGAAGCCATAGCCCAATGCCATGACTGCTAACTGGTAAATGCAAAAAGTGGAGTTTCTTGGTCAGGAATCAGGGAAAGAGGAACCTGACCAGGAGTAAATTGACTTTACAGAGATAAAAACCTGGTTTATGTAGATACAGGTATTTGCTAGTATTAATAGACACCTTTTCAGGATGGACCAAGGCTTTTCCAAGTAAGAATGAGTCTGCCACAAACCCAAAAGCCACAAACAAGCATACTTCAGAGACACAAGGAAGAACTCATTCACTCGACATGTCTTTATAATGGAATTCCAAATCCACCACCACATCTTAGGGCTGGACCTTAAGATTTCTGAGCAACATCTCCTCCAGCCAGGTGGCTTCAGATCAAAATTACAAACTTTTATAAAATCTTGAATATATTGGGGGCCATCCATTCAAACTATCAGAAGTGATTACCTCAATTATTTCATAACAGTGATAAAAATTTAACAAAAATACTATTTATCAATCATTTTTTAAGATTATTGTCTTTTTGAGTCTTTAAGGGATTGAGTAATGCCTACCAACATTGATGAAGGCATATCTTACTCATTTGATCTACTCAATCGAATATGTAGTTTTGAAAAAAAGTTTTTAGCATCACAACAAAATAGTATTTTGCAATATATGGCATCATGTTTTAAACCATTTACATTGACACATAAAGGTACACATTACAAAGAATTAATATAAAAATATAAACTCTAAGGGAAACAAAACATTTAGAAATTATTGTGATCTAGGGCAACACAAAGAACTCTTTGACTTGAAGTTAAAATTGTGATCAATAAAAGTTAAAACAGGTTAATACTCAGCTAAAGGTCTTGAGGAAATAAAAAACAAAGGTATTGATTGATAGAAAAGAGTTCACATCACTTAAAGAGCTAATGTCTCAAATGTATAAAATATCCTAAAACTTCAATACTAGATACTTACCATGTAATGCTGGCATGAAAATTTCAGTTGATGGACATATTTCCACTAAAATAGTTATAACTTATAAAACTTATAAAAAAATACCTATATCATATGAACATTTTTCCTAACAATTATGGGACAAATGAAGAAATATTTTTTTTAAAGAACTCTGGTCTGGGGAGATGACTCCAGGTACTTGCTTGCAAAGCCTGCAGGCATAGGTTCAATTTCCTGGTCCCCATGTACAGCAAAATGCACAAAGTGGCAATTTCATCTGGAGTTCATTTGTAGTGGCAAGTGTCCCTTGCATGACCATGCTCCCTCTTTCATACTTCCTTTATCCTTCCATCCCTCTTTGTCTCTTTCTTAAATAAATAACATTTTTAAGCCCTCTGTCTTATTAAAAACAATGAGTATATGATCATCTGAGTCATGACCAACTATCTTCCCCCCATCCAAATTTCTTCATAATGGAAGCTGTGTTCCAAATAGGAGTAGATCAATTTCTGCTCAAAATACATCATCTTTTATCTAAAACTAAAACCCATCCCTATTCCATATCCCACCTGCCTCTTATTTCCAGAAAGAACAGCTCCAGAAAATATAACTGAACAATTAAGGGCTCAATTTCTTTATTCATCCTCCATCTGTAGTTCAGAAGATCTACCCTACATTCTGTAGGCACAGATTAAAGAGAACTTTATTTTTCTCACTTAATTTTTATATAAAACAAACTATCATGTCTAAGATATCAGAGAGAAGTTTACAGGCTTTTACCTTATATTGGAAATTTAGAGTGGCAAAGCCTCTGGGAACCAGATGGGCTTAGAACTCCCCAAGCCAATGTCTCTCTAGTTCTTATCTTACAAATTCCAAAGAATTGATAAGCATAGACACAGAGAAGGCTAGATTATGAGATTAATTTTAAGACAGAATAGAAGCACATTACAAAACTCCCAATCTGGGAAGCTGACAGGGGTTCTGAGCAGGAAGTCCATGCCAGCATGGATTGGGTTTTCTTACAGCCTTGGTCACATAAACAAGGCATCCAGTTATGAAGAGCCCAATTTTCAAATACACACACACACACACACACACACACACACACACACACACACACACATATATATGTATATATATGTATGTGTATATATATATATATATATATATATATATATATATATATATATATATGGAAAGAGAGAGAGAGTGAGAGAGGACCCTGATTGGTTGGAGAACCAGGGAGAAAAGCTAAGACTAAAAAAAAGAAAAAATCAGAAGAAACTTCCTAGGATGAAAAACTAGGAAGCAGTTCCTGATTACCATATTGAATCAGACTGGAATTTACTTTTAGACTACCTTTCTTCTAATTTCTATCAATCCTCCTCCATATTCTGTAAAACTGGGGAGACACACATTTCCTAACTCTTGGGCCATAGCTCTTACTCCCCAGTAGGAAAGACTGTATAAAGTATAAAGTGTTTCTCAAAAGACACTGATATTTACTTGAAAACACCATGATAAAGATTGAGTCATAGGTAATTTTGTGAAGATCAGGTGGAAATATTGTAAGAGGCACAGGTTGAGACATCATGCCCAGAGGCATTCTCTTCCTCCCCAAATTACTGACTGATGCTCCAACAATACATAAGCCATAACTCCATAGGGAATACCTGAAATCCCAATGAGGAGCATCCCCAGTGGTGTGGGGACAGGGATGTGGGAAAAAGGGGTACCAAGACATGATGCATCCATACAAAATATGTTAATAATAACAATGATAATGATAATAGACATTTAAAAAATTGAGCCTAAGGTTGCTCTCAAAAGGGTTGGAGATTTTGTGGTCAACAATGAGGAAGGGACTATGACCTCTGTGGAGTAAGAGAATAAAGCATAAGCTACCTAGGTAATGGAAGAAAAATAATAGCTTAATGGAGGAATTTTGCTCGAGGCCTTAGGAAAAGTGCTTTTTTAAAAAAGCTTCCTTATGAGATAAGGAAGAAAAACCCTGAAGTTCTTTTTGCCATTCTGAATGAAGACCTTTCCATATTTTCTTCTTCTCCTGCTGTCCCACTGACCTAAGGTTGATAAAACTGCTAGAGTTGTTCCTTTATGGCTCCCTAAGCAGTGAGTCATCTGAATGGTAACGTGACTAAATCAGTGTTGATGCACTTCACCCTTGATTGCTGTGTTATTCCATGGGATAAATGGAAGGAAGGAAGTTTGTGCTTCCTGTGGTTTTACATTCCTACATATACCATCTCAGAAAGTAAATACATGATTCACTACTTCTTTTACTTTGGCTTGCTGTTGCCCTAATTATCTACTCAGAAATCTTACTGCAGAAAATTGAGCTCCTGACACCAAAGAAAATAATAATAATGCAAAATAAGGGAAAGAAAATAAACAGGGATGTTGTTTCTAACTCCCATCAAAATTAAGCTAGCCTAATTCTGAAGTAGGTGCGGGTAACTCTTATCTTTAGGCTAGATTTTACATTGAGGACTGCTGTCATTCAATTGGTACCCATGAAGGCAAAAAGAGTAATCAGAACCTAGGATTAAAGCACTACTCAACTGGAAAGGGCCACGTGAGCATCATTACCATAATGAAAAATATTGTCAAAGCAGAGAACAAGAGTTTGCTCATGCCCAAAGTTTGAGATAACTAACCAGAGATATACTAAAAATGAAATAGATAGGTATGCTTCATTTTAGAACAATCTTAAAATTCATATGGAATATCATGGTATATCCTTAAAAATCATGAAAAATAACACCAAATTTAGAAGCTAATACATTGTAATTTCAAGACAACTAGAAAGCCAAAATATCAAAATACCATAGTACTAATATAATGATAAACAAATCTCTGTATGGAATACAATAGCCCAGAAATATGCCCTTGTATTCATAGTCAGATTATTTTCATCATGTGCTTCAAGATCATTTTTCAATGAATAAAGACCATTTTAAAAAAGTAACCAGATATACACATGCAAATGATAGCCTAACATATTACACATGTTCAACTTAATTTAATGTATAATGTGCACAATGAAACATTTAAAATAATTGTTTAGGTGGAAACATTATGACATTGCAGTTAGCAATGAGTTCTAGCATAAAACACTGAATGCACAAGTAACACAAAAGAAGAATGATGTAATGGATCTTACAACAAATATAACAATTCTGTAAATCAATTGACTCTATCAATACAATTAAAAATGTAGCTCATAGAACAGGAGAAAATATTTGGACGTGATGTAAATAACCAAAAAACATTCAAATAATATATAAATAGATTTTATATATATATGCATATATATATATATATAAATGAATAAATACATAAATAAAATAATATTAAAAGTACCTAAAACTACAAACCAAATTAAATATTAGCAACGGACATTAACAGACATTTCTCCAAGAAAATATAGAAATAACAGATAAATAGTTAACATCAATAGTCATTAGAAAACTACAAACAAAAATCATAGATACCACATAACACTAATTGAGATTTATTTTTTAATATTTTATTTATTTACTTATTTGTTTGCTTGATAGAGAGAGAAAGAAGCAGATAGAGAGAGACAGAGAATTGATGTGTCATGGCCTCCAGCCACTGCAAACTCCTGACACATATTCCACCTTGTACACCTGGCTTAAGTAGGTACTGGTGAATTGAACCTGGGTCCAGAGGGCTTCACAGGCAAGCACCTTAAGCACTAAGCCATCTCTCCAACCTGAGATTTCTTTCCAAAGCAAAAACAGAAAAGTTATAATGACAATTGTTGGCAAACGTAGATAAAGTAGAAGCCTTTGTACATTTATCATGCAAATATAAATTGCTGCAACCAGTGTAGAAGATAGTATAGTGATACTTCAGTCATATAAATGTATAATTACCAAATAGTATACTAATTCCAATCAGTGATATATAAACTGGAACTTAAAAAATAAAATGTTGTGGAGTGCTTATAACTCCCCATCTAAATTTCAAAAGAAAGCCAAGCAATCCAGGAGAATTATGGTTCAGTCACAGCCTGATAAAAGTGTTTTTAATGCAGTTATGCCTAATAAAACCATGACAGTGTAGTTGCAGCATGGGCCATAGCTAGGTACATGTATCAACACCATGAGTCATCTTCTCTAGACTTCATACTATCCCCAGAGAAGTAACCATGTGTTCCAACAAAGTGCCTTGAATTCTCACTCAACAGTAATGTGCACAGAATGAATAACTTAGAGGTATAACCACTCTGCATGGTTGTATACTTACATTGGGTCAATTTTTCTTTTCTGATTCTCCATTCCTCCCTTGTGGAATACAAATATTTCCTCTCTATTTTCCTTCATCACATCTCAGAATGGATTTAATTCGATTTTTGTTTAGAACCCAGTAATTAATTGGAGTTTTGAAAAACATATTTTAAAGGTGTTTGCAGATGAGAGTGCTTTCTTTCAGTATCAGAAAATACATAAGACTTGAATGCTAGAACAGTAAAGATATTGGACTATTAATGATGGAATGAGTGAGTATACATGGCAAACACAATAATTTTACGGAGGCCAAGGATGGAAAATATGTGTTGACTGTTTCCTATATGTCACCCTGAGTTGGAGGCTTTGCCCTTTGTATTGCTATGGTAGGGTTTTTGTGAAACATAGTGACCTCTTAGTCAATGAAGCTGTCACTTTTATTATGTGCTCATGTCATTTGCCATGACTTCCTTATCAGAGCTGAGTTAATGCCAGTGGAATGTTCTTGAAACTCCAAGGCCTTGGATTAAATATTCCTCTTTTCTGAGGACTTCCATTTATAAGATGACAGCATAGGAACCATGCCAAAGCAGCCTAGGGGAGAACCCCAACCCCCCAAAAAAAAACCTAAAAGGTAAAATACAATCTCCTACTAAAAAGAAATTACCAATGGCAGCAGAGAAGTAGGAGAGAACCAGAGCATCTAGAGCCCACATAGGCAGGCGTAAGTGGCCCCAGCAGCAGCAGCACCAGGTCTGCAGGGCCACATCTGCAAGGCTTGGCTTGAGCTGCAGGAAGTCAGGTGAGAGGGTTCTATACTCACACTGGAGCTCCTCACAAACTCAATAAACTTGAAGGGAGGACTGCAGCAGCCAAAAGAGAAGCTTCATGAGGTAGAGGATCACGTGGACCAGTGGCAGAACTAGAGCCACCATCCACACCGTCCCCTTCCCCATCATCAGTGCAAGCACCAGAGACCTGGGAAAGGAAGTTCACAACACTCAGCACTGGCAACCAGAGCAGTGATGCAGCCAGCCTACTTGAACCCACAGTGCAGCAAAGAGTAACCCAAGAAGGAGTGTAGCATAACTGAGACCAAAATAATCCCAAAAGGCAACTGGGATTACACCAGGTCAGTACCTGCCAAATAAGCCTGGTATATATAGGCTTGAATCAGAAGTGCTAATCCTACCTTCCATATCAGGATAAATTATATGTTAAATCTGAAGAATGGTCAAATTTGTGATTCTTAAGTAAGCTATATTTTGGGCTTGTCGTCTGTTGCTTCCTGATTTATAGTGGCTTAGTTTTCTCTTATGTTGTTCATTAGGGAAGGGTCTTACTTGGTCACAAGCTGACTGGGAACCCTCAACAAACCAGAACTCTTAGCATCCTAGTTGACAGGATTAATGGTATGGGGAAACACACATCCTAAGGGACTGTAGCTGTGTTACAATATCTGGTTGTCATAATACCTACTCTTGCATAACTACTCTGTGCTGTTTTTCATTGAATGTGTACATTGTTTAGTTAAATTTTAGAATCAGCCTGTATTTTGTTCCACTCAGCCTACATGAGTCCTCTCATAGCAGGGAAGTCCAACATCAAGGGTCACTTTTGTAGATACTCTGAGCATCCTAAGAGCCACACCTAGCACCTTAAACTCCTACCCTGAAGCTATATAACATCATATTGATTGATACATCTAATAATATTACAGATAATTAGAAAATCAAAGGATTAAATTAATCCAAGATGCAAAAGTATGTACATTATAACACAAGAAACACCAAAAATCAAGACAATATAAATCCACCAAAAAGTATTAATGGATCAGAAATGACCTCCAGTGAGAATGATTCAGAGGAAATGCCTGAGAAAAATTTCAGAAGAATGATTATAAATATGCTCAAAGAAGTCAAAGAGGAAATCGATGGAATTAAAGAAATCAAAGGAATCAAAGAAACCAATTTAATGAAAAAAAGACATCAATACAAGACATAAATAAGGAAATAGAAATAATAAAGTAAAACAGAATTACTAGCAATGAAGAACACAGTCAATGAAATAAAAACCTCTGTAGAAAATCTCACCAGTAGAATGGATGAAGGAGAAGACAGAATATCTAAACTAGAAGACCAGGTGGCACATCTAATACAGTCCAACAAAGAGAAGGACAAACTAATAGGAAAGTATGACTGGGTGTTTCAAAATATTCAAAACACTATGAAAGATCAAATGTAAAAATTCAGGGTATAGTAGAAGGAGAAGAATTCCACTCCAAAGGCATAGTAGGAATTTTCAACAAAATCATAAAATAAAGCATTCCCAAAATTTGGAAACAGATGTCACTGCAGATATGAAAAGGTTTTAGAACACCAAATAGACAAACCTGGAAAAAATACCTCTCCTAGAGATATTATAATTAAATTACTAACCACAAAAGCCAAAGAAAATATATTGAAAGCAGTTAGAGAGAAAAATCAAGTTACATATAAAAGCAAGCCTATCAGGATTACAGCAGATTACTCAACACAAACTTTAAAAGCCAGAAGGGCATGGAGTGATGTATTCCAAGTTCTGAAAGATAACCACTGTCAACAAAGTTATTTTATCCTGCAAAGCTATCCATTCAAATAGATGTAGAAATAAGGACATTCCACAACAAAAGAAGGCTAAAGGAATATCTGAAGACAAAACCAGCTGTACAGAAAATACTTGAAAGAATCCTTCATGCTGAAGAGAAAGAAAAACACACACATAAGGAAAATGGAAAAGACAAACCATACTCAAATACTAGTTAATACAAGAGAGCAAAGGTAAAACAAAAAGAATCATAAAAAATGACAAACATAAATACACACCTTTCAATAATACTTCTTAATATCAATGGCCTCAATGCCCCAAGAAAAATACATAGGTTTGCAGACAGGGTTCATCAGCAGGATCCTTCAATTTGTTGCCTCCAGGAAACTTACCTTTCTACAAAGGATGGACACTATCTGAGGGTGAAAGGTTGGAATATGATGTTTCAAGCCAATGGGCCTAGAAAACAAGTATGGGAGGCTATCCTAATATCTGACAACGTAGACTTCAGTCCAACATTAGTTCAGAGAGATATTAGTAAACGGTGAAAAACTTGAAGCTTTTCCACTAAAATCAGGAACAAGACAAGGATGACCACTGTCCCCAATTTATTTAGACATAGCATTAAGGCAAGAGCCACACATAAAAGGGATACAGATTGGAAAGGAAGAGATCAAGTTATTATTATTTGCAGATGACATGATTTAATACATAAAGGATCCTAAAGACTCTACCAGTAAACAGTTAGGGCTGATAAACACCTATAGCTATGTAGCAGGATACAAAATAAGCATAGAGAAATCAGTAGCCTTCTAATATGCTAACAAGAAACACACAGAGGATGAAAACAGAGAAGCACTAGCATTCACAATTGCATCAAAAAATAAATAAATAAAGTACCTGGGAATAAATCTAACTAAGGAAGTGAAGGATCTCTACAATGAAAACTTTAAAACACTCATGTGAGAAATTGCAGAAGACACTAGAAAGTGGAGAAGCATCCCTTGTTCTTGGATTGGAAGAATCAATATAGTGAAAATGCCAATCTTACCAAAAGAAATCTAGACATTTAATGCAATCACCATCAAAATTCCAATGGCCTTCTTCATAGAAAGAGGAAAAATAATCCAAAAATTCATTTGGAAGCACAACAAATCTCTAATATCTAAAACAATACTGAGCACAAAAGTAAGGCTGTTGGTATCACCATACCTGATTTTAACCTATACTACAGAGCCATATAACAAAACCAGCATAGTACTGGCACAAAAGCAGACATTTAGATCAATGAAACAGAATAGAGGTTCCAGAAGTAAGTATGGGTAGGTATAGCTACCTGATATTTGAAAAAAGTGCCAAAAACACTCATGGGAGAAAATACAGCCTCTTCAGCAAATATTGCTGGGAAAACTGGAGATGTATCTGTAGAAGGATGAAAATAGATCCTTTTCCCCACTTATAAGAATTAAGTCCAAGTGGATTAAAAACCTTAACCTCAGAATGCTATAGGAAAAAGTAGGGGAAACCCTTCAACATATTGGTCTTCACAAAGACTTTCTGAATATAACTCCAATTACTCAGGCAACCAAACCACAGATTAACCGCTGGGACCTCATGAAATTACAAAGATTTTGTATGGCAAAGGACACTGGGAATAAAGTAAAGAGGCAATATACGGAATGTGAAACACAATTTCATGCTATACATCTGATAGAGGAGAATATATAGGATATACAAAGAACTCAAAAAATTAAATAAGAAATCAAACAACCCAATTAAAAACTGGGCTATGGAACTAAATATAGAGTTCTCAAAAAAGAAATACAGATGGCATATAAACATCTAAAAAATGTTTTATACCCCTAGTAATCAGGGAAATGCAGATTAAAACTACATTGAGATTCCATCTCACTCCTGTCAAATTAGCTACCATAATGAAAACAAACAACAGTAAATGCTGGTGAGGATGTGGAAAAAGATGAACCCTTTTGCACTGTTGCTGGAAATGCAAAATGGTCCAGTCGTTGTGGAAATCAGTGTGGATGTTCCTAAGAAAGCTAAAAATAGAGCTACCATATGACCCAGCTATAGCACTCATAGGCATATATACAAAGGACTCATCTCATTACTTTAGAGATACTTCCTCAACCATATTTGTTGCTGCCCTATTCACAATAGCTGGGAAATGGAACCAGCCTAGATGTCCCTCAACTGATGAGTGGATTATGAAGATAAGGGAACATTTAAACAATGGAGTTCTACTCAGCAGTCAAGAAAAATGAAGCTATGAATTTGCAGGACAATGGATAGATCTGGAAAGGATTATGCTGAGTGAGGTAACCCAGGCCCAGTAAGCCAAACATCACATGTTCTGTATCATATGTGGATCTTAGCTATAGATGAATGGACTTCTGTGTGAGTGGGAAGAAAACTTAGTAGCAAAAGCCAGTAAACTAGAAAAGAGATATAAATGTAATAGAAAAGAAGAGAGGGTATACTTATTAGGATGGTATTGTATATATGTAAGTAGAAGAATAGATTAATGGTGGTGAAAAGGCCTAAGTGAGGTCATGGGAAGAGATTGAGGAAAGGAAAGGTGGATAAAGGGTTAATTAAAATCTAAGAGGATGTAAATAAGTCATATGGAAACCTACTTTTTTTGGACAATGGAACACTCAGGAGCTGTAGTTTAGAAAATTTTCAGTGCCAGAGACGAGATACTTTCCAGTGAGCTGTTGGCCAGGAAAGTCCCTGGTGCCCCCAAAACATTACAGGCCATTGCTGAGGACCTTGGTTTCCCAGCATGAATAGATGGTAAGGCCCTATTGCTGAATACTCCACATACTTTGGCTGCAAGGCCACTGAGAATTCCTGCTGGAAATGATCTGATAACCTCCTCCATGTAGACCAACTGACAGAAAGGTGGAAGAAGTCATTCTGCATGTAGTTAAGTGGGAGGGAGAGAAATCACCAGTGAAGATACCCAACAGAGGACACTGCAAGCCTTAAGTTTTGCCAAACTGGCCAAATGAGCCATGGGTACAATAGTGGCATGTCTGTCATGGTGGAAACCTACTACCCTCTCATTTGAGTAGAGGACCACTCCTTGGGAGGGAATACATCCCTTATACTGGAAACCTACAACAGGTAGTCTGAGCCCTAGGTGTGTAACGTCTGCTGGTCTGGCTAAATGTATATACTATGCTCATCAAACTCTCCAGTAAGCACTTCTCTTAAAATTCATATGCATATATTAATGCTTCTCTCACTTTTGGTAGAGAAGCCTCCGTTTTCAGATGGCAATGACCTTGGGGTGACTCAGAAGGCATCATGGTCCTGGGAAGAAGTGACAGAGGAGTGCTCAGCACTGAAATATCCCTATCACACCTTCCAAGGCTCAGGGTCCATTGTGGAAGAGGTGGCAGGAAAATGTAAGAGCCAAAGGAAGGGTGCTCCTCCAGACAAAAATGGCCTGGATATACATGACCTTACAGTGCCTGACACTACTGAAACAAGACCATCATAATAAGAGGAAAAGATCATGATATCACAATAAAAGAGATACTCATTGAGAGAAGGAGGGGATATGATGGAGAATGGAGTTCCAAAGGGAGAAATAGGGGGAGGGAGGGCATTACCATGGGGTATTGTTTACAATCATGGAAGTAGTTAATAAAAAAAAATAAATTATTCAAAAAATATTTCTCTTTTCTTTATAAAGGTAGGATATATTTAAAATGTTATTATTGTAAAAATGTAATAATCCTACACACCTACATATTTAATGAATTATAGTTAACAGGATGAACATTGAAATGAGAACATAGAGGCTTCAGCTGTGTCCAATCCCCTGTGGCAGACAGCTTCAGGTCACTAAGATGAACCTACAAATCATGCACACTTATGGAGGTATGGATATTTTATTGAAGCTTAAATATAATGGGGAAGTTCCATAATGGCAGATGAAGTTGGCCCCCTCTGTAAGGAGAGAGAGAGAAGAGAGAGAGAGAAAGCCACACCACATAGCACACTTCAGGAACTCCATGCAAGGTCTTTGTACATTTTTAGATTGGAATTGCAAATCACCAGCACACCTTAGGGCTGGATCCTGAGATTATCCCAAAGACTACTCCTCCATCCAGGCTGCAGATAAAATTCTAAACTAATTAAACATTGAATATATTGGGGGCCATCTATTTAAACTACCACATTCCACCCCTGGCTTCTAATAGATTAATAACAATCTCCCATTGTTAATTGTATTTAGTCCAGTTTCAAAGGTTTCCACATTCTTTACCAACTTTGAATAGTTACAAAGTATTGAGATGCCTCAGAAATTTAAGATTGTCTCTTAGCTATGAGACCTGTAAAATTAAACAAGTTATATACTTTCAACATACAAAGGCAGAGAGGAAACGTTTTCCACTGCTGTAAGGCATAACAGGGAAAGACTGAAGCAATGCAATCTCAACAGCCATCAAGAAAACTTAATCTTCTTCAGCTCAAGTTTAATATCATAACCAATGACTGACAGTCCCTGAATTTTCCAATTTCACCCCTGTAGCCTTTATGACTATCCAGGGAAAACTTTCATCCCTAGCCAACAGCCTCCATGGTAGCTTTTGCACAGTCCTGATATATCCAAAACATCTTCAGGTCTCCATGAAAACCACATTCCATCTCCCAATGTCTTTTCCAGCAGAGAGAGATATATAGCCATAGGAGACTGTGCCAAACACTGGCAAAGGGGAGCTGGCTATAATACCTATAAGCCTACCCCCCCAAAAAAATACACTACCTCCAGGAGTTTTCAATTCCCCAATTGCCACCAACTGGAATCTAAGTATTCAGAATACATAAATTTATGGAGGATACCTGAATCAAACCACCATACATCAGGATCATGGATGGTTATTGCTAGTGATAGGGGGAAAAAGGTGGTGGAAAGATATCACTATTTCCATTAATTGTGTAATTTATCAATGAGTAAGCACCGATCTTAAGCTACCTGGCATAAAGTTTTTGGTCAGGTCTGAATTATCATCTAATATTTTCCTTACCCAGTCCTAGCCTCTAGGCTAGGTAGTCTGATGACAGAACCCAGGCTCTTAAGGTTTAAATACCTTGGTCTTCTTATGGAAAGGTCATCACAAAGCATAACAATGGGTCTGGGGAGATGGCTTAGCAATTAAGGGACTTCAAAGCCTATCAACCCAGTTTTGCTTCTCCAGTAACCACTTAAAACCAGATACACGTGGTTGCACTTGCATAGGATTTTGTTTGCAGTGGCTGGAGGCTCTGTTGTGTCCATTCTCTCTGTCACACTGCTCTATATCTCTCTCTGCTTGCAAATAAATAAAATAATTTTTGAAAAAGCTTAAATATCATATGTTCTCTTCTGCATCACTGCAAACAGTGACATAATAAAACATTCTGTAAAATAATTGTAATTTTCTTTAATTTTATAGCATTAAATTTATTTGCAGCCTTATATCCATTTTAATGTACTTGCCTAAAACATTAATCCATTCTTTTGAAGTAGTCAAGTTCTATGAGCCCTACCCTCTATTAAACATCCATTCTTCTATGAAACATTTTAATTCATTATAAAAGATACATAACACTTTAATGTGAATTTTGGCCCTATATATGAAGTCATACATATTTTCCAAAATTTGAGTATGAGCATGTGTTTTATTTTACATTATTTCCATAGGCCAGTGGGAACAATCCCTCACCAGAAGGAAAGGCAGAGTACAATCTATTTCACATATATTTTGCATTTTATGTAATGAGACTATTTATACTTCGAGTATGTTCCATAACAGAATCTGTTCTTGTCTACCTTTCTTTTCATTATCATTATGAAATAAATTAACCTTGAATTTACTCAAAATAGGAGTAGCATCAGACTGGTGTTTATTTATTCCCTCTGAAATGGCTATGGGAATCTGCCTGTGGAATCCCTGATACTCTGCTTAACTGGAGGTAGTAAAAGAATGTGAACAGTTTGTGGAGTCTATGTCATTTCATTTTCTCTGCCCGAGAGATAAGAATTACATGAAATTTGGTTGTCTTTGATTACAACAGGAGTCAGTAGATATGTATTTAAATATAGTAAATATGTATTCTAATTAGGTGAAGTTTGTTTTGTGAGATTGGATTGTATTTTGGCCCATGATTCTGCAATATTGTTTTAAAGGAATATTTAATAAAAACCCTGGGCTAGGAAGCTGGCTTAGTGGATAAAACACTTGCTATACAACTCTGAGAATCTGAGTTTAGATTTTTTGCTAGATCACATGTAAAAGCCAGAATCTGTGTTGGGTTACATGGGAGGAGAAGACAAGAATTTCTTAGACACTCAGAAAAGATAGCAATAAAAAATAACAATAAGGGGCTGGAGAGATGGCTTAGTGGTTAAGCACTTGCCTGAGAAGCCTAAGGCTCAATTCCCCAGGACCCACGTTAGCCAGATGCACAAGGGGGCGCACGCGTCTGGAGTTCATTTGCAGTGGCTGGAGGCCCTGGTGCGCCCATTATCTCTCTCTCTCTATCTGCCTCTTTCTCTCTCTGTCACTCTCAAATAAATAAATAAAGATATTTAAAAAAAAATAACAATAAGAGACACTGCTTCAAGCAAAGTCAAAGGCCAGGAAAATTGTTCTCTGACCTCCACATACATGTCATGACACACACCCATGCACTTAAAGTCACATGAGTGAACACACAAATCATCTTAAAGTAGACATGTTAATATATTTTATGAAAATTAAACATTCTAAAAACAAATATTTTAAACATTAATTTTCTAACAGAATTAAAGAACATTTGCTTTCAGTGAGATAAATTGTTACATGCAGTGGACCAGACTAAAATCTGTGGCCTTTAAATTAGAGAACATAAATTCCTCCATTTAAAGTTACATAATTTGCTGGGCGTGATGGTGTATGCCTTTAATCCCAGCACTAGGGAGGCAAAGGTAGGAGGATTCCTGTGAATTTGAGGCCACCCTGAGACTACATAGTGAATTCAATGTCAGCCTGAGCTACAATGAGACCCTACCTCAAAAAAATAAAAAAAATTGCATAATTTGTCTGATATAGTACCTAACATTACACAATAATAATTATTATCTTGACCATTAAAGATGTTTCATGATTTTATTATCCATTTTATCTCAATAGCAAGAATAATAAGAGCACAAATATTTTCTTATGTTTTTGCAGACATGGACAATGATTTTCATTCACAGCAACTTATCTAAGATGATTTGAATGCATATGAGTGTCATAACAGTCTATAGTACATAAAAGTTCATATGAGACTCCTATTAGGAGAAAGTGAGTTGGACAACTATGATTAAATTTATATTAGTAAAAGTTGCTCTTATTTCCTCTTTGTGATTGGTTTTTCCTACTTTCTACTTCCCTATATGAAAGGCTATATAGTTGGATTTCCTAGGCCTTTATTTTAATGAGATTTTATTTATCTATATGATGCTTGTCCTAACCTTAAGTAAATTTGTACTATTGAGGTGAAAATACACACATTTTATTTAAAAAAAGAAGTTCTGGGATGCACAGATGGCTTGGAAGTTAAAAGCACTGGCTTGCAAAGCCTTCCACACCAAGTTTGATTCTCCAATACCTATGTAAAGCCAGACACAAAAAGTGGTACATGCTTTTGGAATTTATTGCAGCAGCAAGAGAATCTGGCAAGATTGTATTCTCTCTTTAATACCCATCACCTCTCTCTCTTTCTGTCTGTCATAAATAAATAAGTTTGATTCCACAGGACCCATGTTAGCCAGATGCACAAGGGGGCACATGCATCTGACGTTTGTTTGCAGTGGCTGGAGGGCTTGGTGAGCCCGTTCTGTCTCCCTCTCTCTCACACACTCTTTTATCTATTAAATTAATTAGTTTTGTACTCCAGCAATACAGTCAATTTGGTACCATTGTTAGGCTCATCCATGTCCTACCCCCGCCTCATGGCCCTTCCTTGTTGAGTTATATGGGTCATGCATTCTGGAGTTAGCCCACAGTTATGGGTAGGATAAATCTCTCTGCATATGATGAGCCAACATGTGATCATGAAGTGATGTTGTATCTTGTCAAAGGCCTTTTCTGCATCTATCAAAATGATCATGTGGTTTTTGTATTTAACCTTGTTTTTATGGTGTATTACATTGAAAGATTTCCATATGTTGAACCACCCTTGTTTTCCTGGGAGGAATCCCACTTGGTCAAGGTGGATAATGCTTTTGATGAGTTGTTGGATTCTGTTTGTGAGGATTTTGTTCAGGATTTTTGCATCTATATTCATCAGGGAAATAGGCCTGTAGTTTTCTTTTCTTGTGGCATCTTTGCCTGGTTTTGGAATTGGGGTGATACTAGCTTCATAAAAGGAGTTGGGTAGCTTACCCTGTTCTCCAGTTGTGTGGTACAGTTTGAGGAAGATTGGTTTGGGTTCTTCCGTGAAGGTTGATAGAATTCAGCTGAGAAGCCATCTGGTCCTGGACTCTTCTTTTTTAGGGAGGTTTTTTAAATTACTTTTTCAATCTCAGTGAGTGTGACAGGTTTGTATAGGAGATTAATCCGCTCTGAGTTTAGCTTTTTTAGATGGTATGGGTCCAGGAATTTATCAATCTCCTCCACATTATCCAGTTTTATGGAATAGAGGTTTTTGAAATAAGTCCTGATGATTCTTCCAATGTCACTTATGTCTGTTGTGATCTCTCCTTTTTCATTTTGAATCTAGTTAATTTGAATCATCTCATTTTTTTGCTTGATCAAATTGGCCAGGGGTTTGTCAATCTTGTTTATATTTTCAAAGAACTAGATCTTTGCTTTGCCCATTCTCTTAATTGTTTTCTTAGTTCCCAATTCATTAATTTCTGCTCTGATCTTAATTATTTCTTTTCTTCTGAATTTTTTTGGGATGGATTTTTCTTGCTTTTCCAGTGCCTTTAGGTGGATGCTTAGGTTATTGATTTGGGATATCTCTGTCTTTTTTATTAATGAACTGAGTGCTATGAATTTTCCCGAATATTGCCTTCATTGTGTCCTGTAAGTTTTGGCATGATGTGTTCTCATCATCATTTATTTCTTGAAGTTTTGCAATTGCATTTTTTATTTCATCCACTATCTATTTATTATTTAAAAGTGTGATGCTCAGTTTTCAGGTGACATTGGGATTCTTGGTGGGTCTTTTGTTGTTAATTTCTAGCAATATATCATTGTGATCTGATATCATGCAGGAAATTATGTCAATCTTCCTAAATATGTAGAGGCAGGCTGTGTGGCCCAGTATATGGTTTATTTTAGAGAATGTTCCATGGGCTGCTGAGAAGAATGTGTAGTCTGTGGATTTAGGATGGAAAGTTCTGTAGCTGTACATTAGGTCTAAGTGATCTATGGTTTTGTTAAGCTCTCTTACTTCCCTGTTGAGTTTCTGTTTTGATGATCTGTCTATTACTGATAATGTTGTATTGAAGTCCCCAACTATGATGGTGTTGGTAGTTATTTCTGTTTTATTGTCAAGTTGGTTTTGTTTTATGTACTGTGCTACCCACGTGTTTAGTGCATACAGATTTATGATTGCAATATCCTCTTGATGTATCGTTTCCTTGATATGTAGAAAGTGGCCTTCTTTGTCTTTTTTGATTATTTTTGGTTTGAAGTCTATTTTATCCAATACTAATACAGCTATGCCTGCTTATTTTTTATTCCCATTTGCTTGGAATATTGTTTTCCACACTTTCACCCTGAGGAGGTGTCTGTCTTTAGTGATGGGGTGGGTTTCTTGAAGACAACAGATGGAGGGGTCTAATTTTTTTGATCCATCCTGTTAGCTTGTGTCTCTTGATGGATGAATTAAGGCCATTAACATTTAGGGTAATGACTGTGAGATTTGATTTTATCCCTGCCATATTGTGATGGTCTATGTGGTTTGGTGTTTTCATGGACTTTGAAGATTTTGTGCATACTCTGAGTTTTGTTATTGTGATATGCTTCTTCTAGGCATTTGAGGTTGATTATTTGTTTCTTCTCTGTGAAAAATTTCCTGAAATAAACTCTGTAGTTTTGGTTTTGTGTTCATATAATTGTAAAGCTGAGTTTTGTCATGGAAAATTTTTCTTTCACCATCTATTATGAGGGATACTTTTGCTAGGGAATGATCACCCCTGTGCAGTGAGGCAAGTGGAACTATGTTGGCCTCAGACCCTTTTCCTACAGTAAGTGCAGGAGTTTCCTGAACATGGGACTGAGGGTATAGCGGCTGCTTGGCTGGTGGTGTGTGCTACCTGCACACGAGGGTATCAGTGATTTCCAATTTGGGTTGTAAGCCATAGGTTTTTAGACTTTGCAGTGCTTCATTTCAGGCCCTTCTAGGTTTCAAGGTTTCCACTGAGAAGTCTGGAGTAATTCTGATGGGGTCACCTTTAAAAGTGATGTTCTGTTTTTCCCTAGCCACTTTTAGGGTTTTCTCTTTGTTGTCAATGTTTAGAGTCTTAATGACCATATGTCTTGGAGAGTTTCTCCTTTGGTCCAGTCTGTTTGGAGTTCTGTTAGCTTCTTGTATCTTCATGGGCCTTTCTTTTAAGAGACTGGGAAGTTTTCTTCAATTATTTTTTAAAAATAAGTTCTGTATGCCTTTGGTTTTAATTTCTTCTCCTTCTGGTATTCCAGTGATCCTGATATTAGGATGTTTAAGGACAATTCTCTCATTTTCTATTCATAGATACTTTTGAACTTACTGAAATTTTTGGACTCTCGAATTGTTTCTTCCATCTTGTCTTCCAGATCAGAGTTTCTATCCTCCTCATGGCTGTCTCTATTCTTGAGAGCTTCTTGAGAGTTTTGGTCTTTTTCAATTAGGTTTGCATCTTCTACTACTTTTCTATGTACAATTCCCATCCCTCTGTCAAGCTCCCTTTTCACATCATTTTCTGATTTTCTTGATGCTTCTTGAAATTCATCCTTGCATCTCTTTATGCCTTCATTTAACATTGCCAGCTGATTTTTGAGGTCTTCTTTTTTTTTCACCCTCTCTCATATCTCTTCACTGTCTTTGATCTCCTTCCATTTTCTTATCTATTAGGTCTAATCTAGTGATGGCAGCATCCACAAGATTATGGGTTCTTTGTTGCTTTTCTTCAAGTTCTACCAGTAGCTTGGTCAGGGTTGCATTGCTCATAGCTTCAGTTTGGTATTCTGATCCTAATGACTCTTCTTTGTTTTGATTAGAGATGTTCATTGTAGGAATAGGTGATCTGACTGGATTTTCTTGCATTTGATTTTTCATGTTATTTCTTTTCTGCTGTGGTCTTCCCATTGCAGTGTATGTGCCTGTAGGTGGTGGTTCAGCCTGGGCTCAAGTACAGTGGGAAGCTTTAGCAGCTTGAGGCAGTTGCCAAGCAGCTTGGGCTCTGTATCTCACTTGCCAAAGCCCCCTGAAGTCCTGCCTGGCAGGGGCACCAAAGTTGCCTGACTTCTCATGCGGTAATGCGCCAAAGCTTCCTGTGCTTGTTCTAGGAGGGACACTGAGGCACCAAGCACTGAAGCAACCCAAACTCTGGCATGGTGGAACACTGAGACCCAGTAGCATTCTGAGCTCACCTGCAACAGGACAATGGCAGTTGGCCTGTGTGGCAGACAGGGAGGGCCTGGCACCTGAGCTAGCATAAGCAACAGACAGAGACTGTCTGATATAGCGTGGGGAGTTGCAATGGGCCTGGGCTCCCATGTGAATGTGTGGCTCCCAAGCAGTAAGTGAGTAGATGGGTGGAGCAGGCTAAGCTTGCTCCAGCAGGGATCAGCAGCAGCACATGTTTGGCGGACAAATTGATCAATGGAGCCTGAGCTCCAATGAGCCAGCAGGTGTAGCCTGGCCAAGGTCACTCGTGGGCAGGGTTAGCAGGGCGATCACCCCTGTGCAGTGAGGCAAGTGGAACTATGTTGGCCTTGGACCCTTTTCCTACAGTAAGTGCAGGAGTTTCCTGAACATGGGACTCAGGGTATGGCGGCTGCTTGGCTGGAGGTGTGTGCTACCTGCACGCGAGGGTATCAGCAATTCCCTGTTTTTTCTCCTCTGTGCCTTCCCACTGGCAATATATTCGAGATTACTCTCCCCTAAAAGACGCACTGAACCCTCAATGTCTTGTCTTTCTTTCCCAGTGATGTGTGGCGCAGTTAGGTGGTTGCCATCTTGGCCTTCATCCATTCTACTGGTGAGACTTTCAACAGAGTTTTTTATTTCATTGACTGTATTCTTCAGAGCCAGGATTTCACCCTGGTTGTTCTTCAGTATTTCTATTCCTTTACTCATGTCTTGTAATGACCTCTTTATTTCATTAGGCTGGTTCCCTGTGATCTCTTGTAGAAGTTTGTTTTCTTGTTTAATTCCTCTATTTTCTTCTTTGATTCCCTTCATTTCTTCTCTGATTTCTATAAGCATAGATACCATCAGTTTCTTGAAATACTTATCAGGCATTTCATTTAAAACAGGATCACTGGTGATTTTTTCTGATGGATTCATAGTTTTTGGTGGAACTGTATTGTCTAGATTCTTTGAGTTTCTTGTATTAGATTTTAGCAACTTTTGCATCTTGAATTGATTTAATGCTTGGTTTGTCTACTTATGCACAGTGTTTCCAGATGTGGAAATCCCCCTCTATATACCATCAGGATATGAGTTCTAGGTACCAGGTATAGCTCTTGTCCCCCAATCAAGCCACAAAGTAATCATAGGTGTTGAGTTTGGTTACTAAGCAAGTATTCTAGAGGCCTGGGTGGAATAATTTACTAGCAAATTCTAAACTTCAACTGAGTAACATACACAATCAATGAAAACCAGCACAAAGTATGCAACTGTAGGAATTAAAGCAAAAAGATTGTCATAAAAAGCCAAAATCTCTAAGGGTGTATGTATTTCTACAGCCTTAATCTTGTCAGCTGGGAGGTAGAGATTTCTGTTCTGAATTGGGTTCCAGGTCAACCTGGATCTGGATCAGACCCTGTCCCCAGTAATGACAGAAGAAAAAAAATAAAGGCCATATATATATATATATATATATATATATATATATATATATATATATATATATATATATATATATATATTTACCAAAGGCAATAAAATTCAACCCCCAAATACAGGTCATTTGAAAATGGTAAAACCAATGAAGAATATATACTCTATGTACTCCATATCCTGCCCTGAAAAGGAAATAGATATTAGCTCTTGCAGGACTGTGTACCAATTTTTATTTTTATTTATTTTTATTTATTTATTTTTAATTTAATTTATTAGTTTTCATTTCAGTGAATACAGGCAGTTTGGTACCATTATTTAGGCTCATCTGTGATCTACCCCCTCCCATTAGACAATCCTTGTTAATGAAAATGGGTCGTGCATTGTGAAGTTAGCCCCCAGTTATTAGTATGATAAATGTCTCTGCAAATCATGACCCAACATGTAACTCTGACATTCTTTCCGCCCCCTCTTCCGCAAGATTTCCCTGAGCCATGTTGGGTTCATTTTTGGTCTGCTTCAGTGCTGAGGTGTTGGGGGTCTCTGAGGCTCTGGCTCTCTGATTTGGTAGGAGTTGATTTTTCTCTGTGTTGATCTCCTTCCACTTTGTGCTGGTATCCGGTTCACAGGAAAACATCACCCTTGCTTATTTCGCCAGTTGTCCTTAGTTTCAGTTGGGCCCCTTTTGAGGTATGTTGGGGAAGCTCTCTTCTTAGGATCTGCATCTATCTGGAAAAGAGAAGCAGATTCTCCAACGGAGAGTAAGTTAGCACCCAGAAAATTGAGATAACACTTACTTTTTTGATAAACAGTTTGATGGGTGTAGGCCCTCTTATACCCCGTGATTGATGGTAGCTTGATATTGTAGAGTGGGCTTGTGTTTGGGTATGGTTCTGACTTGTTTCCCAGCTCCAGCTAAGGGTCTAGTACCACTGAGTGGATCAGTTAGCCAAATCAAGAGCAATTGATTCCTCACCATGGCTGTGTACCACTATTGCACTTGTGTGGGCATCACATGCGGTTATTTGTTGCTAATTAGGTTAAAAAATGTGTTGCTTGGACAGACCTTGGTCATTTCCCCCAGTCGCCTATGTAGCACCTTCTGGCACTAGACACGCTGACTGTCTGGGGACTGACTCTCTCCTGGCTTCCAGCCATGTCATTCCATTTTACGTGTCAGCTGTGTATGGAGTATTCAGCAATAGGGTCTTATCACTGGCCTTTGGTGGGTCATCAAGTACTCCGACAGAAGTCTGTCATTGTTTTAGGAAACCTTGTAGGTTTCTCTGATCAAAAGCTCATTGTGTATGGTAGGCCCAAGCTGGAAGTGGGGGTTACAGGTCAGTGTCCACTAAGAAATTGAGGAAAAAGATAACTAATATACAAGAGTTAGAGAGGATAGAGATAGAGGGGAGAGGGGGAGAGGGAGGGAGGGAAGATGTAGGAGATTTAGGTCAGTTTTGATCCTACCCTCTCCAGTGTCTTGTAGTTCAGGTGTTTCCTGTAAGGGTCTAGTGAAGGTTCAGCCATTTGGTCTGTCTATAAGGAAGTAGAATTTTATGGTACCATTGACGTTTGGGTCCGGATTACTGTTTTCCACCCTTTGATTCCCTCCCTGCCCTCCCATCCATCTTATTGTCTAGTCCATGAGGTGCTTGCTGGGTAAGTAAGGCATCTTGGGCAGATTCAGGTTAGGTGTTGCAGATGAGTGAGACTATGTGTCGATTTTTTTTCTGTGATTGGGTAGTTCACTGAGAATGATCTGTTCCAGGTTCAACCATTTTTCCTCAAATTTCTTTATGTCGTTTTTTCTTACTGCTGTATAGAATTCCATTGTGTAGATATACCACATCTTTGTTATCCATTCTTCTAATGATGGACATCTGGGTTGATTCCAGCTTTTAGCTATTACGAATTGAGCTGCTACAAACATGGTTGAGCAAATCTCTCTGGCTTTTGGTTTGAAGGTTTTAGGGTAGATGCCCAGTAATGGTATAACTGTGTCTGTTGGTATTTCTCTAGCCAGCTTTTTCAGGAGTCTCCATATTGCTTTCCAAAGTGGTTGCACCATCCTGCATTCCCACCAACAGTGAATGAGTGTCCCTACTTCTCCACATCCTAACCAGAATTTGTTTTCATTTGACCTTTTGATGTTGGCTGTCCTTATTGGGGTAAGGTGGAATCTCATAGTTGTTTTAATTTGCATTTCTCTGATGATTAGGGATGATGAACATTTTCTTAGGTGTGTGTTTGCCATTTGTATCTGTTCCTCTGTGAATTGCCTGTTTAACTCTGTGCCCCATTTTGTGAGTGGGGTATTTGTCTTCTTATTGTTTAGACTTTTGAGTTCTTTTAAATTCTAGACATAAGGCCTCTATCAGTTGGATAACCTGCAAACATTTTCTCCCATTCTGTGGGTATTCTATTGGCTTTGCTTATTATATGCTTGTCTGTAAAGAAACTCTTCAGCTTCATATGATCCCAATGGTTGAGTGAATGTTTAAGAACTTGAGCCACTGGGGTATTATTCAGGAAGTCTTTTTCCATTCCTATATCATGGAAGGTACTTCCTAAATTTTTTCCATTAGTTTTCGAGTTTCTGGTCTTATGTTGAGGTCTTTGATCCATTTGGATTTGAGTGTTGTGCATGGTGAAATGTGTGGATCAAGTTTTAGTTTCCTGCATGTGGTTATCCAGTTTGTCCAGCACCATTTGTTGAAGATGCTATCTTTTTTCCAGTCTATATTGTTTGGGTCTTTGTCAAATATCAAGTAGCTATAGTTGCTTGGCCCAAAATCCGGGTCCTCAAGTCTATTCCATTGGTCTATACTCCTGTTTTTATGCCAGTACCATGCTGTTTTTATTACTATGGCTTTGTAGTATAACTTTATATCGGGTATGGTGATGCCACCAGAGGTATTTCTTTTGCTGAGGATATGTTTGGATATGTGAGGCCTTCTGCCTTTCCATATGAAATTTGAGATCATTTTTTCTATGTCTGTGAAGAACATTGTAGGGATTTTAATTGGAATTGCGTTAAAACTATATATTGCCTTTGGTAGGATTGTCATCTTCACAATGTTAATTCTGCCTATCCAGGAGCATGGGAGGTCTTTCCATCTTTTCAAGTCCTCCTCAATTTCTTTTTTGAGAGTTTTTATATTTTCGTTGTATAGATCTTTTACTTCCTTGGTTAACGTTATTCCAAGGTATTTTATTTTTTTTTGTTGCTATTGAAAATGGGACTATGTCTTTATTTCTTTTTCTGTGTCTTTGTCATTTGCATACAGAAATGCTTCCGATTTTTGTGCATTGATTTTGTATCCTGCTACTTTGCTATAGGAGTTGATCACCTTTAGGAGTTTTGGGATGGAGTCTATCGGGTCTCTTACATATACAATCATGTCACCTGTGAATAGAGATAATTTAACTTCTTCCTTTCCAAATTGTATCCCTTTTATTTCCTTCTCCTGCCTTATTGCTTGGGCTAGGACTTCCAGAACTATATTGAAAAGCAGAGGTGAGAGAGGACATCCCTGTCTTGTTCCTGATCTCAATGGGAATTCCTCCAGTCTCTCTCCATTAAGTATTATTTGGGCCTTTGGAGCTTTGTATATTGCCTTTATTATATTAAGATGTGAACCGGCCATGCCGATTCTCTCCAATGTTTTGATCATGAAGTGATGTTGTATCTTGTCGAAGGCCTTTTCTGCATCTATCGAAATGATCATGTGATTTTTATGTTTAAGCTTGTTTATGTGGTGTATTACATTGACAGATTTTCGTATGTTGAACCACCCTTGTGTTCCTGGGATAAATCCCACTTGGTCAAGGTGAATAATGCTTTTGATGCGTTGTTGGATTCGGTTTGCGAGTATTTTGTTGAGGATCTTTGCGTCTCTGTTCATTAGGGAAATAGGCCGATAGTTTTCTTTTCTTGTGGCATCTCTGCCTGGTTTTTGGATTAGGGTGATACTAGCTTCATAGAAGGAGTTGGGTAGTTTTCCCTGTTCTTCAATTGTGTGGCACAGTTTTAGGAAGATTGGTTAGAGTTCTTCCATGAAGGTTTGATAAAATTCAGCTGGGAATCCATCTGGTCCTGGACTCTTCTTTTTGGGGAGTTTTTTTTATTACTTTTTCAATCTCCATGAGCGTGATGGGTTCATTGAGGTGGTTGATCTGCTCTGAGTTTAGCTTTGGTAGATGATATGCATCCAGGAATTTATCCATCTCCTCCACATTTTCCAGTTTTGTGGAGTAGAGGTTTTTGGAATAAGTCCTGATGATTCTGCCGATTTCACTGATGTCTGTTGTGATCTCTCCTTTTTCATTTTGAATTTTGTTAATTTGGAGTCTCTCTTTTTTTTGCTTGATCAAATTGGCCAGAGGTTTGTCAATCTTGTTTATTTTTTCAAAGAACCAGCTCTTTGTTTTGTCAATTGCCTTAATTGTTTCCTTGGTTTCCAATTCATTAATTTCTGCTCTGATTTTAATTATTTCTTTCCTTCTGGAGCTCTTTGGGTTGGATTTTTCTTGTTTTTCCAATGCCTTTAGGTGGATGGTTAGGCTGTTGATTTGGGATCTTTCTGTCTTTTTTTATGAAGGCATTGAGTGCTCTGAATTTTCCCCTGAGATCTGCCTTCATTGTGTCCCACAAGTTTTGGTATGATGTGTTCTCATTGTCATTCAATTCCAGGAATTTTGCAATTTCATTTTTTATTTCATCCACTATCCCTTTATTGTTTAAGAGTGTGCTATTCAGTTTCCAGTTGCAGTTGGGGCTCTTGTTGGTTTTTTTGTTGTTGATTTCTAGGACTATAGCATTATGATCTGATATCATGCAGGGAATTATGTCGATTTTCTTAAATATGTGGAGGCTATCTTTGTGACTCGGTATATGGTCTATTTTAGAGAATGTTCCATGGGCTGCTGAGAAGAATGTGTAGTCTGTGGATTTGGGATGGAAAGTTCTGTAGATGTCTGTTAGGTCTAAGTGCTCTATGGTTTTGTTGAGTTCTCTTACTTACCTGTTGAGCTTCTATTTGGATGATCTGTCTATTACTGATAATGGTGTGTTAAAGTCCCCAGCTATGATGGTGTTGGTGGTTATTTCTGTTTTATTGCCAAGTAGGTTTTGTTTTATGAACTCTGGTGCCCCTGTGTTTGGTGCATACAGATTTATGATTGTAATATCCTCTTGATGGATTGTTCCCTTTACAAGTAGGAAGTAGCCTTCTTTGTCTTCTTTGATTGTTTTTGGTTTGAAGTCAACTTTATCTGATATTAATATAGCTACACCTGCTTGTGTTTTATTCCCATTTGCTTGGATTATTGTTTTCCACTCTTTCACCCTGAGGAGGTTTCTGTCTTTAGTGGTTAGGTGGGTTTCTTGAAGGCAGCAGATTGAGGGGTCTAATTTTTTGATCCACCCTGTTAGCCTGTGTCTCTTGATGGGTGAATTAAGGCCATTAATGTTTAGGGTGATGACTGTGAGATTTGATTTGATCCCTGTCATGTTGTGGTGGTAGAGGTGTGTTGGCATTTTCATGGAATTTAATTTTTTTTTTTTTCTATCTACTCTGGGTTTGGTTGCTGTGATTTTCTTCTTGTAGGCATTTGTGTTTGGTTATTTGTTTCTTCTCTGTGGAGAATTTCCTGGAGTACTTTCCGTAGGTTTGGCTTTGTGTTCATATAATTGTAAAGCTGAGTTTTGTCATGGAAAGTTTTCCTTTCACCATCTATTTTAAGGGAGACTTTTGCCCGGGTAGAGTAGTTTGGGATGAAAGCCATAGTTTCTTAGAGTTTGGAGAGTTTCATTCCAGGCCCTTCTAGCTTTCAGGGTTTCCATTGAGAAGTCTGAAGTAATTCTGATGGGGTTTCCTTTGAAAGTGGTGTGCTGTTTTTCCCTAGCTGCTTTTAGGATTTTTTCCTTGGTGTCAATGTTTAGAGTCTTAATGATAATATGCCTTGGGGAGTTTCTCCTTTGGTCTAGTCGGTTAGGAGTTCTGTCTGCTTCTTGAATCTTGATGGGCCTTTCTTTTAAGAGACGGGGGAAGTTTTCTTCAATTATTGTGCTAAATAAGTTCTCCATGCCTATGGTTTGAAATTCTTCTCCTTCTGCTATTCCAATGATTCTGATATTAGGACGTTTAAGTGTATCCCACAATTCTCTCATGTTCTGTTCACAGGAACTTTTGAAAGTACTGAAATTTTTGGACTCTCGAACTGTTTCTTCCATCCTGTCTTCCAGATCAGAGTTTCTATCTTCCACTTCGCTGACTCTATTCTTCAGAGCCTCTAGTGAGTTTTGGACTTGTTCAATTAAGTTTGCATTTTCTACTACTTTCCTATGTATCACTTCCATCGCTTTGTCCAGCTCCCTTTTTGTCTCATTTTCTGATTTTCTTGCTGATTCTTGGAAATCATCTTTGCATTTCTTTATGTTTTCATTTAGTGTGGCCAGCTGATTTTTAAGGTCCTTTTTTTTTTCACTCTCCCTCAACTCTCTTAGCTCTCTTTGAATTCCTTCCAGTGTCTTATCATATTGCTCTAGCTTAGTGATGGTAGCATCCATACGATTATCTATCCTTTGTAGCTTTCCTGTCAGTTCTAGCAGTAGTTTGGTCAGGGTTGCATTGTTCATTGCTTCCACTTGATGTTCTGATCCTAAACACTCTTCTATGTTTTGGTTAGTTGTGATCATTGTTGGACTGGGTGATCTGTCTGGATTTTCTTCCATTTTATTTTTTGTGTTATTTCTTTTGCACTGTGGTCTACCCATGTCAGTGTATGGGCAGGTAGGTGGGTGGAGCAGCCTGGGATCTAGCTTAATGCGAATCCAAGGCAGCCTGGGGTAGTTGTAAGCAGCCTGGGTTTTTGCTCAGTCTTGCTAAAGCCGCCTACCTATAGCCTGACAGGGGCACCAAATTTGCCTGAATTCTTACCCAGTAATGCACCTAAGCTGCCTGCCTTTGAGCTTGAAAGGGGACTGAGGTAGGAAGCCCTGCAGGTGCCTAGATTCTGGCTGGGTGCACTGGGGTCTGTAAACAGTTGTGTTCTCCCGCCTCAGGGGAGTGGGGGATGGGTGGCGATGTACAGGTAGGGGATTGCAGCTGCGCTGGCGCTAGTGACTCAGTGTGGACTTATGTGGCTCTTGCTGTGGGGTGGGCCCACTGCACGTGCAATTGTAGTGCAGAGGCAGATGATGTGGGTACAGAATCAGGACTCAGCAGAAGCTGACCGGCGGCAAGTGATGTGAGCACAGCAGCAGGGGATCTGGCAGCCACCTATTCACGGCTGGGGTGGCCCCCACAGGCCTGCGAACCAAGCACCATGTGGCTTGTCTACTCGCAGGATCAGAGAACAAGAGCGAGGTAGGAGGTCTCAGCTTCAGTGCAGCAGGCTGGCAGGCGTGACTGGTGGGTGCCCGATCAGAGCACAGCCATGTGGGATGTGCAGAGGGTGCGTGGGCGGGTGGGTGGAAGGGGCTGCAGGGTGTGATGGTGTGTATGGAGCGAGTGGGGCACGCAGCAGGGGGGGGTCCGGGTACGCTGGGGCACTGGGCAATCAGGGTGGGGTGTGCGGAAGGTGGCAGGGCTCAGCGGGCGTGGGGTGGGGTGCCCTGGAGGGGCGGGGGGCGTGGGGCGCTCTGATCAGTTAGGGGGCGAGGGGCGCGCTGTTGGTGTGGGGGGTGTACATGCAGGGGGGGTGTGCGGGGCGCGGCGGGGTGCAGGGCACCTGGGGGGCGCGGGGGGGAGCACGGGGCGTGGGGGGTCACAGGGTGCACAGGGGGGCACGGAGGAGCTTGCGGGAGGCACATGGGGCTAGGGGCACAGGGCACGTGGGGGTGCACAGGGTGCGCGGGGGGGAGGGGGCGCGGGGCACACCGGGGTGTGGGATGCCAAGGGACACCGCAGGGTGCTCTGTACGTGCGGGGGGGGTCAGGGCTTGCGGGGTGGTGTTGAGGGTGTCACGCGTGGGGCGTGGGACATGGAGGGGAGGCGGGGTACGCTGAGGCACTCCGGGGCGCAGTATGCGTGGGGGTGGGGCACAGGGGGCACGGGGCACGCCTGGGCATGCAGGGGTGCGCTCGGGACGTGTGGGCCCGCCAGGGCCACATGTGGCGGGGGGACGAGGGGCATGCGGGGTGGGGGGGCGGGAGGCGCCGGGGCGGGGCGCAGGGGGAGGCAGGGAGCACTTCAGGGCACACGGGGCTCTAGGCACGGATGCTGCAGGGCACGTGGCGTTGGGGGCGCATAGCGTGTGGGGAGGGTGGATGGCTAGGAGCGCGGTGTGCTCGGGTGGGCGCGGGGGGGGGGCGCAGGATGCTGCGGGAAGCCACGGGGTGCTCTGGACTCGTGGTGGGGGGGCGGGTCGCGCGGGGGAGGGGGTCAAGGGGGTCGCGGGTCTTGCAGGGGGTGTGGAGCACGCTGAGGTAAGATGGAGTGCGGGACGCTGCGGGATGCTGCAGGACACCGCAGGGCACTCTGGACATGTGGCAGGGGTGGGGCTCACGGGGTGCGGGGGCTCGAGGAGCGTGGGGGTGGGTCGCGGGGGTCTCGGGGCACTCGGGGGCGTGGGGCACACCTGGGCAGCCGGGCACGGGACGCTCTGGGGCGCTTGGAGCGCGCCTGCCGCGTGTGGGTAGGGAGCGTTGGGCGTGAGGGGGGAGGCGGGGGCGGGGGTGGAGTGCGCGGGGGTGGGGCGCAGAGGTGATGGGCGCCTGGGGCGTGGGGCGCTTGGGGTGCACCTGCTGAGTGTGGATAGGGAGCGTGGGGCGTGCGGGGTGTGGGGCGCTCGGGTGTTGGGGCGGGCGGGGGGGGGTCTCGAGGCGCGCGGGGGTGGGGCGCGGGGGTCTGGGGCGCGCGGGGGCGTGGGGCAGTCCTGGGCACCCCGGGCTCGGGAAGCTTCGGTTCGCTCGGGCTGCGCCTCTGCGTGTGGATAGGGTTCGTGGGGTGCGCTGGGGGGGAGGGGCACGCTGGGGGGGGGTGCACGGGGGCGTGGGGCACAGGGGTTGTGGGGCGCGCACGGGCCGCCGGGGCGCATGGGGCTTGGTGCGCATGGGGCGCCGGGCCGCTGAGGCGCCGGGCTGTGCCCAATGTGGCGATTCGCGGCGGGCGGGGTGGCGGGGCGTGGGTCGGTGTGTGCTTCCCTCTTTTACCCCGATCTGTGCCCTCCCTCTTCAGAAAGTTCCTAATTTCCCTTTAATACTTACCTTTTTTTTCCCTTCTTGTTTGTAGTGCAGCTAGGCGGTCGCCATCTTGACTACTTTTATTTTTTTGTCAGTCAGCCTGTTACCTTTTGGAGAGGCTTCCAATCTCACCAATTCTGAGTGCCTGCCTTATTCCTCATTATTGTGCTGTGCAGCTGTACCTCTGATCTACTCTGCTGGCTGCGCTGCCACTGGGGGCTGAATGCTGGAGGATCATGGTTCTGATGGTGGGTGATAGTAGAGCTCAGACTTCTGGAGTTGCTTGCACTCTCAGTGGCTCTTTAGTTGATCTCAGCTGTCTTTCCTTCAGATTTCTTAACTTTGAAAGAAGGCTGATGGAGTCAAAAATTCTGTTGTTTGGTCTCTGCTGCTTCTGCTGGTGCTGCCTGGTGCACCTGGAGGGATGGCTCCAGATAGGTGTGGGTGGATTGCAGGCCACAATCACATCAGCGGGACTCTGGACATTTTCCTCCTTTTTGGTGGGTTTTGGTCTCTCCAGCTTCTCTGCTGTGACTAAGAATAACCTGTACTCCTTCATGTTTCAGAAGAAGAGTGCATTTTGCTGGGGTTTTGCTTAAATCCCTCCCTAGCCTGGTTTGGTGTTACTCCTAAGCTGCCATCTTCTATATCATGTATTTTGATGACATCCATGGCTCTTTGTTATCCTCTCTTCTCCTTCTCATTTCAGATAATCTCTTTCCTGTTTTTCAATTTTTATTTTTTAATAGTTATATACACAATGTGTATACAGACATGTCAGTACCATCTTTGGCCTCCTCCCTGTCCTACCTCCTCCAAAAGGACCCTCCGCATTGGGGGATGTGGGTCATGCATTGTGAGGTTATCCATCAGTTATGGGTAAGAGGCAATTTCTCTGTGCATAATGTCACAACATGTGGATCTAACAGTATACCTTCCCCCTATTCTGTGAATTTTCCTGAGCTATGTTGGGTTCATTTTAGGTCTACTTCAGTGATGAGGTCTTGGGAGCCTCTGTGTCTCTGGATATCTGGTTTAGTAGGAGCTGAGTGTTCTCTATGTCTGTCTCTTCACCCTTTAGCTGGTACAGGTTTACCAAGAAAAAGGCTCTCTTGCTCATTTCTCCAGATACTCTATGGTTTCAGGTGGGGCCCTGTTGAGGTACAATAGGCTGATTCTCTCCTCAGGTTCTGCATCCATCTGACAAAGAGAAGCAGATTCTCCATAGGAGAGTGAAGTCAGCACCAGATAAATGGGATAACCATTATTATTTTAGAGAGAATTTAATATATGTAGGCCATCTTGTAGTCCATGATTGGTGGGAGCTTGATAATTGAGAGTGGTCTTCTTTTGGGAAACCTTGTAGGTCTCTCTGATCAAGAGTTCAATGTGGATGTTAACCACATGCTAGTACTGGGAGTTACAAGCCAGTGCCAAGGGAAATGAAGGAGGAAAAAGATAGGTAATATAAAAGGGAAAGAGAGAAGAGGGAGAAAGAGAGAGAGTGAGAGGAAGTGAGAAACAAGAGAAGATTAAATTTAGTCTTCATCATCCCCTCTCCAGGGCCCTGTGATTCAGTTATTCCCTCTAAGAACCTGATGAAGGTTTGACCATTTAGTCTGTCTGTTAGGATATAGAATTTTATGGTACCATTGCCATTTGGTTCCAGTTTTTTGTCCCCCACTTACCCCCTCCTCCTGCCCCACCCTCCCTATTGTGTAGCTGCTCAATTCATAATAGCTAAGAGCTGGAATCAACCCAGATGTACATCATTAATTGAATGGCTAACCAAATGTGTATATCTTCATGACGGAACTCTACACAGCAGTAAGGAAAAATGACACAATGAAATTTGAAGAGAAATGGTCAAACTTGGAATAGATCATTCTCATTGAATTCACCCAATCACAGACAGATAATCACCTCATGGTCTCACTTATCTGTGGCTCCTAACCTGATCCCTTTTCTTTACCCAGCTAATCCCTCTTGAACTTTCATATTTCTTTATTTATTTTGGTTAACCAGATTTTCATTAATCTTTCTTTCAGGTTCCTAGTTGAGGTATTATTTATAGGAGCATGGGATCCTTACCAGTGGCTATACCATTCCAATTCTACACCTTTCTCCAGCTTTTACCTTCCATAACAGAGTGGCTACAGTGCCTTGTGCTGGCTCTATGAATTCATGACTATCGTAGCCATATCATGCCCAGTAGACATTTTACAATATTCCCCACCCATGTTCCTACTCTTATAGTCTTATTTTATTTTTAAATATTTTATTTTTATTTATTTATTTGAGAGAAAGAGTGTACCAGGGCTTTCAGTCACTGAAAAGGAACTCCAGGAGCATCCATCACCATGTGCATCTGGCTTATGTGTATCCTGGATAATTGAACCTGAGTCCTTTTGCTTTGCAGGCAAGCACCTTAACCTCTAATCCATCTTTCCTACCCTCTTTTGTTCTTTCTAAACCCTCTTCTGTGATATTACCTGAGGCTTAGAAGGCATGATAAGCAAAGTTCCATTTATGGTTGAGCATTCATCACTTATTTTCAATACTTTCATCAATTATGAGTCTCTGCAGTAACCCACTGTATATCACAATGGAAATAATTATATTCATAATATTTGTAAAATGCAAATAAAAAACTAAAACTAACCTTGATATTCACATACATTTCATATAAAATTATACAACTTATCATAGTTTTGACATTCAAATTTTTTTATTTTTGTTTTTTTTTAACTTGAGAGTGACATACAGGCAGAGAAAGAAGGAGAGAGAGAGAGAAAGAGAGAGAGAGAGATTGAGAGAGAGAGAGAGGGAGAACAGGCATGCCAGGGCCTCCAGCCACTGCAAACGAACTCCAGACACATGCGCCCCCTTGTGCATCTGGCTAACTTGGGTCCTGGAGAATCGAGCCTTGAAGCGGGGTCCTTAAGCTTCATAGGCAAGCGCCTAACTGCTGAGCCATCTCTCCAGCCCACATTCAAAATCTTATACATATACAGTTTGCTGTTTGCTGTTTCTCATTACTGTAAAAACAATGTGCTCTACTATCTAGGTATGTTCTCAGACTCTGAGTGAGGTTGCAAAAACTTTAATTTATTTAAATATTCATATTCAGTATTTTATTTTATATTCTTAATTTATAAATATTTTAACATGTATTTTATTCATGCTTTCTATTTTCTGTTATTTTTATTCAATACATTTTTTTCATTGGTTATATGTGTTTGAATCTTTTCATGTATTACTTTTTATGTTGTTTACTTATTATTATTTTTATTTATTTATCAGAGAGAAAGAGAGAGACAGCGAGATTGAGAGAGAGAGAGAGAGGGAGAGAGAGAGAGGGAGAGAGAGAGAGAGAGAGAGAGAGAGAATAGACATTCCATGAGCCTCTAGCCACTGCAAGTGAACTCAAGATGAATGTGCCACCTTGTGCATATGGCTTATGTGGGATCTGGAGAATCGAACCTGGGTCCTTAACTTTTCAGGCAATCACCTTAACTGCTAAGGCATCTTTCCAGTCCCTGCTGGTTTATTTTTATGAAAAAAAAAGTTAGTATGGCAATCCATTACATGCCCATGGTTGTTATTCTTTCCACTACATAGTTTTCTATCGGTCACTTTCTTCATCAATTTGCCATCATTATCCTTTGTCAAATTCTTTTCACTTTAGCTACTTCCACTTATTATTTCTAAAATATAACATGGTGATTACATTATTAGCATATACATATACATTTTCCTATAAGCTTGTTAGTTTCTCTACTTTTCCCATCAACCTCAAAATAATAAACAATGCATTCTAGAACAGTAATATTTTGGAGAATATTAGGCGAATTATTACCTTAACATCTGTGAAGGTGGTTGCTCACAATGACAGTTTTTCACATGGTACTGACTAAGAAGCAGAGTTCTAGCCAGGATCATATATGTGAATCAACTTCAAATGCTCACTCCTATAGGCTTATATCTGCCAACAAGATTCTATGTTTCAAAATTCCCATATCCATTCCAAACAAAAATACCTACTAGGAACTGAGGTTTCAAAATTCATAAACCTGTTGAGGCCATTTCACAATAAAACCTGTGGTGGTTTGGTTCAGGTGTCTCCCATAAACATAGGTGTTCTAAATGTTAGTTTCCCAGCTGATAGATATTTGGGAATTAATGGCTCCTGGAGGTAGTGTATTGTTGGGGGCGGGCTTATGGGTATTATAGCCAGTTTCCTCACTCCAGTGTTTGGCACACCCTCCTGTTGCTGTGGTCCACTTTATGTTGACCAGGGGGTGATGTCCACCCTCTGCTCATGCCATCGTTTTCCCCTGCCATTGTGGAGTTCCCTCTCGAGCCTATAAACCAAAATAAACCTCTTTTTCCCAGAAGCTGCTCTTGGTTGGGTGATTTCTACCAGCAATGCGAACCAGACTGCAGCAAAACCATAGGCAATACGGAGAGAGAAAAATAGAAAATATAAAAGAAAAAATTCAAAAGCTAAAAAAACAGAGAGATAGATATAAATCTGAATGTACAGCAACATTAATATATGTCTACATATAGAAGTTCATATTTGTAATCTATGTTTTAAATAGATCTAAAATAAGTGATAGAACTAGCAATTAACATGCTAAATATGCATATTCTTTACTTTTCTTCCTTCAGTTATTTTAGTGGTGCTTGGGTTTGACCCCAGAGCATTCCAGGACAAGTACTCCAACCCTGAGCTGTACTCTCACCTCCAATACTCAGATTTTACTTTGAAAAAGCCAAACAGTTTTTGTTTTACTTTGAATAAGCTAAACATTTCAAGAGCTAAAGTATTTTAGAGTTGTAACTAATTTTTAAGACTAAGTAAGATAAAAGGCAAGAGTAAATGTTTTTAAAATTAATGGAAATAAATGTACTAAAAAGTCAGTTTGAAGTAGACACTGCTGGCTTATGGTAATGCTTTGCACATTAAATGACTACAATAATACATTGCAGCATGTTGATTATAAAGGGAATCCAGGAATATATACTAATAAGGATGCATGGAATAATGACTAGATGAGGTAACTTCTTTGCAGTGTGCCCCCCCCCATTTTTTTTCCGAGGTAGGCTCTCACTCTAGCTCAGGCTGACCTGGAAATCGCTCTGTAGTCACAGGTTGCCTCGAACTCATGGTGATCCTCCTACCTCTGCCTCCGAGTGCTGGGATTAAAGGCATGTGCCACCAAGCCCAGCCAGTGTGCTTCTTTTAAAGGTGCCATATTTAACATTTACTGATTCATTAACATTCTGTGAATGCTTAAAGAATGAGGTAAGGGACTGGAGAGATGGCTTAGTGGTTAAGCGCTTGCCTGTGAAGTCTAAGGACCCCGGTTCGAGGCTCGGTTCCCCAGGTCCCACGTTAGCCAGATGCACAAGGGGGCGCACGCGTCTGGAGTTCGTTTGCAGAGGCTGGAAGTCCTGGTGCGCCCATTCTCTCTCTCTCCCTCTATCTGTCTTTCTCTCTGTGTCTGTAGCTCTCAAATAAGTAAACAAACAAACAAACAAAAATTAAAAAAATAAGAATCTTGTGAATGTAATTTTCTTAATATACTATGACATATAAAAATAGCTTAGCAATATGATTAATGATGGATAAAAGATGGAATGCTTTACGCAAAACATTAGATATATTGCATTGAAATCCCTGACTTTCTAACGATAATAAGTTAGCCCCAGTAGGAGGCAAGGAGTAACAATCAAGAAACCTAAAGCTGATATGCAGATAAAGGAACTCTCGTCATTTCCTATAAATCCTGAAAGACACTTTTTATGTTGAAAGATAATGAGGGGAGCAGCTCAAGTTTTAGGAGGAAACTAATCATGGTAAATGTCTTGAGCATGGAATCCTCTTCCATTCAACCAAGGGATATCACCCTACACTGAATATGAAGACTGACTATGAAGGTCAGGCAAATAGGAACTCAGTCATCAGGTAAATTATGTGAACGAAGAAACATCAATTTTAATTAATTAATTAATTTAGAGAGAGTGAGAAAGGTCAGAGATTATTGGTGTGCCAGGTCCTAAGCTACTGCAATTGAACTCGAGACACTTGGCCCACCTAGTGGACATTTTCAACCTTGCACTAGCATCCCCTTTGTGAATCTGGCTTATGTGTGATCTGGTGAGTCAAACATGGGTCTTTAGGCTTTCCAGGCCATCACCTTAATTGCTAAACAAGCTCTCCAGCACAGAAACATCTATCTTGCAGCTAGGAACTTTCTTTCCTTTCTAGGGATATCAGAAAGGGAAATCTGGACAAGCAAATGGTTTTACAGTAATGGTCCTTGGACTCCCGATACAACTTTCTATACATAGAGACACAGTGGGCACCAGTAGGAACAAACTAAATATATTAGTTCCTTCTCTGAAAAACACTTGGAGGCCCAACCTGTTAAAACAATTATTTTCTCCACCTGCAAAGAACAGTAGAAGTAAACAGAAAACAACAGAATATAGAATCATTTACTTGGATGAACAATCGACAGAATTCATCATCTCCCCCAAAGAAAGAAACAATACTGAAAAACATGAATGGAGACTCAGGAACCTGTAGGAAAAAGACAAAAGTCCCAGCATGCATATTATTAAGGTATCAAAAAACAAGGAAGAAAACTTGAGTTCAAAAAATATTTTAAAAGGACACTTCGGCTGAAAATTAATGAAAAGATATACCTAAATGTATAAGAAATAGAATGAACTTTAAATATGATAAAGAATTCAAGAGAAAGGGCTGGGCCAATGCCTAAGTGGCTATTTGCTTTCAAAGCCTAATGTCTTGCATTTATTTCCCTAGTATCCAGGTAAAGTCAGATGCACAAAGTAGAGCATGCATCTGGAATTATTTGCAGTGGCAAGAGGCCCAAGTGCACATATTCCCTTCCTCCTTCTCTACCTTTCTCCCATTGAAAATACATAAAATATTTAAAAATATAGTACAAGACAAAAAGAACCATGGAAAATCACAAGCAAATTTTTGAGAACTGTTGATAGAGAAAATGACTCAAAGAAACCATAAATAAATATTTATTACCTCTATAAAAATGTCATTTCAAGTAGCAGCATCTCTTACTGGTACAAGAAAGAAGGGAGTAGCAAGATATTCAAATGATAAAAATCAATTATGGGTTACAGAAAATTATATACTCAGACACCTTCAAAAATATGAAACCTCCACTCTTCTTGAATAATGAGGAGGAAATAAAGTAATTTTTAGACAAAAGAAAACTTAAGAAAAAATTATAGGAAATCTACTCATACAGATTTGCTAAAATAATTGCTTCCAATAGGAGAAAAAAAAAGACTATATCATTTTCGAGAATCAGAAAGGAATAAATAATAATGGATAGAATATATATATATATTGTTATTATTTTCCTCAGGAAATAATGATGAGCCATTTGATATGGAACAATATGATACTATTTACCACTAGAAAAAAATTATATGTATGTACTATATAGATAGATACAATATGTCTATAGCTGAAATTTTTTCCTAGGAAATATTTTTTTAATTTTTCAGCTCATTGATCAAGTGCATTATAAGAAGCATTGGTCAAGTGCATTATAAGAAGGAAGTGGGCACAGAAAAGGGTTCCAAAATAAGAAAAAATAAATTATTGTTGATAAAAGTAATCATTTATCTAGCAATAACTGTAATGTTTTATATATACCAATAAACACAAAAAACTGTGGCTGGGGAGATGGTGCAGAGATTAGGAGTGCTTGCTACTTAAGTTTGAGAGCCAGGATACTGTCTGAAAGTTCCTGAGTTCAACTCTCCAGTATCCACACAAAAAAACTAGACCTAACTATGCATGTCTACAACCCTAGTACGTGGGGGGCCAAGGTCAGAAAATCCTTAAGGATCACTGACCCTAAAAGAGTAGCTCAGGACTGAGTGAGAGATGTCATCTCAGAGAAGTATGAACAAAAGAAAAGGCACCAAAAGTTCTAAGCCATCTCTCCAGCCCACAAGATTCTTATTTTAACCATAATTTCATGTTTAACTGAGTCAACAACTTCCCGTTTCTTTCTATATTACTTTTATTACTGGTTGAATATAACTTGGTAATAAAGAATATTCATCTTAATAGGAATTAGCCTGTAATCTTTCTGCATTCTATTGTTTTATATATAATAGGGTTCTTGGGCCTTATAAAATGACTTACAGAATGTGGGCTATTCTCTTCCAGTGATGAGGCAGAATTAAGAATGGGAGAAAATCTTTGCCAAATATACATTTTACAGAGAATGAACATCTAGAATATACAAAAAACTAAAAATCAAGAACATGAACAACCCTGTCAAAATTCCCATAGCCACCAGAGAAAGGCAAATTTAAAGTCTTTGAGATTTCATCCATTCCATTAAGAATGGCTTACCAAGAAAAAAAAAATGGCAACAAATGCTGGCAAAGATGTTGAGGAAGATGAGACTTTAGCTACTGATAAGAGTGTAAACTATGTATCCATTATGGAAATCAGGGTAGAGGTTTTACAAAAAGTTGCAAATAGAACTACTATATGACTGAGCAATACCACTCTTGGGTATATAATCAAAGCACTAAATATGCTCCTAAAAATAAAATTTCATTCATGTTTATTCCTCTTCTACTCACAATAAGAAAATTCTAATATCTATAATTAATAAAGAACTCAAAAACTAATCAATTAAAGGTCAAGCAACCCATAAAAATGCAAAAGGGAATTGAATATTGAGCTCTCAAAAAAAACCTTCAAATGTCTAATAAAATTTGAATATGTGTCCAATATCTATAGCAATCAGGAAATATTTAAATTAAAATGACTTTAGATTCCATTCCACCCCAGTCAAAAAGGTAATCATCAAAAAAGCTCAAATAACAACAAATGTTGGCTGGGATGTGGAGAAAAAGGAACCCTCATCCACTGCTTCTGGGAGTGCAAACTTCTATAATTACTGTGGAAATCAGTATGGAGACTCAAAAATTTAAGACACCTACTATTCTATCCAGCTATACCACTCCTGGGAATATACCCTAAAGACAATACTGTTTACTACAGAGATACTTGCTCAAACATGTTTGGTACTGCTATAATTATAATAGCTAGGAACTGGAATCAGCCCAGATGTCTATCAATAGATGAATGGCCAAGAAAGATGTGGTACATATTCACATACTCAATGCTAGGGGATAATGAGATAACTAAATTGTCAACAAAGTAGATAGACTTTGTAAAGATCATACCAAGTAAACTCACACAAGCACTGAAAGATGAGGACCACATGTTTGCATTCATGTATGGTCCCTAACTTACAACAACTTGACTTGTGGGTACACTTGACAGGCAACTTACAGGGCAGATAATAGGGGGTGAAAGGGTCTTGTGGGAGGGGCAAGGGTGGTTGTGAGAAGCCTAATCCTAAAACTATGGGTTTTAGCTTATAATTTCCAGTGCCAGTAATGGGTTACACCCCACAGTGAGCTGTTGGCCAGAGAGACCTATGAGGTCCACAGAACAAGGCAGGCTTCTCCCAACACACTTGATTATCTACCAAAACTAAAGGATAGGTCTCTGCTGTTGAAGACACCACAAGCTGCTGACACAAGGAATTGAGAGATTATGCTGGAATGTCAAAGGAGTCCAACTCTCAGATTGACATTCCTCATTGTCTTAGAAAGTGCTACAAGAGCTTCTGAGGAAAATAGCCACCAACACTATGAAAAATCAGAGGATCCTGATAAATACAAAAACAACCAGCCAGACCAAACATGTGTACCTGAAATAGTGGTACTCAGGCTATAGAGGAAACCAATGGCCCTTTTATTGGATAAGAGGCCCACTCAATGGGAAAGAACTCATAGCTGGTACTAGGAACCAAGTCAGAATCCTATGGAGATGATGTTCATAGACTTCAGAAAGTAACTTCAACCAGTCTTTGGCCAAAAGGAGTGGCCACTCCCATTAAAATGTCCTTTGATTAATTTTATTTATCTCCTTTAATCTATGCTGCTCTCACTCTTGGATAGGGAATCTGTTTTCTTTTCTACATAAGGCAGCAATAACTGGAAGACCTATAATCCATCAACATTGCAAGAAAAGATAGCTGATAGCACATCATAAAATGAGCCACCTCTTGCATATCATCCAAGGTCCAGGTGACATTACTGAAGAAATGGCAAGTTAAACATGAGTGCTTCTCTCAGGGCAAGCCTGACAACCTGTACCAGATAAGAGGTAATACACACTGAGAATACTCAAAATGTATCCAAGCAGAAATCCAGAAGTTGCTGAGAGCTCAAAAGTAATTTAGACATATAACATACCTTCCAAGGCTCAGGGAACATTGTAGAATTTGGGACAGAAAGATCATATGAGTCACGGGGTGGGAAGGAATTTCCAGAGGCATTTTCAGACCCCTGCACACCCAACAGGGACTGACTGCTGCATTCATAACATATAACCTTATGGTTAATACCAGTAACTTCACTGAAGAAGGCCCTCAGTTGAATTGGGGTGTGAAGGAACATCCAAGAAGTGAGGATGGGGAGGAGTGATGTGGACTTCTGTCCTTTGGACACCACATAAACTTCACACTCATGAAATCACAGAAGCTATGTTTCCCTGCACAAGATAGGGCCTGTAAACATTCCACAACAGATAGTCGAGGAAATCATGAGGCCCACCTTTCCTTTCAAACTAATGACAGTTTATATTTGTTGGGGATGTTAGAGTCATTCCCTTCAGTGGTATAGTCACTGGTAAGTGGCATGAAGAGCACAGGGTTCAACTAGAGTGGGAAGGGGATAAAAAAGGGATATATATATATATATATATATATGTATATATATATATATATATGTATATATATATATATATATATATATATATATATATATATGAAATTGTTAAAGAGCATGTAAAAAAAAAGATCAATATATCAATGGAATAACATTGAAAATCCATACCTTAGCCCTTATATTTATTGTAAATGGGTAAAATTTCAAGGATGTTCAGAGATTTCAATGGATGAAATGATAAAGTTTTAAACAAATGGTGGAAGGATAACTGATATGTGTACAAAAGAATGAGGCTGGGTCAAGATATCATAAACAAAATTAACCCAAAAGAATCAAGTATCTAAATGTGTGAATTAAAAATGTAGAAACCTTAAAGTATGTGCATACATTCTTTTGAACTTGGATTTAGCAATTTTTGAGGTATTTTATGAAGGTGTAAAGACAACATAGCAAAATAAATATCATAGGGCTGAAGAGATTGCTCAGTGGTTGTGATGCATGCCTGAAAAACATAGAAGCCAAGTTTAATTCCCCAGTACCCATGTGAAGCTAGATGCAGAAAGTGGCACATGTGTCTGGAGTTAGTTTGTAAAGGCTACAGACCCTTGTGTGGCCATTTATTCTATTTCTCTCTCTCTCTTCCTCTCTTTCTACTTTATGCCTCTTTCTATCTCTCTTATTCTCTCAAATAAGTGAATAAACAACCATATAAAATATTAAAAAATAAGTATCACAAAAATTCAGCACGTGTTTTATAGAACTGTATGATAGCAGTGAAGACAATCTATTTTGTGACATAATATTTTGGGTTTTTATGGTAAGTTATGGCCTGATAATGAGTGGCATCTATAATATGTAAATATTATATAAAATATTATATAAAAATGTTAAAATTTAGCAAGAAAACAACAAATTAAAAAAATATGTCAATAATTTAAACTGCTATTTCTAAGGAAATATAACCAACTAATTAGAACATAAAGACATGGTCAGACATTAGTCCTCAGAAGAATGCAGAATAAACCACAATGCAATGTCACCTTCTTAATGCTGCAGTGGTTATAATAAAAATAAAATAACAAGTGTTGACAAGGATATAGAAAAATAGTTATACACTGATTGTGGAATTTTAAAAAAATTGCATAGCCAATTTGGAAAGAAACCCTGCAATTCCTCAAATGTTAGTCATATACTTACTATGTAATGTAGCATGCATATTACTAGCTATACATCCAAAATAACTAAAAGTGTATTTCTCCCCAAAAAAACACCATGCATTAATTCTTTCTAATAACATCATTAAAAATTGAGAAAAAGCCAAATGCCTCTGAAAATATGAAATATAACCAAGATGTGTTATATACATCCAATACATTTTTATTAATCCTTGTCATGATGTACTGACACACATTATCCAGGTAAACTCTAGAGACATTGCACTAAATGAAGAGTGTCAAATGATTGATTTAAATATGCTGAGTGGATCGCAATTTTGTTGCAAATCCAACTTTAAATGTTCCTGAAATATATGAATAGTGAATCAGTTCCTGCCTAAATGTATTTGGCTCACAGTCAGTAAAGTATACTGGCCTTTTATAAAAAAGATTATGAAAGATGATAAGGTTTGAATTAGCAGTTAATGCTCAAATACAAAGCTCTTGGATGATAATGAAGTAAACTGTCTCACCACTAACAGAAGGTTAGACATAACTTACTAGTATGCTGAAAACAGTAATGTGAGAGTTACAGGACTGAAGATAGTAAAATGCTAGCAACACAGTTCTTAGTCTTTTACATTGTTGTCATCTTAAGCCTTTAGCACTTATCCTTTCATTATATTTATCCTATGTCTGTTTTGTGGAGGGCATGACACTAAGTAAAAAAAAAAAAAATCCCATGATTCTGAAATCTGAGACAATGTCATTGTTGTTTTTTTTTTTTTTTTAACTAGACATCATCCTTCTCTCTGAATGTACTGGGAGAATGGATCACAAAAATGTCATCCCTTTCAACTTATAAGCTAGGATTTACAATGGCCTACAGGATGCTGTAGAATTCTCTCTTCCATGAAGTGATAGGAGTCCCTGTCAGCATTAATGGATGTTAACTAGTATTAAATATCAATATAATTCACCTGCAGATATGCAGAACTTGGCTAATAAAGAAAGTGGCAATGCAAACAAAGAGTGATTAAAATCAGCATGTGCTGGTGGAAGCTAGAGAAATAAACACAGAAACTGTATTTTGTGGGGATTTGATCAAGTAATTTGGTATGTAGGGCTGTATGAGCAAGATTACATGGGAATCTCAAAACCTGGGATTTAATAATGAAGCTAAAGATAAAGCTCCTTGTGGGGTTGGCTCTTTAATTTCTGGGAAAATAGTAATTTTCAGTGATGTGGAAATTTCTAAGTTGCTATGGATGAAAGGGAAGGATGCAATAGAGAAGTTGAGATAAACAGGTATGCTGAAATTTATATGTAATGTACCATTAAAAGTCCCCCCCCAAATTCACTATTTTCCAAAATAATTAGGAATATGCTATTCAGAAGAGAAGCAAAATTGTAAATGAATAAATAACTTGATGCCTTTTCCCTATAAACTAGGTAGGCATTATGCAAAGAGAGGCAATCATAGATCCAGGCTAGTTTACAGCCAAGGAGTTGATTGAAATTCAAAAGGCCAGGTAGTGGCACTTAAGTGTTAAATGACAAAAGACCACAATTGCCCTAATGGTCAGCAAAGTGAGAGGGTGCAATCAAGGAGTCTTAATTTTCAAGCCAAAGTAGAGGTGGTCATTAGAGCATGAAGTCTATAGAGGAATAATATATGGGGAAATAAACTGGGCTGTGGCAAAAAAAGTGTGAATGATCAAAAAGTCAAGGGTAATCACCTCTATTAAAATATCATGAGTCCTTTTAAATTTTCTACTACCAAACTTGTATTCAGATTCAGTAGACATGTGACCTATATAGAGGAGAGGGAAGAAATAATTGACTGTGGGATGGACTAGAGGTTGAAAATTCCACATCATACAGAGGATCAGGCTTCATAAAACATTGGACTTGTCTAAAAGTAAAATTGAAGTGCTAGACCAGAGGTAATTTTCTGAAAGAATGGGGCATCATTTTTCATAATGCAACACATCTATTAAATCTTACTCTATATGATACTGTTTGCTTCATGTAATGACTACTTGAACTCTGTATAAGAAAGGATAGAAACAGGAGTGGCTAAATTAACCTTCATTCCCAATGACTATTACTGTAATGCAACACTTGCAGAAGTGAAAATCAAAGTTCTGAAAGGGCAAACCAGTAAAACTCACATTGAAATGATTATGGTTCCATGCATTTCTCATTGTAATTCTTGTGTTCAAGAACATATAAGAGGCACCATAGTGACAAAGGAATTTAACCTTGACTGATAATAGACAGTAGGACTGTTTTTGTCAAGTTAACGGAAATATATGTGGTCAGAATCAAAGTGACCTATTTATAAGCTCTCTGGCACTTCTTTGCCAAATTGTCAATGGAAGTTACATGAAACTAAGTAGGATAGGATTACCAATCATAATATTTTGTAAAAATTCTGGGCCTTCATTAAACCATCCAGAAAATAACAAAGACCTGCCAGAGCAGTAAAGGAGTGTGGGGGAAATTGAGAAGGGATAACAACACAGGAAGATTATATGCATGATGGAATTCCAAGATTAGCTTTTGTGATAGAGGTAGTGTGGTGGTTTGATTCAGGTGTCCCCCATAAACCTAGGTGTTCTGAATGCTAGCTCCCCAGCTGATGGATATTTGGGAATTAATGCCTCCTGAAGGGAGTGTATTGTTGGGGGCGGGCTTATGGGCTTTATAGCCAGTTTCCCCATGCCAGTGTTTGGCACACCCTCCTGTTGCTGTGGTCCATCTTATGTTGGCCAGGGGGTGATGTCCACCCTCTGCTCATGCCATCGATTTCCCCTGCCATCATGAAGCTTCCCCTCCAGCCTGTAAGCCAAAATAAAACTCTTTTTCCCAGAAGCTGTTCTTGGTTAGGTGATTTCTACCAGCAATGCGAACCGGACTGCAACAGTAAAGTGGTACCGAGGAGTGGGATTGCTGCTAGACAACCGACTGTGTGGCTTCGGCCTTTTGGAGCTGATTTTCAAGAGGAATGTGGAAGGAGTTGAAACTTTGGCCTAAGAGATGCTTTGCAGTGCTGTAAGTACAGCTTGATGGTCTACCCTGGTCAGAGCTGAAAGACCCGAAGGCAGTAAGAACTATGGACTGTGAGGTTTGGCTTATGAGGGTGAGAAAAAGCTTTGCTTGGACTGGGCTAGCAGTTTGTGTGAGAAGCTTGCTCTTGTGCCCATGTCCTGAGAGTTGTGCAGGGTTGCTTTGCGTAGAAATGAACTGGTGTGTGCAGAGGGATATGGCACAGAAAGGAAAATCTTTGGGTGAACTGCTGCCCGTTCAGCTGCAACTGAGAGATTACAACCTTTGAGACTGGGCTAGTTGACCTGCGCTGGGGCAACAAGAAGAATGTAGACTCTTTAGAAGGGTCCTGAGTGCTCAAGGAGTGTCCTGTTCTTCAAAGTCTGCTTTAATCCCCCCTGGATTAACAAACTGGCACCCTACCTGGTATTGTGGAGTATAAGAAATGCTGGAAAGAGGGTCATTGAGTTTGCAACACGGTCTTGTGTTTTGAAAGTGGCCATGGGCAGTGTGAAGCAGGTTTGCTGGTTGCATGCATAGAGACCCCATGGGGCCATGAGGAACCGTGGCTTGCAGTGGAGACCCAGTGGAGATGCCGGGACCATGAGATGGCTGCCGAGGAGCTGCCGGCCCCGATGAAGTTTTCCAGGACTGTGAGTAGCCTAGCTGGAGGGGCGGAATTGGAATGCCAGAGACTTGTTGCTGGTTAGAATTATCGGACTTGAAGATTTGTCACTGGTTTGAGTTGCTGGACTTGAAGCTGCAGAGTTTGATATTTGCCCTGGTTGTTTTAAAACTTGTATTGATTGAATGTTTCTTTGCTATGCCCAATGCCATCTTTTGCAGTGTGAATATTTATTCTGTGCCATTATGGGTTTTTTGAGGTTATATTTTGGTATTATGGCTCAGTTAAAAGATCTTGAACTATGGGGATGTATGAACATCATTGAGATTGATAAAAAAAACTATGGGGACTTTTAAAGTTAGACTGAATACATCATGCATGGATATCAGTTTATGGGGGCCAGGGGCGGAATGTGGTGGTTTGATTCAGGTGTCCCCCATAAACCTAGGTGTTCTGAATGCTAGCTCCCCAGCTGATGGATATTTGGGAATTAATGCCTCCTGAAGGGAGTGTATTGTTGGGGGCGGGCTTATGGGCTTTATAGCCAGTTTCCCCATGCCAGTGTTTGGCACACCCTCCTGTTGCTGTGGTCCATCTTATGTTGGCCAGGGGGTGATGTCCACCTTCTGCTCATGCCATCGATTTCCCCTGCCATCATGAAGCTTCCCCTCCAGCCTGTAAGCCAAAATAAAACTCTTTTTCCCAGAAGCTGTTCTTGGTTAGGTGATTTCTACCAGCAATGTGAACCGGACTGCAACAGGTAGTAATACATGTCATCAGTTTCAACATTTAAGGGATACCTTTCCATAAGGTAGACACATGAAAAATGTAGGAGGTGAGCACACAACAGGTGAAGAGGTCTAAATTTTCACAGGACAACCAGAAGTTTTCAGACTTTACCTCTTTATTCTCCAAGTAAGGGGAGATTTATTGCCTAAGAATCTTAACTTCTGCACTCATAAACCTAACAAAATTATCTCAATCCAAGGCTTCCCAAAGAAGTAACCCAACCACTTATTAAGTACAGATAATATACTAATGCAGGTCTGCTCCTGACAGACATGGGACCTCTCTCATTGTTAATGTTGGCTTAAAGACTATATACTGGCTATTCATAATGTATTATCTATGCAGAAACTTTGTTAATACACACAGCCTTCTAAGGTTCTCCTTTTGTCCAACTTTCAGTATCAAGGCAATGACAATCTCTTAGCTACCTACAATTCTACCATATTACATCAATTTTAATAATGAAATATGCAATTTATGTAGTGCTATTTCTACATTTGAGTGTTAATCAACTACTTTATACTACTTGTTCTCAATGTATTTTATGTAATGTGTATTGGCTTCTTCCCAGATTTTGTTTCTTTTTGCAAATATTAACAAACAATGGGGTGTGGGGGGGCATATATATCCATCATTCTTAGGCAGACAAATTTTTGCATAAATCTATATCTATTTGGTCTTTTGTATATGTCTTTTATATGTTGAAAGAATATAATAGATGTCATAGACTTTGTGATCCTAATAGCCAAGCGTATTTACTGACATGTTAAATTATGTCATTCCCTTGTTTTTGTTTTTAGGTATATTAAAACATATATTTACCCTCTGCTATTTTGGTAATTCTAGATTTAGCATATTAATCATTCTATAACTATTGATATGGACCAAGTACTTATAAAATGCTAATATATTAAAGCTTTTACCTCAACTCACAAAAAATAAGATTTTAAATTGAATCACTTATATTTTAAGGCATATATATCAACAACATATATGATATGTATATTATATCTGTTCATCTATAGACACACATTTGTCCATGTTTTTGCTTCCTCTATTCCTTCCAATTTATTTCTGAATATATTTCTAAGGTCATTTACCTTTGGCTCTCTGACATAACTGAAATTTTAGCTTAATTTTTTAGGTGTTTTTCTTCTTCTCCTGGAATCATCATATAGAATTGAGGGACATGAAGACTCAAATCTTGATTTGATCTTCCTGAATGTGCTTTTCTAAAATACTGAATACTACATGAGCAGCTCTCTGTTGTCTCCTCTCCCCCTCTCCATATTCCCAGTCAAACAAATGTGCATGGATATGCACAATTAGCAAAAACAAACATGCTCATTTATTCTAAGCCTTTGAGAAGAAATACCAAGATAGGATTAAATAAGAAATTGATATAAGAGAAGGGAATATTTGTAAGCACAAAATGAACAATGAAATATATCATCTCTAGTGCCAGAACCAAACATTATCTGACTATATTAGTATTAGAATGAATATTTCAACAAAAGTGTAAAGCTGAAGCAGATTTTGTAGCAACAAAATAATTCATTGAACTATAGATTTGTGGCAAATAAACTATTCATTAATATAATCAACATGATGTTAGTGTACATAGTGAAAGAGTCCTAAAAATAATGCATGTGAAACCATGAGGTGATTTTTTTTTTAAAGTTTTCTAAGGTAGGGCCTCACTATAGCTCAGGCTGACCTGGAATCCACTCCAAGTGGCCTCAAACTCACAGTGATCCACCTACCTCTGCCTCCCAAGTGCTGGGATTAAAGGTGTGTGCCACCATGCCAGGCTTATGAGCTTTTAAAATGACTTGCAGTATTATATGATATGGATTCATACAGACATCACAAAGAAAAGATCAAAATGGAATAAACTGGGCTGGAGGGATTGCTTAGTGGTTAAGGCCTGCAAAGCCAAAGGACTTTGGTTTGATTCCCCAAGACCCACTTTAACCAAGAGTTCATTTGCAGTGGCTGGAGGCCCTGGTGTGCCCATTCTGTCTCTCTCTCTCTCTCTCTCTCTCTTCCTTTCTCTGTCAAATAAATAACTAAACAAAAAATAAAATATTTAAAAAATGGTATAAACTACTTGTGTTTGTGGCTAATGGATATATTATGTCCACAAAATTAGCCTCTAAATGCTTATGTTTAAGCTTACATACTAATATTACTCTCAGATTTTTGAGTACAGAAGCTACTCTTTTCACATTCTCATGACCATAATCACTGGGATGACTCAAATCTCACCAAAGTTCTGAGAAGTAATAGTGGACTGCTTCATACTAAATCAGATATCTCTATCACAACCTCGTAGGCTCAAGATCCATTGCAAAACAGATGGAGGAAAAAATGTAAAAACTAAAGGAAGAGAATGCTTACAATAGTCTTCCAGATACAAAATGGCCTTAATATGCATGACCTTACAGTGGTTAATGTTACCTACAAAAGCCTACATAATAGGAGGGAAAAATGATGACATCAAAATAAAAGAGAGACTAAATGAAAAAAAGAGATTCAGTGGAAGGGAGTATTTAGCAAGAAAAAAAATTGAGGTGAGTTGGAGGGGATTATGGTCATGTTATATTGCTTATATTTATGGAAGTTATCAATTTTTTTAAAATATTGAAACATCACTGATATGATTAACTTGTTCTGTAGAAAAAATTGGCATTAACTGTCATAAAACATATACTTTTATAAAGCAGAAAGGAAAATTGATGGAAAAATAGTGTATATAAAAACTGATTTAATTTTTGTTTGCTTCTTTGATTTTTTTTTTAATAGGATCTCACTTATGTATACCAGGCTTATCTCAAACTTTCTATGTACCTGAAAATGACCTTGAACTCCTGATCATCTGTCTTCTACCTCATTAATGCTGGGCTTACAGGTATGCACCATCATCTTGGTTTATGCCATATTAAAGATCAAACTCAGTGCTTCATGAATGATTTGGAATCACTCTACCAATTAAGCTACTTCTCCAACTTAGAACTGAATGCTTACCATATGTAAATCCTATTACATATATAACAGAATATTCATATTTTAATAGTAAAAATGACTAATTGCAATAGAAACCACAAATGAAACTTAATTGAGAAAGATATTATGACAATACTACAAATCAAATATATTTGAAAACAGCTAGAACCAAGCTTAAATTGATATAATTTACTCTCAAATTAAGGAAAAAGTGTTAAGATCAAGTAGTTTGTCATTCGCAAATAGAAATTACTGAAAGTTAATGAATATAGAGCCTGAAAAATGAAAATTACATGTCCCAACCCGCGGGACCTCGTTATTCGTGGGGGCGAGGGGGACCCAAACCTGAAATAAGATGGGCGAGAGAGAGGAAGGGACTCAAGCAAATGTACACTTGTCAAGAGTCCAATTTTATTGAGCCACAGCGGCCTTTTTAAGGGTTAGGGTTAGGGTCTTGGGTGAGGGGGGGCTGGAGGAGGCAGGTGGTGGAAAGTTACAGAATCTTCTTGGCCTTTGGCCTAGGACAGTTTGCAGTTATTCCAAGAATTCCCGGTATAGTTCTCACGTCTCTGCAGTCACCAGGCAGGATGTTAATTAGTTAGGTGTGGCGGGGTGAGGGGATGCAATCAGTTAGGTATGGCAGGGTGGGGGGATGAGGAAAGGTCGGAAGTTGCTCAGGGCAGAAGTTATCTCAGGGCAGAGGTTATTTCAGGGCAAAGATCTGTTCAGGGCTCATCTCCTCATCTCCAACATCTCCCCCTCTTCTGTATACAAGGACCAGGATAGGGAGGTTACCGCGACCCCTTAATGATGTCCCAAAGAAGGGCTTGTTTTGGTGGCCAATTATTTTTGTTTAAGAGTAAAAATGGATCCAGAGGAGCAACCTGACATCAGAGAGGCGAGCGAGCGTTCCCCAGAGTAGGTTGAGCGCTGTTACTCATAGGTCATTGATTTTGATAAAGTCATTTGGATTGACCTTAGAACAAGGGGCACAAATGGTCTGAGCCTGTTAGAAGGGCAGTGCTGGACCCTTACCCGTCATTGGATCGGCCTCCTCTCGGCGAGGTCGTCCTGTCTTAGGCGGGTCGAGACTTAGCCACCCGTTCCGTCGCTGACTTACCAGACCACTCACTTTGTGGAAATGTAACGCATTTTGCTCTCAACAAGACCGTCAAAGCCCCATAAGGATCCTGGAGGAAATATGTTTGGTAGCTAATTAGTATGAGGGGTCGCGGAGACCTGAGTTATTATTTGGAGGGGCGGGACCAAAATTTCCACCCCAGGGTGGGTTTTTGCAGGGAGGTAAAGTCTAAGGGTCGAGATGGGGGGTTGTCTTGTTCTTTTGGCAGGTCAGCGGCAGATGTTTCTTCTGTGGCGAGTCGAGGTAGTGGACTTCCACCGGCTTGATTGCAGAATCTACCTGACGCTTAATGAAACTGGTTAGTCGTCTGAAGGCCCAGGGGCCAAAGGAGATAAGCAAAAGGAATCCAACAAAAGGGCCTAAAAGACTGGGAAGCAAAGTAGTTGTTAGCCAGGGAGATGTGGAAAACCAATTTTTATACCAAGATTCTTGTTGTTCTTGAGTCCTCTAGATTTCTTTTAACTTTATCAAGGCTATTTTGTATTAGCCCAGTCTTATCTAAGTAAAACAACATTCTTCTTTGAGGGCTACACAGAGTCCCCCTTCCTTTAAGAACACCAAATCTAGCCCTCTCTGGTTTTGAAGTACAACCTCAGAGAGTGAGGCCAAAGAATCTTTGAGATCTTGTATCCCCTCATGTATGAGGTTAAGATCTCTGTCCACTAAGGCACTGAGTTGTGAAAAATGCTGTTGGGAGGTTACCAGTGAGGCAATGCCTGTCCCGGCCCCTGCAGCACTAAGTCCCAGGAGCACAGTCAGGGTGAGGGCAGTTAAAGGCTCTCTTTTTGGTCTAATGGCAATGCCTTGATCTATAGTAGTTGTAAAACTTTCAGAATCATGAATGAAAAGTCGTGGCAAAACTATAACTACAACACAATAGTCCTTAGTCTGTAAAAAGTCCTTGTTGACAATAAAGGGAGTCAGCCCCGTGGAACAAGCAAGATAGGAGTTACTAGGGGCTTTAGTATATATAAAGGAGTCATTGATAATAGCAGTTTGGTTGCATACTGGTTCAAGAGTCAGAGGAGGGAGCATATCAGGGCCTAATAGACACAGTCCGAGGCCGGAAATGGATGCAAGAGTAATACCCCCCTCTGGGGCAGAGTGCCAGAATAATCCCTCTGGACTAGTTAGTAGACACAGGAGATGTAAGGATGGCAATTCCCTCATAAAAGGGAGGTCCTAGAACTTTTAATCTGTATGGCATTTCAATCAAGCTCTATAATTTTATTTGAGGAACTTTAAATAAACTTATTTTAAGTAAACTTTATCTATGACAACAGGAACGTATGGTATAGACAGTCTATTTCCCTTTTATTTCTCCCTCTCATGAGAAGACACTCTAACTGCTTTAGGGGGCTGGGTCGAAGACATCAGATCATTTACTACTTCCTGCTGAACGGGACACGAAGTGGAGACTTGTTGCAGTTAGAGAATCTCTCCTAGAGAGGGGAACTATTTTAATGTACCCCAGAGTGTAGGAAGATAATCTTGAAAGATAACTTTGGAAAGAAAGAATAAAAGTAAGGAGTTACTGAGAAGTGAACACACAGCAAACTGGTCTTTTTGTAGGTCGAGGGAATCCAGGTAGACAGGCTTGGATCATCTCAGGACCATCTGAGGATGAGCTGGCTGAGATTTTCTTTCAGAACTGTTCATTAAATGGCACAGTAGTATTTAACATGGCTTGTAAAACAGATGAGATGCTAGCAGAGTTATCAGAAACATATACATAACATTTAATCTTAATAATAAAGAGCTATTTTTTATCTTTGGTTATACATTTTTCTCTGAGTGTTTAAGACCTTGCAGATAGCCAAAAGTTAATTAAGGATTAATTTTGGAGGTCATTAATGGCTCTCCAAAGAGACTTTAGGGACACAGGAGTAGCCCCATAGCTTACTGGTGTCTTTGGCCTGTTAGGATGAGTCAGGGCCATGCTGGCCAAGTAGTTTTCCCTTCTTTGGGAAGTCAGGAGGACTGATTGCTTCTCAATTGTGACTCTCCTGTTTTACATTGTACACCACTTTTGTTTGAGTCTCCATATCCTCCCTGCTCAGGAAGACAGGTGACTTACCAGGGGGCCAGTGTAGAAGTGTCCCATCATCTCCAGTGGCCTCATGACATGGGAGCACAGGCCAAATTATTGACACTTTTTACTCCGATGATTCCAATTGGCTTTGGCTTCTACATAGGTGATTAACACACTTAGAAAGGAAGTTACATCAGCTTGGATGTACATACATATGGAGCACATTTAATTACTGAAATAGACTTAACTAAAGAATGGCACAGGGCTTCTAAAATCATTTTGTCCTATCTTTAAAATTTTTGTTGTACTGTGGTAGCATAAGCCATATATCTGAGGTATAGAAAGTAGGCACATCTCTCATTTTAAATATCCAACATTTATAAGTATAGGCAGAACCTGTTATCAGTCTTGAAAACAGTACCAGCTGATTTACAAACTTAACTTATTTAACCTAGAAAACAAGTAAGACAGTATAAAGTCTTAGCACCTGTGTGAAAACATCTTTGATTAGTTCAGATACCTGTGTGGGTACAAATTACCCAGAGAACATTGGAAACAGAACCATGGAGCTTGATTTTTTTTTTTTTTTTTTTTCAGATGAGGACCATTGTTTGAGCATGAGGCTGTGCCCTAAAGTAGGGAATATGTCTTAAGGGTTAATTTTGTTGTAAGCACTGGACTGAAGATGCCAAAATTGAGACAGTTACTTTACATATAACAGTAGAATCTGGTCTTTTCTGAGCCCAAACAGCTAGCTAAATATTAATATAACCCTTGATAAATCTTTTTGAAAGAAAAAAAAACATTATTTGACAACCAATGATTTTGGCTTAAACTTGATAGCTATTGATTTCATGCACCACAGAAATTTTTATTAACATAAAACAATTTTATGTTTTACCCATGACTTAAATTTGATAAAGCTCAAGCAAACTATCCCAACATACTTCAGCCTGAAAATTTTCTTTTTTTTTTTTTTTCACATCCACACATCTTCATCTACATACTTTAACATTCTGATCTAAGTACCACTCAAAAGACATTTTTAACAAGCACTCTATGTCCCAACATTGAAAAATTCCTTCCCAGTTTTTTTTCTTTTTGGGGCATTCGTGAACCCAAGATCCTCTTTCCTTGCAATACATACATTGATCCTTCTCAAGGGGCTTCCTAAAGCCCTCAGGTTTTTTTGTTGTTGTTGTTGTTGTTTGCCTGTTGCCCAGGTACCCTGGCTGTCTAAGTCTTCCTGATCCTGATGCTTTTTTTTTTTTTTTTTTTTTTTTATCACTGTATCCAATATCCTATTTAAGTTCCTTTCTTGTCTCCTTTTCCCATTATTTTTTCTCTCTTCTGCTTCCTTTTTTTTTTTGTCTTTCTTTTCTTTTTCTCTCTCTCTTATGCTAAACCTTTTCAGCTTCCTTAATTATGTCTGTCAAAGCTAGATCTTGTAAACCCTCCAGATGTTGTAATTTCTTTTTAATGTCTGGAGCGGACTGCCTTATCTATGTCATTGTTATTGCTGCCTGTTGACTCGGAGAAGTAGGGCCAAAAGGAGTATATCTCCAGTGAGCCTCCATCAAGCATTCTAAAAAGATAGAGGGAAGTTACTTTAGCCAGATTCGTGGGGCGGCGAGCAGCCCCCCTGAGACCTGCCATCAGAGCCTGGCGGTAGACTGTCAGTTGCTCCCTACCTTCTGCTGAGTTGTAATTCCATTCAGGTCAGGTGAGATGGAATCCCACATCAATCTCATTTGGGATCTAGGTAGGCTGCTCATTTGGGCCTGAGACATGCTAGGGTCAGGGGAAGGACCAAAGGCTCATACAGTGGAATCAGGTCCTTCAGTTTCTAGTCCCTGCAGTGGGCCCATCTCCTCTTCCCTCGAGCAAAGCTGGAGCAGGGAGAGCAGGGGGCTAAGGTGGGGGAGATGGAATTGGGGCAGAGGGCCACTCAGGAGGGTCCTCTATTTCAGGATATATTTTGGGCTGAGCCGAGGGGTCTGTGGCCATTCGGCTTGGTTTTCTTGTGGCTTGTTGGGCCACTGCCAGGACTCGGGAGCCTGACCATGGTGGGGGGTGGATCCAGGGCTTGACCCATGCCGGGGATCCATCACTAGGCTCTCCCAGACCAGGATGTATGGCTGTTGATCTGGGTGAGAATGGGTCCCTTCTGAAAAACAATATTCTTAACAGCAGAAATAATGGTTAGATCAAATGCTCCCTCTGGCAGCCATTCAAAGGAGCAGAAAGTCTGTTATTTACCTTTTTTAATTTTTATAGATAAGTCATGAGCCTTACTTCTAACTTCAGAGAAATGAGATACCGTCAGAGTCAGGGGGGTCGTCATAGTCTGTCCCATAATTAGAAACAAGAGTCCACAAACAAACACAAAATAGATACTGACAAAAAGAAACCAAAAACCGTGACACCTCCGATGCGTCCAGAACAGAAAACCAAATGCAGTTTCAGATGGAAGATGCCTCTGTGGTTTCTCCTGAAGGAGAAATACACAATCTTCCTTTACCAGATAGGAGACTGTCAGCCACCCTGACTCTCCTCAGATCCTGGGGCGTCCCCCAGGATTGCAGCCTGTGGTCCTGCCAACCACCATTGTCAGGTCCTCACGGTCCTGAACAACAGCTGCCCAAACCGAAATTAAAACAGATCAGAGCAACAGAAATCACAGAAATCACTCAGACAAACACTCAGACAAACACTCAGACAAGCAGCGCTGCAGACATTTACATTGTTTACCTCCAAGGGGGTCTCCGGAGTCCTGGATAGACGTGCAAATCCCTGGACGAGCTCTCAATTGAAAGACCCCCAGAAGGAGACCTTCACTCAAGTCTCGAGATAGCACGCACCCAAAGACACACAGGAGACCCAACTTGCTGCAAACGCATGAGGCTTTATTGAGGAAACCAGAGCTCTGGGGTCGACACATATCTCACACAGGAGACAGAGGTGTCGACTCTTTGCCATTTCTTCAGTAGTAAGTTTTGATTTAATTCTTTATTGACCCTTTGTCATTTCTTGGGATGAATGTTAAGTCCATCAATCATAAACCATGGACATGTCTTATCAACAAAAATAAAAAACTGTATAAGATCCTTTTTCTTTACCCATATTCCTCGCTCTCTGAGAGAGGCTTTAAGCCTCTTTAGACAATGAATGGCCCATCTTGATGGGACGGAATGAAGAGGGAAAACTTACCAGGTCTTGCCGTCTTCTTGGGCGGAGAAGCGGTGACCACTTAACAAATCCTCCGGAGGTCGCTGAACTGGGGGTCTCCGTCCGGTAGGAGTCCGTGCCTCGAGCCGCCACGTTGGGCGCCACTTGTCCCGACCCGCGGGACCTCGTTATTCGTGGGGGCGAGGGGGACCCAAACCTGAAATAAGATGGGCGAGAGAGAGGAAGGGACTCAAGCAAATGTACACTTGTCAAGAGTCCAATTTTATTGAGCCACAGCGGCCTTTTTAAGGGTGAGGGTTAGGGTCTTGGGTGAGGGGGGGCTGGAGGAGGCAGGTGGTGGAAAGTTACAGAATCTTCTTGGCCTTTGGCCTAGGACAGTTTGCAGTTATTCCAAGAATTCCCGGTATAGTTCTCACGTCTCTGCAGTCACCAGGCAGGATGTTAATTAGTTAGGTGTGGCGGGGTGAGGGGATGCAATCAGTTAGGTATGGCAGGGTGGGGGGATGAGGAAAGGTCGGAAGTTGCTCAGGGCAGAAGTTATCTCAGGGCAGAGGTTATTTCAGGGCAAAGATCTGTTCAGGGCTCATCTCCTCGTCTCCAACAATTACAGATATGCACTTCTTATACATATTTAAGCTAGCAAAATCTAAATACTGAAACATAAAAATGAACATATAGGAAAGAAAATGAGATCCCAATACATGGAAAGAATAATCCTAAAGCCAGGCATGGTGGCGCACGCCTTTAATCCCAGCACTCGGGAGACAGAAGTAGGAGGATCGCCGAGAGTTCGAGGCCACCCTGAGACTACATAGTGAATTCCAGGTCAGCCTGAGCCAGAGTGAGACCCTAACTCGAAAAAAACCAAAAAAAAAAAAAAAAAAGAATAATCCTAAAATATAGAGTCATATAAAACAGATCTAAGAACTTAATGAATGAGTTGTCAGTATAGAAATTCAAAGTTGATTTAACATTTAAAAATAAGCCATATGATCTACACATCAAAGGCAGAAGAGTAAAATAGTAATTTAACATGGAAGATTATTTTTGCAATCCTATATCAGACAAGAATTAGTATCTGAATATATAAATATCACCAAAAACTTAAAATAAAACCAGTAAGAACATCTGAATAAAAATGAACAAACACAAATGTCTTGCATATACAGATTTCTCCAAAGATGTTATACAAATAGGCTGCCACTGTATGAAAAGCTGTTACATAATGTTCACAAAATATGAATGAAATGAACAATGAGACATCATTTTGGAGCCTATAAAAATGGCTATTTAAAGGGAAAATGTCAAGCCTGGGAAAGAATGTGGAAAAATGGTATTCCTGTGCATTTTTGTTAAATTTTAAAATGGTGTTGAATGCCTGTCATCCCAAGACTTGGGAGGCATAGGTAGAATTGTGAATTTGAGAATGGACTAGAATATTTAGGAAGACTACATCCTCTTAAAGAATCAAAACAATAAAATGGAAATGCTAACATGAAATACACTATTGCTATTAAAAATAACATTACAATAGATGGTTCACTGGTTAAAAGTGCTTGCCTGCAGAGCCTGATGACTCAGGTTCAATTCCCTAATACTCACATAAAGCCAAAGGCCAAATGGGCACATGCATCTGAAGTTAATCTGGAGAGGCCTTCCTAGTATGCCCATTTTCTCTCCCCCTCATAACCTTTATGTCTCTCTCTCTCTGCTTTCAAATAAATAAATAAGAATACTTTTTAAAAAAATAACATTACATATGATCTTCTTATTCCAAATTTAGTTATATATTGAAATAATGGAAAACATATTCCTAGATTTTTGCACATGCATGCCTACAGTAACAGTATTTACAAGAGCCAGGTTTTGAAAGCCACACAACTATCCACTGATGGAGAAACAAACAAACAAACAAACAAAGGAAGGAAGTTACCCAGAAGAAAAGGAGTTTAATGTGTGGCATACACATATAGTGAGCATATTTATACCTTAAAAATAGGGAGTAAATCAAACCATCTTCAGAATGGGTGAACTATGAAGACATTTTACTAAATGAACAATCCAGTCAGTAAAAGACAAACACTGTATGATTACATTCATTCGAGTATCAGGAACAATCATACCTATAATGAAACTAAAGAAAATATGGGTTGCCAAGGGGCAGGCAGGAGCAATAATTGTGAAGTTTAGTACATAAAGATTTTCAGTTTTGCATGATGAAAAGTGTTTGAAAGATGAACTATATAACAATGTTAATTTACATATTAGTGAACTATGCACATAGAAATCCTTATGATGTTGATGTTTTGTCATTTTAGCACAGCAATAAAAAGTGATCAGTGAAATTTATTGAATTTACAAAATAAAGGAAAACAGAGTTATCTGAATAGGCATAAAATCTCAGAGTGAAAATTAATATTCCCTAATGAAAATTATATCTCTTTGCAGAGGAAATATTAGTAAGATGAAGCACTAGAAAACTCCAGGATTGTCTAGTGCTGGAAAGTGTAACATAATCTGCTGGGGGAAAGTGGGCAGCAACAGTCTGAGTAATCAGAAGTCTAAGACACTCTGAAGCAAACATGCTCACAGGATGTACACATCAGTGCAATAGTGGCACACAGCCTCAGCAGGTAATCAATATCTTTCTGATTGGCTGAGAGATATGCTCAGTGTAAAGGAACACATATCTGGAATTGGGAACCAGATAAGAATACTATGGCAACAAAGATTATGTTCTCCAGTGTCAAGCTCTCACTAGTCTTTGTCTATAAGAGGGGTTAAATACATCAAATTCTCCCTAAATTAATAATGATTATCCCATTTAAACTATGCTGACTTCACTTTCCATTGGGGAATCTGTTCTTCTTTTGCAGAAGGTAGTGAGACTGGAGGAGATAAACTAGTCCTCTCACTTCAGCCAAGCCACAGCTGAAACCACAAAGGAACTGGGAAGAACAAGTGTGCTGTTACTATGGTGAACCTGACAGTCAGCACCAGGGTGAAGGAGGTAGATGCTTAGTATACTCAACACATACCAAAGCAGAGATCCAGAGGCTCCTAACAGCTCATCACTAAGTAGACTTAAAACTCACACAATCACAGCTCAGGGATTTTTGTGGAAGAGGGGTCAGAAATATTGTAATCATGCACAGAGGCATTGCCTCCCCCCAAAAATATAACTGATTTCTGCTCCCACAATGCATAAACCACAACCCCATGGGAATTAACTGCAACCCCATCAAGGATTGTCATCAACAGAATGGGGGCAGGGAACCAGGTTTAAATAGCTATGTTCTCTTACAGAAACACAAAGTAACAAAAAACATGTGAATTCTAGGAACCAGTTGATAAGCTTCAGTAAGCCCAACATTGGAAAACATGCACTTTCAAATAACAGAAAACTACACTTCAATTTCAGCTGTTTCTCCACCGGTTCCAGGACGAATACTAAAAGTCTTTCAAGCAGAACTTACCCGAAGGGCATTTTTTTGCATCTACATCACTGGATTCAGAACACTAATATCATACCAGCATCTAGTGAAAGCAATGACTACTCATATGATACATTCACTGGTAAGATATCTTTTAAAAACAGAATATTTTTATTTTTTTCATTTATTTATTTAATTTTGAGGAAGGGTCTCACTATAGCTCAGGCTGACCTGGAATTCACTCTGTTGTCTCAGGGTGCCCTTCTAAATCTGCCTAATGAGGGCTGGGATTAAAGGTGTGCACCACCATGCCCGGCTTCTTTCAACTTTTTTATTCGATATGGACATATTTTGCATGTAAATATCACATGTTGGTACTATCCTTTCCCTCCTCCCTGACTCTTTTCTGAAGAGACCTTCCTCCTTGGGTATGCAGGTCAACCCCATGGGGATTGTGGGTCATGCCTTATGGGCGGTGGGGGGGATGTCTGTGCAAAATGTCCCAACTTGTGGATCTAACAATCTTTCCACTCCCTCTTCTGCAAAATTCCCTGAGACATGCTGAGAGTATTTTAAATCTACTTCAGTGATGGGCACTTATGTTTGAATGTCTGGTTTGTTAGGTGTTGAGTGTCCTAAGTATCTTTCTCCATCATCCTTGTGCTGATATCAGATACACCGAGAAAGCATAACTCTTGTGCATTTCCCTAATTCCACTGTGGTTTCTGCTGGGGCTGAGGTGGAGTGAACTAGGTCATTTATTTCCTCAGGTCTAGCTCCCATTTGAAAAGAGAGCATATTATCCAATGGAGAATGAAGTCAACACTCATTAAATAAGATAACCATTATTAATTTAGAGAGAATTAATAGGGTTTAGACCCTCTTATAGCCCAATGTTAGTGGGAGCTTGACAATGGAAAGCAGAATCATTATCTGGATATGATTTTGACTTGTTTCCCATTTCCAGATATGGTTTCCTTTCCATTGATTTGTTAGACAATCTAAGAGCATTTGGTTACCTACCATGGCTGTGGGCCTCTATTTGCACTTATGTGAGCATCATGTCAGGTTGTTTGCTTCTGAATTGCTTAGACATTGAGTTGATTGAACAGATGTTGGCCACTTTCCTCCAGTAGCTCACGGAGTACCTTCCAGCAATAGATGGGCTAATTGTTTGGGAACTGGCATTCTTCCAGGTTCCAGCCAGGTGTCTCCGTGGTTCATGCCAACAGTATTTGGTCTCTTCAGCAGTAGGGTCTTACCATTAATCTCTGGTGAGTAATCAAGTGCTCTGACTGAAGTCTGTCTTGTTTGTTTTGGGAAATGTAGTAGGTCTCTCTGAATAACAACTTCTTATGGATATAGACCACATCCTGGTGCAGGGAATTACAGACCAGCACCAAGGGAAAAGAAAAAAAAGAAAAAGCCATATAAGAAAGAAAAATAGGAGAAATTTGGGGTTAAGTTTCATCTCACTCTCTCCAGGCTACTTTGATTCAGATGCCCCCTCTAAGGTCCTCTTATGGGTTGCAACTTTTACTCTGGCTTCCAGGATATAGGATTCTATGGTATTAACTCAATTTGTATTCAGTTTTGTGTTCTGCCAACCAATTACCCTCCCTTAAGCCCTACACTCCTTATTGTCCAAGCCTCAAGATGCTCTTCAGTTATGTCAGCAACTGGTGCCAATCCAGGTTAGGAATTGCGAAGAGTGAGATCATGTTATGATTGCTTTTCTGTGATTGTGTGAGTTCACTTAGAATGATCTGTTCGAAGTTCCACCATTTTTCTACAAATTTCAATGGGTCATTTTTTCCTACTGCTGAGAATAATTTCATCATGTAGATATACCACAACATGGTTATCCATTTATCCAATGATAGCCACCTGGGTTCATTCCAGTTTTTAGCTATTATGACTTGAGCAGCTATAAACATGGTTGGGCAAATATCTTTGAACTGAGATGTGGAATTTTTAGGATAAATGCCCAGTAAGGGAATAAGAGAGTCTGATGGTAACTCTACCTTCATCCTTTCAGGGGTTTCCATATTGAATTCCACAGTGGTTGTACAAGTTTACATTCCCACAAACAGTAAATGAGTATTCCTGTTTCTCCACGGCCTCGCCAACATTTATTTTCATTTAACATTTTAATGTTTGCTATCCTTATTAGAGTAAGGTCGTCCTCATAGTTGTTTTAATTTGCATTTCCCTAATGGTTAGTTATGTTGAACATTTTCGTAACTGTGTGTTAGCCATTTGTTATTCTTCCTCTGGAAATTCCCTATATAGTTCCCTGCCCCACTTTTGGAGTGGGTTGTTTGTTATTGTTTAGTTTTTGAGTTATTTGTAGACTCTAGATACTAGGTTTCTGTCAGTCAGTAATTGGTTGGCTCTGCATATGGTGAGTTTTTCTGTGCAAAAGCTTTCACGCTTCATGCGGTCCCATGGTTTGAGTGCTTGTTTCATTTTCTTGACTATTAGGGTTTTATTCAGGAAGTCGTTTCCCAGTCCTGTATCTTAGAGAGTGCCTCTTATTATTTCTTCCAGTAGTTGAAGAATTTCAGGTCTTATAATTGAGGTCTTTAATCCATTTGGATTTAATTTTTTGTATGGTGAAATGAGTGGGTCTAATTTCATTTTTCTACATATGGTCATCCAATTTGTCCAACATCATTTGGTGAAGATGCTATCTTTTCTTCAGTATGCATTATTGGCCCCTTTATCAAGGATCAAACAGCTCTAGCTGTTTGCCCTAAGGTCTGGGTCATCAATTCCATTCCACTGGTCTATGTTTCTGTTTTTGTTTCAATTCCATGCTGCTTTGGTCACTGTGGCTTTGTAACATACCTTTATATCAGGTATGGTGATACCTCCATAGGTGTTTCTTTTGGTCAGGATAGGTTTGGATATACGAAGCCTTATACCATTCCATATGAATTTTGAGATTTTTTTTTTCAATCTCTGTGAAGAATGATGCCTGTATTCTTATTGGTATTGTGTTAAATCTGTATATTGCTTTTGGTAGAATTTTCATTTTCACAATATTAATTATACCTATGCAAGAGTATGGGTGGCCTTTCCTTCTTCCTTTATCCTCCCTATTTCTTTCTTGAGTGTTCTTATAGTTTCATTTTATAGTTCTTTCACATACTTTTTAGTGTTATTCCAAGTTATTTAAATTTTTGTTGCTATTGAAAATGGGACAGCCTCACTGATTTTTTTCTCTGCATACTTGTCCTTTGCATATAAAAAAGTGACTGATTTTTGTGCATTGATTCTGTATCCTGACAATTTGCCAGAGGAATTTCTCACCTTTAGAAGTTCTGAGATGGAGACCTTTGGATCACTTATATATAGGATGATGCCATCTGCAAATAGAGCTAACTTGATTTCTTCCTTTCCAATTTGAATCCCTTTTATTTATTTCTCCTGTCTTATTTCTTGGGCTAGTGCTTCTAGTACTATGTTGAGCAGTTGTGAGAGTGGCCACTCCTGTCTTGTTTCCCATCTCAGTAGGAACTCCTTGAATTTTTCCCCATTAAGTATTATTTGTGCTTTAGGAGCTTTATATATACCTTTATTGTGTTGAGATATAAACCCTCCATGGTATTCTTTGCAGTGTTTTAAACATGTAGTGGTGTTGTATTTTGTCAGCAGCCTTCTCTGCATCAATTGAGATAATCATGTGGTTCTTATGGTTCAGTTTATTATGTTGACCTATTTCCATATGTTAAACCATCCCTGCATCCCTGGGATGATGTCTACTTGATCAAGGTCGATAATGATTTTAATGTGTTGTTGAATTTGGTTTGGAAGGATTTTGTTTAGGATTGTTACATCTAAGTTCATTAGGGATATAGTCCTATAATTTGCTATCCTTGTTGCATCTCTGTCTGGTTTTGGTATTAGGGTAATGCTAGCTTCATAAAGGAGTTGGGGAAGATTCCCTAGTCTCTGACTATGCAGAATACTTTGAGAAAAATTGGTTTCTGTTCTATGAAGGTTTGATAGAATGCAGCTGAGAAGACATCCAGCCCTGGACTTTTCTTTTGGGGGATATTTTTTATTTCTTTTCAATCTCCATGGATGTGATAGATTTGTTTTGGAGATTAATCTGCTCTGAATTTAGTTTGGATAGCTGGTATGTGTCTAGGAATTCATATATTTTTGGAGATTATTTAGTTTTGTGGAGTAGACATTTTAGAAGTATGCCCTGATGAGCCTTCCAATTTCAATGATGTCTGTTGTGATCTTTCCTTTTTCATTTCTGATTTTCTTAATTTGAGACTTCTCTTTGCTTTTTCCTGATCACTTTGGCCAGGAGTTTGTCAATATTATTTATTTTTTTCAAAAAACCAACTCTTCATTTCATCTATTTTAAAAATTGTTTTCTTAGATTCCAATTCATTAATTTCTGCTCTAATCTTGATTACTTCTTTTAGTCTCGAGATCTTTCAGTTGGATTTTTTGTTTCTCCAAAGTCTCTACATGGACAGTAAAGTTATTAATTTTTGGATCTCTCCTTCTCTCTCTCTCTCTCTCTCTCTCTCTCTCTCTCTCTCTCTCTCTCTCTCTGCAATGAAGTCATTTAAGGCTATTAATTCTCCCCTTATGACTGCCTTCATTGAGTCCCAAAAGTTTTGGTAGATTGTATTTTCATTATCATTCCATTCTAGCAATTTTACAATTCCATTTTTTATTTCTTCTACAACCTGTTCATTGTTTAAAAGTGTGGTGTTTAGTCTCCAGGAGCTGGTAGAGTTCTTCATTTGCTTCCTGTTGTTAATTTCTAGCTTTAAAGTATTGTGATCTGACATGATGCAAGAAGTTACTTCAATTATTCTTACTATATTAAGGCACACTTTATGGCCTAATATATGGTCAATTTTGGAGAAGGTTTGCTTCTGAGTAGAATTTCTATTCTGTAGAGTTGGGGTGGAAAACTGTACTTATCTGTAGGTCTAGTTGATCTATTGTTGAGATCTATTCTTTTCCTTTTGATTTTCTACTTGTATAATCTGTCTATTGTTCATAGTAGAGTATTGAAGTCTCTGAGTATGATAGTGTTGACATTTATTTCTGTTTTATTGTTGAGTAGATGTAGTTTTATAAACTGTAGTGCCCCTGTGTTTAGCACATACATATTTATGTTTGTGATGTGCTCTTGTTGGGTCATTCCCTTGATGAATAAGAAGTAGCATTCTTTGTTCTTTTTGATTACTTGATGTTTGAAGTCTATTTTATCAGATATTAATATAGCGCCAACCACTTTTTTTTATTTTAATTTGCTTTGAATATCATTTTCCATCCTTTCACCCTGAGGATGTGTCTATTTTCAGTGGTTAGGTGGATTTCTTGAAGATGGTAGATAGAAGGGTTCAGTTTTTTGATCCATTCTGATAACCTGTGACATTTGGTGGGTGAGTTAAGACCATTAAATATTTAAGGTTATTACTGTGAGGTTTGAATTAATTCCTGCCATGGTGAGGTGTTTTATGGGGTTTGGTGCTTTTTTTGTGTGTTATGTACTGCTTAGAGCCTGGTTTATTTTGGTATTGTGATCTTCTTCTTGTTGGCTCTTGAGATTGGTTGTTTGACTCTTCTCTATGGAGTATTCCCTGAAGTGTTCTCTATAGGTTTGGCTTTGTGTTCATATGATCATAGAGATGACTTTTTTCATGGAAAGGATTTTTTTTTTTTTCTTTCACGATTTATTGTGAGGGATATTTCTGCTGGGTAAAGTAGCTTGGGTTGGAAGCCATAGTTTTTCAGACTCTGAAGTGTTCCATTACAGGCCCTTCTGGCTTTCAGAATGTCCATTGAGAAATATGATGTAATTCTGATGGGATTGTCTTTGTATGTTGTCAATTGCTTCTCTATTGCTGCTTTTAACATTCTCTTTGTTTATGTTATTAAGAATTTTAACTATGATGTGTCTTGGAGAGTTTCTTCTTGGTCCTGACTGTTTAGTGTTCTGTGGGCTTCTTTTATCTAGATGCACCTCTCTTTTGCAAGATTCAGAAAATTTTCTTCAATAATATCATTGAGTATGTTCTCTTTGTCTCTGGACTGGATTTCCTCTCCTTTTGGTATACCCATGGTCCAGATGTTTGATCATTTAAGGATATCATATTTGGTTCACAGGATTTTTCTAAACTTAGCAACGTTTATGACCTCCAGATCAATTTCTTCTGTCTTGTCTTACAAGTCAGAGGTTATGTCTTTCACATGAGTAACTCTGTTGGTAAGGGGTTCAAAAGAACTTTTTGTTAAATTTCTATTTGATTTATGTTTTATATTGTGCTATTTTGTATCATGTCCATTTATTTTTTGAGGGACAATTTCACTTAGATTTCTGATTTAATTGATGCTTCCTGTAGTTCATACTTGTATTTGATCAAGTCTTCATTAAGTTTAATCAACCAGTTGTTGAGTCTTCCATTTTTTGATGACTTACCTTCAATTTATTCATATCTCTTTGGAGGGCTCTAACATTTTCTTGAATCAATTTGAGTCTACTCTCAAAAGATGAATGTTCTAGGAGATGATTCTGTTCAAAATTCATTGGTATAATTTTTTTTTCTTGTTTGCTTCAAGTTCAATGATTTTTTTTTTAAATCATGGTCTAATTGGTTGTTGTGTTTTTATTTTGAGAATGAATTTTGTTGATTTCTCTTTGATTTCATTGGACACATCAATAGTAGGACTAGGCATCCTTGGTGGAGGTCCCTCAGTTTTCTGACTTTCTTTGGCTTTTTTTCATTGTTGTCTACCCATTTTATGAAAACTATTTATTTTATTGAAGAGGAAGCAAGATTTTGTCATTTGGCTGTTCACTGTTTGACACAGGTGAATAGGAATGCTGGTTCCTAGTGGCCAGCTAGGATACCAGAGTGAAAGTCCTGATTCTATAGCTCATAGAGGGACCAGGTCTCCCCAAGTGAGGCATAATGGGACCTATCAGGGCTGGAGGACTGGAAGGAGCAAGGGAACAGGAATCTGGCCTACTTTGTGCTGCATCTTCCTAGACCTAGACCAGTGCATGAAACCGATGACTGGGTAGGTGGGAGGAGCCCAGATACAGGGATGTGGCCTACTCACTTCAGACCACTGTCTATCCACACACTCTCTGTGCAAGGAACTCAGATCCTGGAGGTTATAGGCCAGAAATGGGTCTGTCCTACTCACTCCAGACCACCATACCTACCCACAGGTTATCCAGGCAAGGAACTCAGATCTGGGAGGTGGGAGGAGGCTATAAATGGGAATGGAGTACTCACTGCAGTCCACTGCACCTGCCCACACACTGTCTATACAAGGAACTGAGACATTGGAGGTGACAGTAGCCCAGAAATGGGTCTGGCCTACTCACTTCAGAACGCTGCACCCACCCACACACTATCCACACAACAAACTCCTTATTTTTATTTTAAAAATATTTTTTTCATTATTTCATTTATTTATTTGTGAGAGAGCAAAGGGGGAAAATAGAGGAAAGAGAGAGAGTGAATGGGCTCACCAGGGCCTTCATCAGCTAAAACGAACTCCAGACACATGCACCAACTTGTGTATCTGGCTTACATTGGTCCTGAGGATTCAAACCTGAGTCCTTTGACTTTGTAGGCAAACACCTTAGCCACTAGGCAATTTCTCCAGCCCTAAATATATTTTTTATTTTTATTTATTTATTTAAAAGAGAGAGAAAGAGGAAGAAGCTGGGAGAGAGAAAGAAAGAAAGAGAGAAGCAAATAGAGAATGGGTGTGCCAGGGTATCCAGGCACTGCAACAAACTCCAGACACACGTGTCACTTGTGCTTCTGACTTAAATGGGTCCTGGGGAATCAATCCTAGGTCCTTTGACTTTCCAGGAAAGTGCTGAACTGCTAAGCCATTTCTCCAGACTGGTAAGATTTCTCTATATTGCTGTGGGTTCTTCTATCTAAGTGATTATCTACACCAGAGTATAGTAGAACTCTAATGCAAACCCTAAGAAGAATCAGATAAGAGAATACTCCTCAAAATAAGATATTTGAAGCAGCCATATTCTGAGAAATGTAGAACAAAGCCTGCACACACACACACACACACACACACACAAAAAAAAAAAAAAAAAAAAAAAATCAAGAGAAGATATGGAGAGTTTGCTTAGTGGTTAATGCATTTGTCTGCAAAGTCAAAGGACCTTGGTTCAATTCCCTAGGACCCATGTAAGCCAGATGCACAAGGTGGCACATGCTTCTGGAGTTAGTTTGAAGTGGCTGGAGGCCTTGACCCCCATTTTCTCTCTTTCTCTCTCTCTCTGACTCTCTCTGTCTCTCTTTCTCTCTCTTTTGCTCTCAAATAAATAAGAAATAAATTTAAAACAAGTCAAGAGAAGACTAGGCTGTATATTAATGTATGGATACCTCCCCTACACAAACATACATATGAAAAATAACAAAATAAGAATTGGAGTACAATTAAAAAATATGTGGATTTTTTATAGTGGCATATCAGATGGATAAGAAAGGAAGAAAATGAGCAGAATATTTTGAATGTATAATGAATGAATTTTTTTTGTAAATTAATGTGAAACACCAAACCACAAATCCAGGAAGTTCAAGAACAAATACCAATCAGTATGAATACATCCAAATGTACCTCTAAACATATCATTTAGAAAATATATATCAAAAATGAATAAAAAAATTTGAAAACCTACATATAAGACAGCATAACAATGTAAGAGTAAAGATTAAAATTACATCCAAATTTTTTCCTCAGAAAATATAAATACAAGTAGAGAATGAAGTAATCTATTTAAAATGTTGATTTAAAAAAAAAAAAAAACTAGACTGGAGGGGTGGCTTAGTGCAAAGCCAAAGGACTTAGGTTCGATTCCCCAGGACCCACATTAGCCAGATGCACAAGAGAGCACATGCATCTGGAGTTCATTAGCAATGACTGGAGACCCTGGCACCCCTCCATTCTCTCCCTCTCTCTCTCTCTCTCCCTCTTTCTCTGTCAAGTAAGTAAACAAATAAATAAAAACTTTGACCCTAGATTTTTACATTTTGTGATGTTACTCTTTAAAAATGAAAGATATTTTTTCCTCAGAGAAAACACATTGTTGGCAATAGAATTAATTGTCTTTAAAGAAATATTTTATTATGATGGTCTTGTGTAGGTAGTGTCAGGCAGGCACTGTGAGGTCATGGATATCTAGGCCATTTTGTGTCTGGGGAGAACACGTTGTAAGGAGTCCTACACTTCTTTGGCTGTTACATTCTCTCCACCACCTCTTCAGCAATAGACCCTGAGCCTTGGAAGTTGTGATAGAGATATTGTAGTACTGAGCCCTCCTGTCACTTCTTCCCAGCACCATCATGCCTTCTGAATCATTCCAAGGTCACTGCCATCTGAAAAGGGAAGATTCTCTACCAAAAGTGAGAGTAGCATTAATATAAGGATATGAACATTAAGAGAAGTGCTTATTGGGCAGTTTGATAAGCATGGTATATACATTTAGCCAGATAGCAGCAGACGTTACACCCCTAGGTCTCAAGACTACCCCTGTTTTAAGTTTTCAGAATCAGGGATGTACTCCTTCCCATGGAGTGGGCCTCTAGTCCAATTAGAAGGCAGTTAGTTTCCACCATGACTGATTGAGATGGGGAGGGTATATGATGTAGAATGGAGTTTTAAAGGGGAAAGTGGGGACAGCGAGGGTATTACCATGGGATATTTTTTATAATCATGGAAGTTGTTAATAAAAAACTTGAAAAAAGAATAAAATCAAAGAAAAAGAAAAGAAAGAAAGAAATATTTTCTTTTTATCTGTCTACCTACCGACCTACCTATCTATCTGTCATATATCTATCCATCTATTCATTTAGAAAACAGAGTGTACTATATCCCAAGCTGGCCTTAAAATTCCTTTGTAGGAAAGGAAGACCTAGATAATCTTTGCCCACACATTCCAAGTGTTTATATTTCATGAATGGCAACATTTTCAACAAATGGGATTAGAAAATTGGACGACCATATGTAGAAAAATGAGATTATACCTACTCATTTCTCCATACACAAAAATTAAGTCCAAATGGATTAAAGTCCTCAATATAAGACCTGAGACTCTTCAAATACTGAAAGAGAAAAATGGGACTCATGCTCCATGATATAGGACTGGGAGAAAACTTCCTGAACAATAACTCAGTAGCCAGGCAAACTAAACATCACTCAACCAATGGGATTTCATGAAAGGAGAAAATCTTTACCAGCTATGCCACTGACAGAAGCATAATATCTAGAATCTACAAAGAACTCAAAAAAGTGAACAATAAAAGATCAAATAACCCACTCCAAAAGTGGGCAGAAAGAATTTCAGAGCCACATGCTGGGTCATGACACTCAGAGACATTTCTCCTACCCATAACTGAGGGCTAACTGCACAATGCATAACCCATATACCTCAACAAGGAGGGACCAGGGCCGGGGATAGGACATGGATAAGCCTAACAATAGTACCAACTTGACTGTATTCACTGAGTACAAAACTAATGAATAAAAAGTAAATTAATTTGAAAAAAACAAGATATGGTACATCTTCATGATGGAATTCTACTCAGCAGTAAGGAAAAAATTACACAAAGAAATTTGTAGCATAATGGTAGAACTTGAAAAAGATCATTCTAAGCAAACTCTCACTATCACAGAAAGACAATTATCACATGGTCTCACTCATCTGTGGTTCCTAACCTGGATCAGCTTGAGTTGTTAACATACCTAAACAGCATCTTGAGGTTTGGACAATAGGGAATGTAGGGCATGGTGGAAGGGGACAGGTGGGGAAGAACACAAAACTGAGGCTTCTGCTTGCAAATATATATATATATATATATATATATATATATACACATATATTCTTCATATTTTTTATATATTGTAACAACTATACAAATAGATTCAGTGAATTTCAGATTTCAGTTCAGGAATATGTTGTGCATAGATCATGCCCTCTCACCCTTGAAAATTTTCCCTGCTTCCCTTTAGCCACTTTTAGTGCTTTTAATTTGAAAATAGCTTTTTTTTCCCATATATGAAAACATAGCATTTTCTGACATTATACTCATGACACTGACAGAAACTCAGTCTTATTAGCCAGGCACTGGGCCTTATGCACCATGTTCTCTAAGAGTCATTTATCGACTGCACTTACGCTGATTCCAAATAGTGGCTACTGTGAAATTCTTCAATAAACAGATGTATACACATCTCTTTTATACTGACTTCATTTCCTGATACACACCTTGGAATAGAATAGCTGTATCACATGGTTACATGGAGGAACCCCCAGAAAGTATTCCGTACAGGTCCTACCCACATACAACTTCACTGGTTTTATCTGCCTGATGACTAAAGAAAAAGGAATCATTCATAACCTTGTAGACCAGGTGTGTCTAAATTTCTATTCTGACTTAGGTTTTTGGATGAAATGTTTTGATACATTAAACATTTCCTGAGATGGAGAGATGGCAAAGACTCTTCACTCTGCTTGCTTTGTGGTAGAATCTCTTAAACTAGATGCAATGCAGTTGTCAATCCTTGTAGGTGGTTCCACAATTTGTTGCACATACACTTACCATACTGTGACAGACTGCTCCCCAGGTTAACATATAGTAGTAATCTTTCCATAACACATTTTGTTTGTGTGGTTAATTTATCTCCTCCTGCCACCTTCTGGATCCCAGTTGCTTGAAAATTTATTTTTCATCCTTACAGTACTATGTCCACGCAGGTGAGAGGTATCTCTTTTTTTCTGGTTTTTTTTTTTTTTTTTTTTTTTTGGATCTTGTCTTTCACATCAGCCAGTCTGTGTCCTAATTATTTACATTTGTGGCTGCAAATGTTATGTACTTTGTCCTGTCCTTTTTTTTCTGGCTTTCTCCTGGTAGTTGCGAATGTATTTTGCTGCTCATTTAATGTTCTCTTTAATTGTTTACTATATTGGTAATATTTGATGCTGTCTTCTTTCTCACAAGTAGATATAAATTTTTTGGAATTTATCATTTTTTTTTTAATTTTTAAGCTATGGTCTACTCTAATCCAGGCTGGTCTGGAACTCACTCTGTAGTCACAGGCTAGCCTTGAACACACTTTGTAGTCCCAGGCTAGCCTTGAATTCACTGATCCTCCTACTTCTGCCTCCAAACTGCTGGGATTAAAGGTGTGCCCACCCACACAAAGCTTATTCACATGTTTTTGTGATGGTATTTGTCAAACTTTATCTCCTCTGGATGTAAGACACCCTTAAGCACCTTTTGCAATTCTGGTCTAGTGGTCACAAAATAAACTAATTTATCTTTGTCATTGAAGCTCTTTATTTCCCCTTCAACTGTGAAGGATAACCTTACTGCATATAATAATCCTGATTTGTAGTTACCTTTTTTTTTTTCAGAACCTGAAATACATCATTCCATGCCTTCCAGGTATATAGAGTTACTTCTGAGAAATCTAATGTTAGTCTAATATATATTCCTTTAAATGTGATGTGGTGCTTCTCTCATGCAGACTCTAACATTCTTTTTTTAAAAAAAAAAAACTTATTTATTTATTTATTTGAGAACAACAGACACAGAGAGAAAGACAGATAGAGGGAGAGAGAGAATGGGCGCGCCAGGGCTTCCAGCCTCTGCAAACGAACTCCAGACGCGTGCGCCCCCTTGTGCATCTGGCTAACGTGGGACCTGGGGAACTGAGCCTCGAACCGGGGTCCTTAGGCTTCATAGGCAAGCGCTTAACCGCTAAGCCATCTCTCCAGCCCTGTAATATTCTTTATTTGCCCTGTACTCTTGACAATTTAACTATAGTACGGCATGAGGTACTTTTACATTTATCAGTATTTGGGGCTCTGCATGCTTCTAGTACCTGGTTGTCCATGTCTTTCCCAAGATTTGGAAAATTCTATGCTATTATTTTATGAAACAGGTTATCTATACCAGAAACCTGCTGCTCTTCTCCCGCAAGTAGGCCAATGAGCCAAGTGTTTGCTTTTCATAGTGTCCCAAAGCTTACACATTTCCTCATCCAGCTTTTAAAAATCCCTTTTTGTCTTTATTTCTTTAACTAACATTTTAAAAGTCCTGTCTTCAATTTCTGTGATTCTTTCCTCCACTTGATACAATCTGCCATCTTGGCCATCATTTTTTTTTTAAATAATCAGATTTGTTGAGCTCCTCAGATTTGTGATCTCTGTTTCAATCTCTTTCATAATCCCTCTCTTGTTACTAGACTTGTAGTAAAGAGCCTCATTCACCTCCTTCCAGTTCTTCACCTGCATCTCCTTCAGCTCCTGCAATGCCTTTCTATCCTCTTCCATACTCTCTTCAAGTGCAGAAAATTGCTTATTCACCTCCTCTATAATTGCACAGATGTGTTTATCCATCTTATGCACAACCTCCATACACTGATATATGCTGATTCAGTTGTTTTTTGACCATTGGTTCAACTTCCTTGATGTCTCTGGAAACAGTTACCATACAGTTTTGAACTTTAAGAGGACTCCTGTTAGACATTTTCTCATTTTTCTTTATTTCTATGCTTAGACTTGCTCATTTGGCAGGATGGATGTCTCTTACAATTTTTTATGTGATGGTCCTCTCAATGACTTTCTCTTGACCAATGTGCTTTGGAGTTATCACCCCTGATACTGATCTACAGCAAGATTTAACTCACTCAAGTCAGTCTCCAATGCAGCACTTCCAGCAGGTTTTCTTTATTTTTTTCCTCACATGACCCTATGTCTGCCAGGGAGCTAAATCACAGAAAGACAATCATTTCATGCTCTCACTCATCTGTGGTTCCTATCTTGGAACAGCCCAATTTGCTGACATAGCTGAATGGCATCACAAGGCTTAGACAACAGGCAGGGTAGGGCTTGTGGGAAGGAGACAGGTGGGGGAGTAACACAAAACTGAACCCTCTGCTTGCAAATAAATAAATATTCAAAAACAATTTCAGAGAAGTAACCGATGAAAAGAAATAAGACCTTTGTTACTCTGATTGTTTGTTTATGGAAACAGCAGAGAACAATCTTTCATAACAGGCATACCAATGCATTTGATGAGTGTTTATTCACACACATGTACATGCATACTGATAACATTGTGAGAGAGAGAGCTGCCTGGTCCAAAAGACAATAGCTGAGATGAAATGTGCTTTTAGAGTTCAAGCTTCATTGGGAGAGTTATAGCACAATGAATAGATTGGGCATGATAAAGTCCAAACCAAGAGAGAGAGAGAGAAAGAGACTTTGGAAGTCCAAAGAACATAGCAAAGTTGTCCCCTTTTATAAGTCCTCAGGGAACAAAGAAAGTTCTAGTCTTTATGACTCCACCTGTATACTAGAGAAATTATGGAAGCAATGGAGGACAGATTATGAGACAAAGAAGGCCTCAGGTCCTTCAAAGTTTCTAAGTGGGTGGTACTGTTCTGTTCCTAGGAGTAGGTGGTGAGAAGGGGCAGGAAATTACAAAGATAAGAGAGTAAAGTTCTAATTGAAGGTTGCCTCTACTCTGGTAGACTGAGGCCTGGGCCTGCTTGCTAGGCCTTGAAGTGATAGAATGGGTTCTAACACATTCATGTATATAAATTCAGTACATTCTCCATCAAAATTTCAGATATTGTATGTGAAATCAAAAAGATGCGGGATGGATAGTACTGTATTTAAGAAGATATAAAGCTCGGGAGCTGATATTACCCTATTTTAGGGATACACTAAATTGAGGTTAGAACATTCAAGAAAAAAAACATCATGCAACAATACCACATCAGAGAGAAAATGGCCATATCATAAATGAGGGAAAATTGGTTCAGCAGAATATGAGGTATATGAATCAAGTCCTAGAAAATGAGCATAGGTACTGAATGTGTATTCACTCTTCTGGTTTTCAAGTAATGCAATGTAAACATCTTTAAATTTCCCAACATTCATCATTAAGGCTGGTAATTACTGAAAAACAAATCATTCTTGTCAAAATATAATTAAAAAGCATTTTTAACACTGGGTGAAGGAAGGATAAAGATTCTCAAAAATACCATGTTTTAATAGCTGATGGATGAAACTATGAATTTTGGAATATCTTTATTAATAAGTATTGATAATATTTCAGAAACATAACTGTTCTCTCACAGCATGTGATTGTCCAGGTAGTCTTTAATTTGTCTTAAATTTTCTACTAACAGAAACCAGAAACTGTATCATTTTTACCAGCAGTATGTCTATTTTAAGCCACCAAAAAATTATGGTTATTGTGCTCACCTGGAGACAGTAAGGAACTTAAAGACATTGAAATTAAAATATTTCAAGATGTATGTGAGCCAAAAAGAGAAATCTGTGCTTCATATTCAGCAATCTAGACCTAGTTTACTAATTATTAAATACATATCAATATAAATCCTTTCATTTTTGTATTAATGCTGTCATAATATCCATGTTTTACCTACAGAAATGTATACATTGTATAATGTAGAAAGTTACTTTTTTCTAAAAAGCATCAGATAAGGCTGGAGAGATGGATTAGTGGTTAAATGCTTTCTTGCAAGGCCAAAGGACTCAGGTTCATTTTCCCAAGACCCTTGTAAGCCAGATGTACAAGGTGAGGAAAGCATCTGGAGTTCATTTGCAGCAGCTGGAGGCCCTGCCATGCACATTCATATTCTCTCTCTCTCTCTCTCTCTCTCTCTCTCTCTCTCTCTCTTTCTCTTTCTCAAATAATATATATTTGATGTATAGATAGATAGATGATAGATAGATACATACATACATACATACATACATACATCAAAGAGAAGGTAAAACAAAACATAATGTAGTTAGTTGCATAGTGTTAAAAATAGTATCTTCACTAGAATCAAAGTGTCCTACCTGTAGAAATACAGTCATAATTTTTCTTCAGCAAAGTGTTGTTCAGTAGCTAAAGACTTTCCTGCAATAAATCATACTGATTCTGTAGTCTTCAGACAATTTAAAAGCTATTTCTTCTGCTGCAAGGAGCCAAGCAGATCTCTCTTGCCATTTTGTTGTGTCTGCAATAGATTTGAAAGTATAATACAGTAGTAATTCAATTTTACAAATTTATTTTGCTTCAAAGTAGATGATTGTGGCAAATTTTAAGCATAATTTATCAGTGTGGTAAAAGTCCAGACTAGTAACTTTAACTTTAAGTTCCATCTTCATTTTTCTCAAAGTTGCATTTTATGTTCACCATTAAAAATTTTATTCAAAAGGTAAATTTTCTTTAAGGCTCCCCAGAAATATGAGGAAAACAGTATCTATGACTAAAAGGGTGTTTGTGAATAATATCTATACCAAAACATAGTGTCCTGAGAACAGCTTTGAAAAGAAGTTCTAAGCTTTAGGTAGCACTGTCAAGTAAATTTGAATAACTTACAAGGATCTTGTCTATATAAAATGACAAAAAAATCACTATTTCAATGAACAACAAAAGCTGTTTAATGGTTTAAACAACATAATTTTCTGTATTCCATAATATTAAGTGTAGTTTGATCCAGAAATAAAATAAGATTTCTCAAGTTGGCTTCCATAGTTTATTATTTCTTTCTGAAATCTTATAACTTTCAGGACTAATGAAAATACTTCCAAAGGTGTCTATGCACTCCTTCTTCCTTTATTTATTTATTATTTATTTACTTATTTGAGAGATGGAAAGAGGCAGAGTGTGTGTGAAAGGGTGGGGGGAATGGGCTCACTAGGTCTTCCAGCCACTGCAAACAAACTCCAGATGCATGTGCCATGCTGTGCATCTGGCTTTCATGGGGGGAAGAGAACCAAGATCCTTTGGCTTTGCAGGCAAGTGCCTTAACTGCTAAGCCATATATCTAGCCCCATATTTTTTATTTGTTTTATTTGGGAGAGGGAAAGAGGCAGAGTAAGAGACAGAGGGAGAATGAGAATGGGCATGCCAGGGATTCCAGCCACTGCAAACAAACTCCAGATACATGTGCCACCTTGTGCATCTGACTTACGTGGGTACTGGGGAATTGAACTGAGGTCCTTTGGCTTTGAAGGCAAGTTTCTTATCTTCTAAGCCATCTCTCCAGCTCTCTATCCTCCTTTTGTATGTGTACACTCATGTGTGTACAGTATGTGTGGTATAGTGTGGCGTGTGATATACATACATGTGTGTATACATATGCACATGCCCAATGCACACAAATGTGGAACCCAAAGGAAGATGTAAGGTGCCCTCCTATATCACTCTTCCATTCCATTTCTTTGAGATATAGTCTACCACTGACCCTGGACTTCGTTGATATTATATTACAATGGTTGACCAAGGAGCCCAATGATCCTCCTATATTCATCTCACTGAGCACTGGATTACAGGTATGGGCAGCCATGCCTTTCTTTTAACATGGGTGCTGAGGACTGAACTCAGTTACATATGCTTGTGCAATGAGTGCTCTTATCCAATAAGCCATCTCCTCAGCCCTCCTCTTTTTTTTTTTTTTCTAGAACTCTACCTTACAATAAGTTAAGTCAAGTTGCTTGCTCGAGTTCAAACACTTAAGAAATTGTATAATTCTAATGCTCAACAGGACTACTGTTTTCATATCATTTACATATCACTCCCAGTAACCACTCAACCAGTTACACATTAGTTAATACTAACATACATATAAATTATTTTCAAAACTGTAACATGTTTCCAAAAGAATATATGCTTTATGAAAATCTGACATTTAGTACTCATAGACTCATATGTTTGAGTGCTTAATCTTCAGTTGGTGGCACTGCTCTTGAAGATTATGGAACCCTTAGGAGGTGAAATCCTGCTGGATGTAGTGTTACAGTGGAGGTGGGTCATGATGTGTTACAGCCCAACCCTACCTGCATTCATCACTCTCTCTACTTCCTCCCTGCTAGAGTGACAGTGTGATTCCTGTTGAAGCCTATTCTGCTCTCCCAGGAACTTCTCCTAGAAACTACAAGCTGTAAATAAGGCCTTTTCTTCCTTATCCTGCTTCTGGTTTGGTATTTTGTCTGCACAATAATAAAGAAACTGATAAAAGCACCAAATATAAGTCAAATCAAACTATATCTTTACTTCTTTTATGCATTTCTCATACTGGTTTATCTAAGATTGCAAGATGGTTACTGTAGCTCAAATATATAATATTCATATTTTAAAATAAATTTGGAAGAGAAAAAAGGGTCAGTACTAGCTGTGGTCAAACTATTTTTATATATAAAGTGAAATCAGCTATTCCAGCAAGTTGGGATGTCATGATATCTAGCTGAACACATCACTTATATAAATAACACCAAATTCAATTAATAAGGAATAATAAGCACTTATCTTAACTATAAAAATTATATCTAGTGTTTTAACATTTAATGTATAATTAATATTAGACTGTCAAGAGTAATGAAAATCAAAAGGTGATAGAGAAGTGTAACTGATAAGGAGCACAGATTCACAATGTTGAAACTAGACTTCATTAAACAAAACAGGCTAGACTTTTATTCTCAGCTTCTGTCACTGAATATCCCTCCCTGAAATTGAAATTATAATTCTGGAATTTGGTGTCATTATCTAATAGTATAAAAAAGTCTCTGTTAAATCAAGAGTCTCTTACAAATTGGACATTGGGTTAACACAGTATAAGTGAAATCTTATCTATTTTGTTAATTTTTCAATAATTTTCAGAGACTGATGATATAGATATAGTTCAGACAGATTATAAATAGATAAAATCAGATAATAAATTATTTTCTAACACACAACCTGCTTAATCCATAATTGATAACCTACTCACCTTTATAGATAAGTCAATATAGAGCCTATGTAAAAAATAAGTGATTTGTTGCAAGATCTAGTATTCTATTATTTGATAACACTTGAGTTATTCACCTATCTCCATCAATTGGCTAACAGAATATGGACATATGTGACAAAAAATCATTTGAGTAAAGTTAATAGCTATTGTGATTTTTAAAAATCTTTCCTAAATTTTTCTAATAGTCATCACATGAGTGTTCATATTATTAATTAAGATTATGGTATTTGGGCTGGAGAGATGGTTTAACCATTAAGGTGCTTGCCTGTGAAGATTAAGGATCCATGTTTGACTCCCCAGATCCCACATAAGCCAGATGCACAAGGTGACAAGGACACAAGATTGCACATGCACAAAGGTGACACACACATCTGGAGTACAATTACAGTGGCTGTGAGCACTGGCATGCCAATTCTCTCTCTCTCTCTCACTCTCATACAAAAGGACAGTCTGTTGGGCTTGTCTCAAAAAATATATAAAAAGATTATGGTATTTGTTACATTATAGCTGTTTATTACAGAAATATGATTGATAACAATTGCTTCTTGAAATGATTGCTGTTTTCTACTTTTTATCAGTACAATCATTGTCATAAATTCAAATACCATATAACCAAAGTTTGTTTCTATAGTTTTTAGTATTTCTGATTTTAATTACATAAAATTAAATGGCATAGTAGTTATCTTATAGGTGAAGGGAATTAATAGTAAATATTCTTTAAATTCTTACTTCTGTATCCTTAAAAAAAGGAACCAAAAGTATGTAAACCTAAACAACTCACACAAAGCCACTCCACTCCTGCTCCTCCACTGACTAACTATAACAAGGAGGACTAAACCAACCTAATGTCATACTTGAGGGAACTTATGGTGTGTCTGACTGATTCAGAGAATGCCTGCCTCTGTGTTCCCATGTTTTAATCCACCAGTTTGTTTTTTTATCTATGCATAAATCCCTTTTATTATAAGTTAATGTACTATCTTACTGTTTCAGTGATCCCATCCACTTTGTTCAGTTTTGTACTTTACATCAGCATATTGTAGAGGTCGTCACACAGTTTGGTCACAGGACACAGAGAAATCAAGCTAGTGGAGGGTTGGAAACTTCCTCTTTGCTAGCTAGCTACCATAATTCCTGAAGGTGCTATGAAGGCTTCTGGAGAATTATGAAAAGTCTACTCAGCTGTGGCATTGTAAATCTCATGCACCACAAAAATATCTTACATTACATTACAAAGTTGGTGGATATGTGGCACCCAAATATTGTTAGAATCTCTTAATATATGTAATAAAATCTTAATACATCTAATAACAAACTGCAGTATTTTAAAATTCACTTATATATACTCTAAATTATTTTGTGTGCAAATATGTGTAGATGGCTGAACTATTTTCTTCCAAATATCCATTATGATAAACAAGGGAACAACACAGTTTACACCTGTATATCAATTAACTGTATACTATGCATGGTGCTATAATTGTTTAAAAAAGTATTAAAAGATACCCTTAATTTTTACATAAAGAAATTATTTGGATGATTGCCATGTAGATGGAAAATATTAATAAACTAGAATTTATAATACTCATGATGTATTTGATGGTAGAAAAGTGCCACATATCAAAACAGAATTTTCTGCATGAAACTGGTATGCTGTTATCTTGAAAGTGTGATGAAAAATAAATAGGTTTATGCTTGAATAGCTTGATGAGAGTTTTGCATGTGAGTTTGGAAAAGCACCTTCAGAAGTAAACTTTGCATTCATAGCATCAGAGTCAGAATCATCTTTCTCAAACTTTTCAATAAATTCTAATTCCACAGAAAATTTGTACAAGGAACTAGGATTTTATTGTGCAAGGGATAAGACTGATTTCTTCCAAAAGAGATTTTAATTATTTCAAATAAGTATCAAGCCCATTTATATAAGATTATTTTTTTAAATTTAATTTATTAGTTTTCTTTTCAGCAAATACAGGCAGTTTGGTACCATTGTTTAGGCTCATCCATGATCTACCCCATCCCAATGGCCCCTCCTTTTAATTTGAAATATAAATAATTGTTGCTTTTCACAGATTATTATTTTTATATGTTTCTCTTCAGAATATATGTACATATAAATATATATGTACATTATATATTAACATATTTTATATTTGAACCTTTATGAGAAGCATGAACACATAATTTTTTATATCAAATTAGTGTTTATTTTTAGTCTACATTTTCCTACTAAGATGCTAAGGTGATCTCAACTAGGTGATTAGCCTATGATTACAGCAGACAACATCACCTTGAACCTTATCTAGTGTATAAAATCTGATACTAGTTTTAGGAACATGAAAACCAATCCTATTTGTATGATTTTTTTTTTAATTATTTCTATGTCACAAAATAACTCTTAGTGAGTTAGTGGTGGTTTCAGTGTCTATGTGGTTTACTTTTTATATGAGACTAAGAGGACCATTTGGTCCAGAGGAGTAAATAATGTATAATCTTTGCACAGCCAAAACATACACACTTTTTGGGAAATGGTGTAGGCACATCTATCAAAGCTTGTAATTTACCAGTTTCTTCTCAATATGTAAATTTATATATCATTATTAACTGATGACAACTGTGTTCTTTATTTGAACTTCAAAGATTAAAATTTTGTCATTTAGAAACACATGAACATAAAATCTTTACAGTACCAGAATATTTGGCTAGAGCTTAGAGGACTAAGCAGAGAAAAAAGTAAGAGTGAATATATGTGCTGAAGAAGAGGCACAGGACAGAGGAAGACTCATCCCCAAATTCAGAAAATTCCTTTAGTTTTGCTTTCTATATAAATGCAACGTCTGTTTTGCAAAACCTCTAGAACAAGCCACCATTGCTTCAGATCCAATTCACTGTAGTTTTCTGAAGTTTGTTTGCTTCTTCTCCTCCATCCCACCCAACTCAAGTGTTTGTTCATCATTAAGTAGAGTAGTTTATTAGATTTAGAGCAAAGTATTGTATCCATAATAGCAGTACCTTAAAATTAAATATTAAGAAAATCATACTACTTTCCTGGTGATTTTAGAGGCTTATTTTTACTCTTTTGTGACTTTTTGCAGTTCATCTATATAAAATTCAGTTTCATCATTTAGAAGCAGTAACTGTACATTATAGGCATCCATTTTCCAAGATATTACATAATTATTGTTGTTTTTTTTTTTTTTTTTTGCGTGTGTGTGTATCATATGAATTTGTATGTGCCCTTTTTTCATCCTGTGTGTTCTTTTGCATGGGAGACCCTTGCCAGAAGTGGCCAGAGCAGAATGTCAGGTGTCCCACTCCATTGTTCTTTTTTTCCATTCTCATTTTGAGCTGGAGTCTCTTACTGGTATGAAAGCTTGCTGTTTTTCATGAGCTTAGGCATTGCATTAGTCTCTGATCCCTTTTGCAGGACTCTGGTTAGAGGTGATTGTGGCCATTACCATGATCTGGGATATTGGAATTCAAACTCATGAAATTTCAGGCCACCTCAGACCTTTATGCTTGTGCAAAAAATACACATAATGAGTGAACCATCTCTCCAACCCAATTATTGGATATTAATCTCAAGAATTATTCTGAATAACTCAATGTGGCTTCATATGCCCAGTCTCTGAAAGTGGAATATGTAATCCCATCTATTAAAATTGGACTTGGCCAAAAAATTATGTTCATTAATGTAATGTTAGCCTTGCTGACATCTACAATGTCTAAAATGTATTTGTGAGATTCATTCTAGTTCCTGTGAAAAATTACTCAACTAGAAGCAATTTATAGAGGAAATGGGTTTAATTCAACTTACACTTTTGAAGGAAATTTCATGATGGGGAAGCCATGGCAGCCAGAGCACAGCTTGTCTCATTGTCAAGCAAGAAGCAGAAGAAGAACAGAACTGGATCCAGGCCACAAAATCTTGAGGCCTACCTTCATACAACCTTTCTTCAAGTAAGGTTCTACTTCCTAAAGGCTCCACAACCTTACTGAACACCGCCACCAGGTGGAGACCAATTTTTCAAACACACAAGCCTAGAAGGACCTTATACATTTAGTCCTTAGCAAGTACTTACTTAAAAGTAGGGCATTTATTTATGTGTTCATAGTTCAACACTTCATCTATTTCTAATCTTCTTGAATTTAGAATGAATACATGATAATGTAAAATGAAACTGAAAGTGAAATGAAACTGCACTATAAATAGGTTTATTAGCTGTTGCATTAAATGGCCTGGTGCTCATAAGGAAACTAATGGAGGTACTAATTATCTCAGAAAAATATATGATCATTGGAAAGGTGGTTTACTTATGGGAAATGAACAAAATATTAGATAGCTTAATATTAGATACCTACATATATTTGTGTCATTTGTAATCTTTTCTACTTTGTTTAGAGATGATCTAATAAAAAAAGAATATGCAAGAAAAATCAATAATTGTTACAATTCCCAAAATTTGGATATAAATAAACTATAAATCATTCCACTGGCTAATTAAAGACCAGAGAAATAATCAGTGCAAAGTTGGATGTTGAGGCAAAGTATCCTAAATCACAGTGCTTTTCATTTGTTTATCAATTGTACTATGAAAACTCAGTGAATTTCTTAGGCAGTCCTTCTAAGTGAAATATGTGTGCCTTCTTACAGTAGAAGTAAGAATAATGCTTTATAGGCTGCATTTTAGTTCACATTAAAAAAAAGAGTTTATTATGTGGAATTCAGCATCAGTGTCATACATCATGACATGAGAAATGACAATACATATGGTAATTATGACAAAATGCAACTGTAGGAAAAATAAGAAATTTGTAGACAATATGAGACACATGACTGATACCAATAGTCATCATAGTAGTGACACAAACATCATGACTGGATTTTGATTTTATGCATGTTTTTACCATTTATATCATTCTCTAATCTTTTTCTCTTTCAACTTCTTCTCCCTCTCCCCTTTCCCTCCTCCCCTTCCTCTTCTTCATCCTCCGTCTTCTTGTTTCTCTTGCTTTCTCTCTCTGTATCTCTCTCTCTCTCCTTTAATTACTTATCACTCAGGTCTGCTAGGCTACATTACATGTATATGTATTTGTTTTTCTGCTTGAGATCACTCAAGTACTGTTGCAGGTATCTTCGTATCTTCACATGGCTGAGACAAACTTCACAATATATGGGATGAAGGAATTTGTTACAGCTTAAAAATCTAGGGGAAGTTCCACAAATGGCAGAGGAAGCGGTTCGTTTTCATAAATCCAAGAAGAGGGGGAAAAAAAAGAGAACAACCAGAAAATACCAAAAACAAGCAAGCAAGTGCTCTCTGTCAGTGCTCAAACAAATGTTCTTCATACTTTTGTGCTGGAAGTCAGTTCCTCCCCCAGTGGCATTTCTCCCTGTAGTATTAGTCTGCCTGCTAGGGGCTGAAGCTGAAAACTCAATTTCAATAAAATACCTGAGTCTATAGGGCCATACATTTAAACTGCCACAGGTAATTTGACTAATGTCTGACTAAAATGTGTGGATATATTACATCTATCAATTCTAATATGGAAAGTAAATGTCTTCATAAAAAAATAAAAATGAATATCTAACATGTTTACTCAATTAATATCCATAAATGGAAGTTCATGAAATTGCATTTTCAGGTCTCTTAAAATGCACTATTATGGGCTAGAAAGATGTTATAGTGGTTAAGTCACTTGCCTGCAAAGCTTAAGGACCCAGGACTTATTCTGCAGTATCCATGTAAAGCCAGATGCACATAGTGGTACATGCATCTGGAGTCCATTTTCAGTGGATGGAGGCCCTGACATACCAACCATCTCTGTCTTTCTTCTGTCTCTCTCTACTTGCAAAAAATTATTATTTCTTTTAAATATGTTATGGTTCATGTTCATAATTTCCACAGATAGCTCCATTGTCAAGTTCCCTTCGTATAGTAAGCATTTCTGGAAAAGATCATCTATAAATTAAAAAATAATAATAATAATAAAACTTATCAACAGCTTTGAAAGACATGTAACAAAATTTTCAAAGATTTTTTTTCTGTACTTTTAGAGTAATTGAGAAATTAAATGGAGTTCCAGTCCACTTACATATCCATTATATTTGAAAGGGTTCTATAGAGGAAAAGAAAACAGAGTACATAATATATAAGGAGAATTATTAAATGAGCTCAAGTGGCAAAGCCTAGGTGGCTCAATGATGTCTACATACTAGAGAGGCAGAGAATCTGGTAGCTATTCAGTGCATGCTTCAGGAGTCCAAATCCAGTAATGAAAACTCCATGTAGAGTCACTGGAGTGACTCTATATTGAAAGTTTTAGGAATTGGAGGCTGATGTCAACAGTAGTTATAGATGGGCTTGCTCAGAATCACATGAAGACAAAAAGGCACACACTGATTTATCCTTTGACCTATTTATATCTAGGTCATTTATGGATTGTATTACCCACTTTGACTATGAGTATACCTCTCTCAGTTAATTCTCTCTAGAAATACCCTAACACTTAGAGACACACCCGTGAGTGCACCTCCTAGGTGATTCTAATTGCGATCAAGTGGGCAACCATAACTACCCATTAGTCTAGTGTGGTAGTGCACATCTATAATCCCAGCTTGAGAAGGCAGAGGTAAGAAGATTGCTGTGAATTTGAGGCCAACATAAGGCTACATAGTGAACTCTAGGAAAGCCTGTGCTAGTGCAAGACTCTACCTCAAAAAAGAAAACAAACAAACAAAAACTATCCATTATATGTTGATCTCTTGGCAACTTGACACCTGAAAACATCACCTTATATCATGTTTAATTTGAAAATAAAGACAACAAGTAGGTCATAATTACACCTAACAGATCTGTCCCATGTACAACAACAACAACAAAAAATACACTAATTCCTTCCCAAGACTACATGGCAGATTCCTTGAGGAATGCTTACTCTTTTAATATCCTATAACTTAAATATCAGAATAAGATTTTTTTTTTAAATTTTTTATTTATTTATTTGAGAGCGACAGACACAGAGAGAAAGACAGATAGAGGAAGAGAGAGAGAATGGGCGCGCCAGGGCTTCCAGCCTCTGCAAACGAACTCCAGACGCGTGCGCCCCCTTGTGCATCTGGCTAACGTGGGACCTGGGGAACCGAGCCTCGAACCGGGGTCCTTAGGCTTCACAGGCAAGCGCTTAACCGCTAAGCCATCTCTCCAGCCCCAGAATAAGATTTTAACAACACTTAATTGACTTTGTTCAACAAATGTTATATTATTTGGTAAAGCAATAAAAATTAAAGTGAACATTGATGACTGTTTAATTTGTGTGTGTGTGTTGCATTTAACCTTCTCATTGCTAGAATAAAGCATCTGACTCAAAGCAGCTAATGAGAGGGAAGTTATTTTTGTTATTGTTTTGTTTATAAATTTGGCTTGCAGTCTTGGGAGGAAGCTTCAAAATGGCAAGGAAAAGCATGTCATGAGTGCAGGCTGGACATTGTCTCTGCCACAGCAGGTGGAAAACAGAAGGAGAGTAAGCCAAACTCTGGAAGGGGGAGTTGACTATAACACCCAAAAGCCTGTCCCCAACAACCTAACTCTTCCGGCAAGGCTCCACTTCTCAAATTGCTACCAGGTGGGAAACAAACATTCAAAACACACGAGTGAGAGGCATCTGATTCAAACAACCACATTATGAAGATATTTACTCATTTTTTTAAAGAGAAAGAGAAAGAGAAAGAGAAAGAGAAAGAGAAAGAGAAAGAGAAAGAGAAAGAGAAAGAGAAAGAGAAAGAGAAAGAGAAAGAATTGGTGTTCCAGGGCCTCAGGCACTGAAATCAAACTTTAAATGTTTGTGCCACTTAGTGCACATATGTGACATTTTTCTCGCATCACTTTTGTGCATCTGGCATATGTGGGACCTGGAAAGAGATCAAACATGGGTCTGTAGGCTTCACAGACAAGCATCTTAATCACTAAGCATCTCTCCAGTCCAACAAGTATTTTCTTAAAGAAGTAAGAAATAAACACAAATGACAATCACATTTGTCATTTCTGTAACTGGACACATAGTCATAGGTTGTATTTATAAATAAAATTTTCTACTACCCATTCCATATTCATTCTACCCAAAGTAAGTCTTGTTTATTTACCTGAAGGAGTTATTTCTTTACCTGGGTCTGGAATATCTATGATCATTTCTACATTGTGTTGCTGTGGTTTTCCACTGACATTAATCATAGGACATACTCATATTTCCCACCACAGGGCAATCCAATTTCACTTTGCAAGTATGAATTGATCATCCCTGTTATCACTGTAATTCATTTATTATTCAATTGACTCAGGGTTATCAGGATTACAAAGCAGCCAAGGGGAAGTTAGATTTCAGTCCAACAGAATTACTCTTGTGCCCCATGATAGAATCATTCCTCCCTCTGTGAGCAAAACCTCTAGACCATGAGAGAGTAGTGTTGTATGAACATGGAGAAAACAAATGTTTGGTTAGTGGAGCACTTGGGGTAATGGTTAGTGGTAACATTCCCATTTATACCCATTGATTCTTCGACCTGTGAAATCTGGTTATGAGGAGAAGCAGGACCATATACTAGATGATGATTCACAGTACTCATGTGGAGTACCCTGTCCCAGCCCTCTGTGGAAACTGTGTCCTTAAAAAGTTATCCTACTGTTCTATCAACCAGCTGATTCAAGATTGTTGGGCACCTCGTAAAACCAGTGACTTCCATGAGTATGATCCCACTGCTAAATTTTTTGGCTGTGAAGGGCATTCCATGGTCAGAATGAATGCTGTGTGGGATATGAGAGTGGTGAATAAGGCATTTTTTTTAAGTTCATGGATAGTACTTTTGACAGAACAACATTTTCAAGAAAGACAAATTCATGCCCAGGACAAAGACCTACAGATAAGAAAAAAAAAAAAAAAATCCTGACCTTTCCATAATAGAATTGGCACACCTGCTGCCAGGTCACAATTTGGTCACCTTGGGGAAATGTTTCATAGACAGGGCTTAGTGTCAGCCTATGATAATGTCAGATTTACCATTCCACAGCAGTGGTAGCTAGGTCAGCAATAGTGAATGAAAGTACATACTGTTGAGCACATGCATAACCCTCATCCTGCCACCATAGAAACTTTGTTCATAGGCCCACTGGACAATGACAGGGATGGCCAAGGAAAGATAGAGAATGAGTCAGCTTATCTACTTGATTATTAAATCATCCTCTGTTAAGGTCACCTTTTGATGAATGTTTACCTGGAACACAAATATCTTTTCCTCTTTGCCTGTTTAGACAGCTCTGCCTACATACACTTTTCCCAGATGTCTTTCTCATCAAGTTTTCAATCATGTTCTTTCCAAGTCCAAAATCTTCTAAATAAAGCATGGCTGAAGTCCATGAGTTAGTATACAATCATACATCTAGCCATGTTCCTTCCAAGCAAAATATGCAACTATATGGACTGCCTGAAGTTCTGCTTATTGTCACAATAGCACTTCAGTGTTGTCTTAGAAGGGGGCTGTAATGCTGCACCTGCCTACATCTTCATGGTGCCTACATAATGTACATATCAATCTGTAATCAAGATCTAGTGTTCTACTTAGTAAATCAATCATAAGGCACAATCTATATGGCTAGATGTGTGTGCTTGAGAACAGCATTGTGACAGGATTAGGAACCATAGGCATTTTGGGCAACTACTTCTTGCAGCTTTCTTGTGCCTTCTGGACCTAGTTATGCCAGATCACATATGCACCACTTTCATGTGGTGGATGGCTGCTATGCATATCCACGCTTATAATTTGACAGGTCGAATAACATCTAGCTCATGTCAGGATCTCAGTTCACACGGTTAATTGGTGGCCCATTGCCAATCATTCAGTTTCCATTAAGGCCATATGCTGCCACTCAGTGGGTGTGTAGATGATAGCAAGGCCTTGCTCCAAAACACCAAGGACTTTTGCTAGAACCTACAGAAGGCTCTAAACAGAATCCCTATCTGGTATGACACATTTAATAAATCATTGAGTTTGCTGGATCATATCTCCCAAGTAGCAAAGTATGTTGCACAGCAGCTGGGCCTGTTGAAGAGCATTCTCCTGTTCTTGGTTGTACTCATAAACTACAGAGTTTTTGAGACCTGTGTTAAGTGATCTGAACTAACACACCAAAGAGAGGAACATGCTGCCTACAAAATTCGAATAGGCCTACTAATCCTTGTGTTTTATTTGGTAGTAGGAGGAGCTAGGCACAACAATTTATCTCTGCATGTTTCTGCCCACTGGATGCCTATAAATGTTATTAAGGTATAAGACCCAAGAATTTTGGTTGGATTTATTTCCCACTCTCTGATGTGCAAATAATTTACTAACAGGGTCATAATAGTTGTTATCTCCTGCTCACTTGGCCCAATAAGTACAATGTTATTAAAGCAGTGAGCCAGTGTGATACTTTGTGAAAGAGACAGCTGATCAATACCCCTATGAACTAAGTTGTGACACACAGCTGAAGAATTAATGTGCACTTGAAATCCACACATGTTTCAGTTTGCATAAATTATAAAACTAAAGAACATCTTTAGGAATATTACCTGACTCTTCCTGAGTCATATTCTATATTTCACCTTTAGGGGCCTGCTGGACTTGAGTCTGTTTATAGGCATAGTGACAAATATGAATGGTAAGGGTAGATCCTGGTAGGAATTAACATTGTTTTTCTTGGCATCTTATTAATTGATGGTCATTTATAGCAATGTTAATTCTTTCAGGTAAGCATGGGTAGGCCAATATTGCAGAGGTTATGGATATACAGCATATTTCCTCAGGCAAAATAAATTTGTCAGAATCTGAGAGTTCAGTGCAATTGACCCTGCCATTATCTTACCACACACCTCCATCCTAAATTTCAGTATTCCTCTCTTTTCTTTTTGTTCCTCACTTAAACAGATATACTTCTAGGCTGAGAGTTAAACTCGTATTTCATGAGACCCTGGGTTTGATTTTTACCAACTAGAGCTCTATGGCTACAGGAGAGAACTTTCCCTCTCAGGTCATGTTCAAAAACCTTGATAGACTTATATGTTTTTGTTATTAATCTGAAGCAAGGAAATTCCATGTCTGTCAAGATAAAGATGAAATATAATAGGGATTAACAAAAACTATTCGAACTCAAAACTCTTATAGAGAACACTGGTAATTGCATTCTACTTTGTTTATTTAATGCATAGAAAACCAGCCTAAAGCTTTTACTTTTTAAGCTAAATGAGTAGTATATTAAAATGTTCTCATTAACGTGTAATTTGACTCTCTTAGAGCAAAAATTCTTTTTGTATTAATTAGTGAGTCCTGCTCTGAAGATATAATACATCCTTTGAAGTAAAAAGTGCTCTAGAAACTGTACCTGGAGTTGTTCTATTCTTTGGATAATGACCTGTGCTGTATTGTGTCAGCCTTATTAAAGCCTCTTACAATTATGTTCTGTAGCCTCATGAGTCTTTTCAAGTATATTCTCTTATAGTCTTCACTTACCATCATAATCACACATCTTTCCTTCTTTTAAGTTTCAAAAATTTTCAATTTCTCCTTTTATTTCCTGAAATAGTATACGTCACAATGCAACAATGTAACCTAATGTGACACAACATAAGAAAATAATTCATCAAAATAAATCCCAATTGTTCCATTAAAAATCAGCTTACATTTGAGATCATTAAATGCCAATGGAAACATTAAAATATGTTTATTTAATTTATTTCTTGAATTATTATTCTTGTATTTTGGTACAAATAAACTTGTTTAATTGATATTTTGCACATATAAGACACTTAAAATTCTTCTTTGAAGCAAATTTCCAAATTCTTTTTTTTTGATTTCTATTAATCTTATTTTACAGAATTTTTCTTAATTTTTTAAAAAATTTTCTCACTTCCGGCCAAGATGGGGACCGCCTAGCAGCACTCCAGATACCAAGGGGAAAAAAAGGCAAGTATTAGAGGGCAATTAGGAAATTTTTGCAAGAGGGAAGGCACAGATTAGGGTAAAACAGGGAAGCACACACCCCGGCGACCCGCGACCCCCAACCCCCCTGCGACCCACCGAATCCCGGAGTGGCCCGGCACCCCAGCGGCCCCGCGCGCACTGAGCCTCATGCGCCCCACCCACGCGACCCCCATGCCCCACCCCCACACGCCCTATGCCCCCCAACCACGCACCCCGCACACCCCCTCCGCACAAGGCCTGCGTGCCCCACGCATCCCGTGGCATCCTGCAACCCAGAGCGCCCAGCACCGCCGCCCCCACGCCCCCCCCCATGCGCCCCGTGCCGCCCCCCGCACCCCTGTGCTACCTGCGCCCCAGCGTACCTCGGCGAGCCCGGCCACCCCGCGGGCCCTGTGCCCCCCCCCCGCGTGCCCCATGCACCCCCGCATACCTTGCATGCCCCGCGACACAACCCCACGCGCCCCGCGCCCCCAGCGCGACCCGGGGCGCCCGCGCGCCCCGCAGAGTCGTGTGTCCCTGCATGCCTCGACAAGCCCCGCAACCCCCATGCGGTCTGCGCCCCCCCCCCCCCGCGCACCCCGGTGCATCCGTGCACCCCATGCCTCATGCGGCCTGCTGCGCCTCGCACCCCTGCACACACCAAACCCCCCCAAGTGCCCCTCGCGTGCCCTGTGTCCCCCCATGCACCCCGCAACCCCCCGTGAACCCCGCGCCCCCTATGCACCCCGCAACCCCCGCGTGCCCCGCGCCCCCCCACGCCTACCTCGTGCCCTTCACAACCCCCACCACAGACCCGAGAGCCCCATGACCCCCGTGTGCCCCACTCGCCCCGTAAAACCCGTTGCGCCTGGCACCCTCCACACACCCCTGCACCCCGCAAGGCTGTGCTCTGATAGGGCACCCACCAGCCAAGCCTTACAGCCTGTTGCACTGAAGCTCAGACCACCTACCTCACCTTTGTTCTCTGATCTTGCGAGTAGACCAGCCACATGGTGCTTGGTTCACAGGCCTGTGGGGGCCACCCCTGCTGTGAATAGGTGGCTGCCAGATCCCCTGCTGCTGTGTTCACATCACTTGCCGCCAGTCAGCCTCTGCTCTGTCCTGATCCCATACCCACATCAGCTGCCTCTGCACTACAATTGCACGTGCAGTGGGCCAAGTCCCACAGCAAGAGCCACACAAGTCCACACTGACTCACTAGCGCCAGCGCAGGTGCCATCCCCAACCTGTACATCGCCACCCATCCCCCACTCCCCTGAGGTGGGAGAGCACAGACTGTTTACAGGCACCAGTGTACCCAGCCAGAGTTTGGGCAGCTTCAAGGCTTGTTACGTTAGTCCCCTTTCAAGCTCGAAGGCAGGCAGCTTAGGTGCATTACTGGGTGAGAATTCAAGCAACTTTGGTGCCCCTGGCAGGCTATAGATAGGTGTCTTTGGCAAGAGTGAGCAAAAACCCAGGCTACTTGCAACTGCCCCAAGCTGCCTTGGGTTCTCATTAAGCTAGATCCCAGGCTGCTCCACCCACCTACATGCCCATACACTGACATGGGTAGACCACAGCATAAAAGAAATCACACGAAAAATAAAATGGAAGAAAATCCAGACAGATCACCTAGTCCAACAAGGATTACATCTAACCAAAGCATAGAAGAGTGTTTAGGATCAGAACATCAAGTGGAAGCATTGAACGATGCAACCCTGACCAACCTACTGCTAGAACTGGCAGGAAAGCTACAAAGGATAGATAATCATATGGATGCTACAATCACTAAGCTAGAGCAATATGACAAGACACTGGAAGGAATTCAAAGAGAGCTAAGAGAGTTGAGGGAGAGTGAAAAAGGAAGAGGACCTTAAAAATCAGCTGGCCACACTAAATGAAAACATAAAGAAATGCAAGCATGATTTCCAAGAATCAGCAAGAAAGTCAGAAAATGAGACAAAAAGGAAGCTGGACAAAGTGATGAGAGTGATACATAGGAAAGTAGTAGAAAATGCAAACTTAATTGAACAAGTCCAAAACATGCTAGAGACTCTCAAGAATAGAGTCAGCGAAGTGGAAGATAGAAATTCTGATCTGGAAGACAAGATGGAAGAAACAGTTCAAGAGTCCAAAAATTACAGTAAGTTCAACAGTTCCTGTGAACAGAACATGAGAGAATTGTGGGATACACTTAAACGTCCTAATATCAGAATCATTGGAATACCAGAAGGAGAAGAATTTCAGACCAAACGCATGGAGAACTTATTTAACACAATAATTGAAGAAAACTCCCCCCATCTCTTAAAATAAAGGCCCATCAAGATTCAAGAAGCAAACAGAACTCCTAACCGACTAGACCAAAGGAGAAACTCCCCAAGACATATTATCATTAAGACTCTAAACATTGACACCAAGGAAAAAATCCTAAAATTAGCTAGGGAAAAACAGCACACCACTTTCAAAGGAAACCCCATCAGAATTACTTCAGAATACTCGATGGAAACCCTAAAAGGTAGAAGGGCCTGGACTAAAACTTTCCAAACTCTAAGAACCTATGGCTTCCAACCCAAACTACTATACCCAGCAAAAGTCTCCTCATAATAGATGGTAAAAGAAAAACTTTCCATGACAAAACTCAGCTTTACAATTATATGAATACAAAACCAAACCTACATAAAGTATTCCAGGAAATTCTCCACAGAGAAGAAAAAAATAACCAAACACAAATGCCTACAAGAAGCAGACCACAACAACCAAACCCAGTGTAGACAGAAAAAATTTCAAATTCCATGGAGATGCCAACACACCTCTACCACCACAACATGGCAGGGATCAAATCAAATCTCACAGTCATCACCCTAAACATTAATGGCCTAAATTCACCCATCAAGAGACACAAGCTAACAGGGTGGATCAAAAAAATAGACCCCTCAATCTGCTGCCTTCAAGAAAGCCACCTTACCACTAAAGACAGAAACCTCCTCAGGGTGACAGGGTGGAAAACAATATTCCAAGCAAATGGGAATAAGAAACAAGCAGGTGTAGCTATATTAATATCAGATAAAGTTGACTTCAAACCAAAAACAATCAAAGAAGACAAAGAAGGCTACTTCCTACTTATAAAGGGAACAATCCATCAAGAGGATATCACAATCATAAATCTGTATGCACCAAACACAGGGGCACCACAGTTCATAAAACAAAGCCTACTTGACAATAAAACAGAAATAACCACCAACACCATTATAGCTGGGGACTTTAACACACCATTATCAGTAATAGACAGATCATCCAAATAGAAGCTCAACAGGGAAGTAAGAGAGCTCAACAAAACCATAGAGCACTTAGACCTAACAGACATCTACAGAACTTTCCATCCTAAATCCATAGACTACACATTCTTCTCAGCAGCCCATGGAACATTCTCTAAAATAGACCATGTACTGGGTCACAAAGACAGCCTCCACATATTTAGGAAAATTGCCATAATTCCCTGCATGATATCAGATCATAATGCTATATTCCTAGAAATCAACAACAAAAAAACCAACAAGAACCCCAACAGCAACTGGAAACTGAATAGCACACTCTTAAACAATAAATGGATAGTGGATGAAATAAAAAATGAAATTGCAAAATTCCTGGAATTGAATGACAATGAGAACACATCATACCAAAACTTATGGGACACAATGAAGGTAGTCCTCAGGGGAAAATTCATAGCACTCAATGCCTTCATAAAAAAGACAGAAAGATCCCAAATCAATAGCCTAACCATCCACCTAAAGGCATTGGAAAAACAAGAAAAATCCAACCCAAAGAGCTCAGAAGGAAAGAAATAATTAAAATCAGAGCAGAAATTAATGAATTGGAAACCAAGGAAACAATTAAGGAAATTGACAAAACAAAGAGCTGGTTCTTTGAAAAAATAAACAAGATTGACAAACCTCTGGCCAATTTGATCAAGCAAAAAAAGGAGAGACTCCAAATTAACAAAATTCAAAATGAAAAAGGAGAGACCACAACAGACATAAGTGAAATTAGCAGAATCATCAGGACTTATTTCAAAAACCTCTACTCCACAAAACTGGAAAATGTGGAGGAGATGGATAAATTCCTGGAGGCATAACATCTACCAAAGCTAAACTCAGAACAGATCAATCACCTCAATGAACCCATCACACTCATGGAGATTGAAAAAGTAATAAAAAACTTCCCAAAAAAGAAGAGTCCAGGACCAGATGGATTCCCAGCCGAATTTTATCAAACCTTCATGGAAGAACTCAAACCAATCTTCCTAAAACTGTGCCACACAATTGAAAACAGGGAAAGCTACCCAACTCGTTCTATGAAGCTAGTAACACCCTAATCCTAAAACCAGGCAGAGATGCCACAAGAACAGAAAACTAATGGCCTATTTCCCTAATGAACATAGATGCAAAGATCCTCAACAAAATACTCGCAAACCAAATCCAACAACACATCAAAAGCATTATCCACCTTGACCAAGTGTGATTTATCCCAGGAACACAAGGGTGGTTCAACATACGAAAATCTATCAATGTAATACACCACATAAACAAGCTTAAACATAAAAACCACATGATCATTTCGATAGATTCAGGAAAGGCCTTTGACAAGATACATTATCACTTCATGATCAAAACATTGGAGAGAATCAGCATGGCCGGATCACATCTTAACATAATAAAGGCAATATACAAAGCTCCAAAGGCCCAAATAATACTTAATGGAGAGAGACTGGAGGAATTCCCATTGAGATCAGGAACAAGACAGGGATGTCCTCTCTCACCTCTGCTTTTCAACATAGTTCTGGAAGTCCTAGCCCAAGCAATAAAGCAGGAGAAGGAAATGAAAGGGATACAATTTGGAAAGGAAGAAGTTAAGTTAGCTCTATTCGCTGATGACATGATTGTATATGTAAGAGACCCGAGAGACTCCATCCCAAAACTCCTGAAGGTGATTAATTCCTATAGCAAAGTAGCAGGATACAAAATCAATGCACAAAAATCGGTAGCATTTCTGTATGCAAATGACAAAGACACAGAAAAAGTAATAAAGGACATAGTCCCATTTTCAATAGCAACAAAAAAAATAAAATACTTGGAATAACGTTAACCAAGGAAGTAAAGGATCTATACAACAAAAATATAAAAACTCTCAAAAAAGAAATTGAGGAGGACTTGAAAAGATGGAAAGACCTCCCATGCTCCTGGATAGGCAGAATTAACATTGTGAAGATGACAATCCTACCAAAGGCAATATATAGATTTAACACAATTCCAATTAAAATCCCTACAGTGTTCATCACAGAGATAGAAAAAATGATCTCAAATTTCATATGGAAAGGCAGAAGGCCTCGCATATCCAAACATAACCTCAGCAAAAGAAATACCTCTGGTGGCATCACCATACCTGATATAAACCTATATTACAAAGCCATAGTAATAAAAACAGCATGGTACTGGCATAAAAACAGGAGTATTGACCAATGGAATAGACTTCAGGACCCAGATTTTGGGTCAAGCAACTATAGCTACTTGATATTCGACAAAGGCCCAAACAATATAGACTGGAAAAAAAGATAAAATCTTCAACAAATAGTGCTGGACAAACTGGATAACCACATGCAGGAAACTAAAACTTGATCCACACATTTCACCATGCACTACACTCAAATCCAAATGGATCAAAGACCTCAACATAAGACCAGAATCTCGAATACTACTGGAAGAAAATTTAGGAAGTACTTTCCATGATATAGGAATGGAAAAAGGCCTCCTGAACAAAACCCCAGTGGCTCAAGCTCTTAAACAGTCACTCAGCCAATGGGATCATATGAAGCTGAAGAGTTTCTTTACAGACAAACATATAATAAGCAAAGCCAATAGAATACTCACAGAACGGCAGAAAATATTTGCAGGTTATCCAACTGATAGAGGCCTAATCTCTAGAATCTACAAAGAACTCAAAAGTCTAAACAATAGGAAGACAAATACCCCACTCACAAAATGGGGTGCAGAGTTGAACAGGCAATTCACAGAGGAAGATATACAAATGGCAAACACACACTTAAGAAAATGTTCATCATCCCTAATCATCAGATAAATGCAAATTAAAACAACTATGAGATTCTAACTTACCCCAATAAGGATAGCAAATATCAAAAAATCAAATGAAAATAAACGGTGACGAGGATGTGGAGAAGCAGGGACGCTCATTCACTTTTGGTGGGAATGCAGGATGGTACAACCACTTTGGAAAGCAATATGGAGACTCCTGTAAAAGCTGACTATAGAAATACCAACAGACCCAGTTATACCCTTACTGGGCATCTACCCTAAAACCTTCAAACCACAGGCCACAGAGTTTTGCTCAACCATGTTTGTAGCGGCTCAATTTGTAATAGCTAAAAGCTGGAATCAACCCAGATGTCCATCATTAGAAGAATGGATAACAAATATGTGGTATATCTACACAATGGAATTCTATACAGCAGTAAGAAAAAATGACACAAAGAAATTTGAGGAAAAATGGTTGAACCTGGAACAGATCATTCTCAGTGAACTTACCCAATCACAGAAAAAAAATCGACACATAGTCTCACTCATCTACAACACCTAACCTGAGTCTGCCCAAGATACCTTACATACCCAGCAAGCACCTCATGGAGTAGACAATAAAATGGATGGGAGGGCTGGGAGGGCATCGAAGGGTGGAAAACTGTAATCCGGACCCAAACTGCAATGATACTATAAAATTCTACTTCCTAAAAGACAGACCAAATGGCTGAACCTTCACTAGACCCTTACAGGAAACACCTGAACCACAAGACACTGGAGAAGGTAGGATCAAGACTGACCTAAATCTCCTACATCTTCCCTCCCTCCCTCTCCCCCTCTCCCCACTATCTCTATCCTCTCTAACTCTTGTATATTAGTTATGTTTCTCCTCAATTTCTTAGTGGGCACTGACCTGTAACCCCCACTTCCAGCTTGGGGTACCATCCACAATGAGCTTTTGATCAGAGAAACCTACAAGGTTTCCCAAAACAATGACAGACTTCTGTCAGAGTACTTGATGACCCACCAAAGGCCAGTGGTAAGACCCTATTGCTGAAGACTCCATATGCAGGTGAGGCGTAAAATGGAATGACATGGCTGGAAGCCAGGAGAGAGTCAGTCCCCAGACAATCAGCATGTCTAGTGCCAGAAGGTGCTACATAGGTGACTGGGGGAAACGACCAAGATCTGTCCAAGCAATGAATTGTGTAACCTAATTAGCAACAAATAACCTGATGTGATGCCCACACATGTGCAATAGTGGTACACAGCCATGGTGAGGAACCAATTGCTCTTGATTTGGCTAACTGATCCACTCAGTGGTACTAGACCCATAGCTGAAGTTGGGAAACAAGTCAGAACCATACCCAAATACAAGCCCACTCTACAATATCAAGCTACCATCAATCACGGGGTATAAGAGGGCCTACACCTATCATACTGTCTATCAAAAAAGTAAATGTTATCTCAATTATCTGTGTGCTAACTTTCTCTCCGATGGAGAATCTGCTTCTCTTTTCCAGATAGATGCAGATCCTAAGAAGAGAGCTGCCCCAACATATCTCAAAAGGGGCCCAACTGAAACTAAGGACAACTGGCGAAACAAGCAAGGGTGATGTTTTCCTGTGAACTGGATACCAGCACAAAGGGGAAGGAGAGCAACGCAGAGAAAAATCAACTCCTACCAAACCAGAGAGCCAGAGCCTCAGTGGCCCCCAAGACCTCAGCACTGAAGCAGACCGAAAATGAATCCCAACATGGCTTAGGGAAACTTTGCGGAAGAGGGGGTGGAAAGAATGTCAGAGTCGCATGTTGGGTCATGATTTGCAGAGACATTTATCATACCAATAACTGGGGGCTAAATCCACAATGCACGACCCATTTTCATCAACAAGGAGGGTCCAATGGGAGGGGGTAGATCACAGATAAGCCTAAACAATGGTAGCAAACTGCCTGTATTTACTGAAAAGAAAACTAACAAATTAAATTTAAAAAAAAATTTAAAAAAATAAAAATAAAATAAATTATCTGACTTCTAAAAAAAAAGAATTCTGATATTTTAGCAAAACATTTTATTAAATAATGTAATAAAATAAATTTATAGATACATAAGAAGTTTGTTATTTATATAATTATAAAGCATTACTTAGAAAAATATAATCTTTTTATATCTTATTGATTTTTTAATATATTATAAATAATATTATTGTACCTGGGTCATAAAGAGAACAATTCTAAAATATGCTGCCTATAGTGTTTTGATAGATTTGTGTGAACATTACATATTATGATAAATAGGATTGATCAGTATCTTATATTATATATTTTTATTTTATTTTAATTAATTTATATATTTAAGGGAAAGTGAGGCAGAAAGAGGGCGAAAAAGAGAATGGGCCTGCTAGTGCCTTTAGCCACCTCAAATGAACTCCAGTCTTATGTGAATTGTGCATATGGGCTACGCGGGTATTGGTGACTCAAACCTGGGTCTTTTGGCTTTGCAGGCAAGTGCATCAACATCCAAGCCATTTCTCTAGCACACAGTATCTTACACTGAATAAAAGCTGAATTATACATTGTTACATATTTTGTTTAAGTGAATTATATAACCGAGAACACACTACTAATTAAAATCTAAATTTAGAAATCACTACTCTGGCAAGGATTTAGAACACTAGAATTTCATAAATGTTTAACAACCTCACCTCTAACTATCACCTTCCATTCATTTTTTTCTGGAATATTTTGAAAATAATTAGCACTTATACATCTATTCATAGTATCAAGTTGGAAAGATATGAAATGTACAAAACCATAATAAGCCACATGAAAATTGAGAAAAGACTAAGAATGTTAAAAGTGTGTTATAGTAGTTGGTATTGTTTGTCTTATTTAGTAGTTGAGAATAGAAATTCTTTGTTTTATAGTGAAATATGATTTTTTTTCTAGATTCATCTTATGAACTTTCTTTCACTAATGCAAGTAAGATTTTTCTGTATCTTTTGCTCCAGTAAACTTGCTTAAATATTGAATAATATGTCATAAAATTGATTTAATCGAGACCATATAGATTTTCTTAATTTTTGTCATACAAATATCCTCTAAAGTCAGAGATTTAAAAACAATAATCTATTTTTCCATAAATTACTGCCTCCCCAGATATGAGTCTACTTGTCTTGGTGGTTCTATGGCTCTTTTCCAAGATGTCACATGTACCTGAATTTCCTTTGTGGGTTAAACTGCCCTAATCTGGGCTTGTCTCTGCCATTGCAACTCTGTTTTATATATCTTTCTTCGCCATTTTAAAGCATTGCTTTGGTTCATGTTTTTCCATGATTATTGCAAAGCAAGCCCAAATGTTTTCTGATGTCTGATTATAATATAGTTTTCACTTTATTTTTCTTTATTTATGAGAGAAAGAAAGAGAGAATGGGCAAGCCAGGGCCTCCAGCCACTGCAAACAAACTCCAGAAACATGCACCCCCTTGTGCATCTGGCTTACGTGGGTCCTGGGGAATGGAACCAAGGTCCTTTGGCTTTTCAGGCAAATGCCTTAACTGCTAAGCCGTCTCTCCAGACCTATATTACATTTTTTAAAGTATACGTAGAGTAAAATTGTCACATGGAAAGCTCCACATGCCTTAATGTACTCAATTTAAGACATGAGGCAGCCCACTCTCATTGGGAAGAAATGGACAGTTGTTATGAGTTAAATATTGTTGTAGTTACCTTCATGCTGCTGGGACAAATACCTGACCAGAATCAATTTATGGGAATAAATTGCTTAATTCAGGCTTACAGATACCAAGGGAAGCTTCATCATGATGGAGGATGCTGGCTCACTTCATCATACATTCCTAGCAGAAAGATAAGAATCAGCACCTGAAAGAAAGAGTTGACTCTATAAACCTTTTAGGGCTTGATTCAATATTTGCCCTCAGTGTACACTTACTACAGCAGATATTGCCTGATGAAGACTAAGTAGGAAGCCTAATGACAAAGGTCTGGGGCTGTGGGGCCATTTACATTCCAGCTACCACAAATGTGTATGTGCTGGGGGCGGGGAAGATTGCATATATTAGTATTGTCATGATGTGATAAAAAAGTGGGATAGTAATGTATTCACACATGTAGGTTAAATCTATAAATCAAATCTGTCCCTGAATGCAATAGACATAAAATATAAAGGGTTCGGGAATAGATGGATATGTGATTGTCTACAGCTAGGATGAAACAAGTGGAAGAACATGGGAGTTTGAATAAGTATAGTTTCTTCCTTTGATGGAAAAACAATTGAAAATTGTTTTTGGCAGGCTGGAGAGATGTTTTAGAGATAAAGGTGTTTGCCTGTAAATCCTAAGGACCCATGTTCTATTCACCATTACCCATATAATCCAGATGCACAAGGGGGAACATGCAACTGGAGTTGATTACCAGTGATTGGAGACCGTGGCATACCCATTCTTTTTCTCTCCCTCTCTCTCTCTTCTCCCTTTCTCTCTCTCAATTAAATAAGAAAAAATATTGAAGTAAATATTGGCAATGATTGAGCAACTCAATGAATACACTAAAACCCATCAGATTGTACAACTCAAATTGGTGAATTGTATATCAAGTATATATTAATAAAATCATCAAACAGACAAACCAACAAAATGCAAACATGTTCACTATCTTGGTTTTGTATGTTAAATATTTGAAGAAAAAATTGTGTGTAACTTGTAGGGTTTTCTACTTAAAGGACCATATCTTTTTCCCACAAATGTTATTTATAAAACAAGGATAATTACTTCTTTCCTTCCAAGTAAATACATTTTAGTCATTTTCCTTTCTCTATAAATTTAAAACATCAAAAATTATGATAACTAAATGGAGAATGAGTGTGAACATCATTATCTGTATTATATCTTACAGAAAAACCCTTCCCCTACAAACTTTTCATAATGACATTATGTTGAATATTCTCACATAAATACTTGGCAACATTTATTGTCATTTGATATTTTAATGATTGCGATCTTTTCTGGACTAAGGTGAGATCTAGCAGTTGTTTTACTGTTCATTTACCTGATGCTTAAGGATGTTGAACACTTCCTTAAGTGTGTATTAGCCATTAGTATTTCTTCTTCTGAAAACTCCCTATTAAGTTTTCTTCATCATTTTTGAGTATTTTTATTGTTTAGTTTTTTGAATTCTCTATACATTCTAGATATTAGGCCTCTGTCACTGGTATAGCTGGGAATTTTTTTTTCCCTTTCTGTGTGTAGCCTATTGGCTCTGATTATCGTGTATTTCTCTGTACAAAAGCTCTTTGGCTTCATGAGATTCCATTGGTTGAGTGACTGTCAAATTTCCTGGGATATTTGAGTGCTCTTCAGGAAGTCTTTCCCCACTCCATTATCATGTAGAGTTCTTCATAAGTTTCAGGTCTTATATTGAGGTCTTTAATCCATTTGGAGTTGATTTTTTAAAATATTTTTATTTGTATACATTCATTTGACAGAGAGAGAGAGAATGGCTATTTTAGGACTAGCTGCCACTGCAAACAAACTCCAGATGCATGCACCACCTTTTGTATCTGGCTTACATGGGTCCTGGGGAATCAAACCTGTGTCCTCCAGCTTTGCAGGCAAGCACCTTAACTGCTAAGCCATCCCTCCAGACTTGGAGTTGATTTTTTGTATAGTGAGAACAGTGTGCCTAATTTCATTTTTCTACATATGCTCATCCAATTTGCCCAGCACCATTTGTTGAAGATGCTGCATTTTCTCCATTCTACATTATGGGCACCTTGGTGAAAGATCAAGTAGCTGTACTTACTTGACCTAAGGGATGGATGTTCAATTCTGTTTCCTTTGTGCCTGTTTTTATGCCAGCACCATGCTGTTTTTGTTACTATGACTTTGTAGGATTGTATTATATGTTGTATAGTGTTACCTCTAGAGGTGCTGACTTTCCTGAAGATATGTTTGTATATCTGAGGCCTGCTGCAATTCCCTATAAATTTTGAGAGCCTTTTTCCTATTTCTGTGAAAAGTGATGCTGGAATTTTTATTGGAATTGCATGAAATCTTTATATTGTTTTGGGTAGAATTGCCTTTTTCTCCATATTCTGGAGTGTGGGAGATGTTTCCATCTTCTCATGTCCTCAGTTTCCTTCTTGAGTGTTTTTATGTTTTCATTGTATAGGTCTTTCATATCCTGGGTGAGTGTTATTCCAAGGTATCAGATTCTTTTGTGGCTATTGAAAATGGGACAACTTCACTAAATTCTTTCTCTGTATGTTTGTCCTTTGCATATAGAAAGGTTACTGATTTTTCAGTGGTGGTTTTGCCTCCTGCCACTTTGTTGAAGAGATTAATCAACTTTATAACTTTTGAGGTGGATATTTTCAGGTCACTTATGTATAGGATCATGTCATTTGCAAATAGAGCTATCTTGTCTTCTTCCATTCCAATTTGTATCCCTTCCATTTCTTTATCCTGCCTTATTGCTTGGGCTAGGACTTCTACTACTATGTTGGCGAACAGTGGTCAGAGTGGGCACCCCTGTCTTGTTCCCAATCTCAATGCGAACTCCTTGATTCTTTCTTCATTAAGTATTATTTGGACTTTAGGTGCTTTATATATGCCCTTTACTGTATTGAGATAAAAACTCTCTATGACTATTCTTTCTAGATTTTTGATCATGAAGTGATGCTATATAATGTGAAAGGCCTTCTCTGCCTCTATTCAAATGATCATGTGGTTTTGTGATTACATTTATTTATGTGGTGTATTATGCTGGTTTCTGTGGATTGAACCTTCCCTGAATCCCTGGGATTAAGCTTGCTTGCTCTAGATGGATAATACTTTGATGTGTTGTTGAATTTGGTTTGTGAGAATTTTATTCAGGATCTTTGCATCTATGTTCATCAGGGATATAGGCCTATAGTTTTCTTTTAGTGGTGGTGTTATATCTCTGTCTGGTTTTGGTACTAAGTTGATGCTAGCTTCAAAAAGAGTTAGGGAAAATTCCCTCTTCTGCCATTATGTGAAACAGTTTGATAAAGTGATTTCAGTTCTTCAATAAAGCTTTTATATAATTCAGATAAAAATCTATCTGGTCCTGGACTCTTCTTCTTTTATGGGGGGTGAAGATTTGCTTCCTTTTCAATGTTGACAGGTATGATAGGTTTATTTAGAAGATTAATCAGCTCTGAATTTAGTTTTGGAAGGTGGTATGATAGTAGCAATTCATCCATTAAGTCCACATTACCAAATTTTTTGAAGTAGAGGTTTTAGAAGTATATCCAGGCTATTCTTTAAATTTTATTGGTGTCTTTGTGACTTTTCTCTTTATTTCTGATTTTGTTAATTAGAGGCTTCTCTCTCCTTTTTTTTTTTTTTTCATTTGATCAAATTGGCCAGGAGTTTATCAATCTTATTTATTTTTTCCAAGAACCAAAGCTTCATTTCAATGATTTTTTTTGTTTGTTTGTTTTTCAAGGTAGGGTTTCACTCTAGCCCAAGCTGACCTGGAATTCACTCTGTAATCTCAGGGTGCCCTTGTACTCATGGCAATCCTCCTAACTCTGCCTCCTGAATGCTGGGATTAATGGTGTGTGCCACCATGCTCAGCTCTTCCATGATTTTTTAAATTATTTTCTTAGTTTCCAATTCATTGATTTTTGCTCTAATATTGATTATTCTTTCTATCTGGAGCTCTTAGAGTTAGATTGTTCTTCTTTTGTAATGCCTTTAACTTGATGGTTACAATATTAATTTCAGAGTTCTGTGTCATTTTTTATGAAGGCATTGAATACTAAGAATATACCCCTGAGGACTACCTTAATGGTGTCCTATACATTTTGATATGTTGTATTTTTGTTTATCATTCAATTCTAAAAATTTTACAATTTGCTTTTTGATTTCTTCCACAGCCCATTCATTATTTTAAAATGTGTTTCTCACTCTCCAAGAGCTAGTGGAATTCCTGTTGTGTCTCTTGTCCTTAATACCTAGCTTTAAAGCATTGTGAACTATATAATACAGGAAGCTACATCAAATTCCCTGAATTTATGGAGGCATGCTTTATGGCCAAATATATGTTCTGTTTTGGAGAAGAATCTCTGGGGTACTGAGAAGAGTGAGTTTACTATAGAATTAGGTTGGAATGCTAAGTAGATGTCCATGAAGTCTAGTTGGTCCATTGGGTTGTTGTGCTCTATTATTGCCCTGTTGATTTTCTGTTTGCATCATGTCTATTGATAATAGTGGAGTATTGAAGATCAAAACTATGATGGCTTTGGTGTTTATTTCTATTTACTTGTAAAGTAGGTTTTGTTTTATAAACTGTGCACCTATGTTTGATGCATATAGATGTATGATTGTGATGTCCTCTTGTGGATTATTCTCTTTATTATTAAGAAGTGGCTTTCTTTAGCTGGGCATGGTGGCACACACCTTTAATCCCAGCACTCAGGAGGCAAAGGTAGGAAGATTTCCATGAGTCCAATGCCACCCTGAGACTACATAGTGAATTCTATGTCAGCCTGGGCTAGAGTGAGACCCGACCTCAATGCCACCCCCCAAAAAAGAAGTGTCCTCCTTTGTCCTTTTTAAATTTTTTTTTATTTTTATTTATTTATTTGAGAGTGTGTGTGTGTGAAAGAGAGAGAGGCAAATAGAGAGAGAGAGAGAATGGACACTCCAGGGCTTCCAGCCACTGCAAACAAACTCCAGATGTGTATGCCCCCTTGTGAATCTGGCTTACATGGGTCCTAGGGAACCAAACCTCGAATCATGGTCCTTAGGCTTCACAGGCAAGTGCTTAACCACTAAGCCATCTCTTCAGCCCCCTCCTTTGTCCTTTTTGATTACTTTTGGATTAAAGTCTCTTTGTCAAATGTTAATACAGCCACACCTACTTGTTTCTTATTTCAATTTGCTTGAAATATCATTTTCTATCCTTTCACTCTGAGGAGGTGTCTGCCTTTAGTGGTGAGATGGTGTACTTGACAGCCTCAGGTTGATGGCATGAACCTTCTCACCAGGCACAGTTATGAAGGAAAAGATTTATTTGAGGTTTACAGATCCAGGGAACTTCCACAATGGCAAAACTAGCTGGCCTACTTTCACAGTACCAAGAAGATAAAAAAGCCATATGCCATACCAGCACCATAAGCTAGCACCCTTAGGAGTTCCAAGAAAAGCTCAGAAACTTTACATATATTTAGACTGGAATTCCAAAACCACCCCCACACCTTATGGCTGGACCCTAGGATCCACTAAGTGACACCTCCTCCACTCAGGTGGCTGCAGATCTAAATTACAAACCTTAATATAGTCTGAATATATTGGGACACATCCATTCAAACTACCATATTCTGCCCCTGGCCCCCAATAGTTTCATAATGATTTCACATTTTATAGTGTCAAATTCAAAAGTCCCCACAGTCTTTACCAACTTAAGGTAGTTCCAAAATTCTAAGTCTCATCAGAGATTTAATACTGTCTCTTTACTGTGAGTCCTGCAAAATCAAAACACATCACATATCTTCAACATATAAAGGCACAGAGTAAAGATTTCTAACTTCTATTATATATAGCAAGGAGAGATTAGAACGATGCAAACTCTATAACTATCAAGCAAATATCAAGTCCAGTATCATACACAGTAATCACTAAGGAGCCTCTTGATTTTCCAATTTTGTCACCTCCAGCTGGTCTGAGTAGCAAGGGGAAACTTCCATCCATAGCCAAGAGTCTCCATGGTAGCCCTTGCATAGTCCAAGTATATCTAAATATCCCTGGGTCTCCAATAAAAAACATGATCCACCTTCCAATGCTTCATCAGCCTCTTCATGAGAGCCATCATACCCTGTCTATATGCCACATTTCATCACCATCTCCTGGAACTGTGAGTGCACTTCATGACAACTCTATGCATTTTCATGATTGATAAACCAATACTAGGTGTATAGTACACAGCCATATTCTTAACTCATGGATGAAATAAATTTTGACCTTGAAGAGTAGTATCCTTCTCCAGTCAAACCTTTCCAATTCAGTTTGCATTTTTACCATACTCTTTCCTCAAGCATCCATTCCATAACTTTAATATAAAGCAGTCTGTCCATCTTCTTTCAGATTGCTAATGTGTTTGAAAATATCAGCTTCAGTAACCTGTCTCTGTCTGTAATTTTAACTTTTAAAAAATGTTCTAACTTAAAATATTAAGACTCTCAGCCCCATATCATTAGCCAAGCACATCAGCCCATTACAAATTTAACTTTTATCAAACTCTCTGGGCCTGGGAAGAAGAACACAGCCAGCCCTTATGACAGTCATTCAGTTACAACATGGTTTTCTGCAGTCTTTCCTTCCCCTTAGAAATTTCACATGCTAAGCCTGCAAATACAATTCTACCTGCACACAGCATTTTCATGCTTTCATCAGCATAGTCCATAATATTTGGCTTACCACTACACAAGGTATTTTTCATTTTAAGCACCAAGTTTCCCATTCCTCCATTACATAAGTTCCCAAAGAATAAATCCTCATACTCAGATTCATCATTCAGCAAATTTATCCCACTTCTGGTACCATTTCTGTAGCTGATAGTCTCAGGTCACTGGGATGAACCTCCAGTCTAGGCACAGTTTTGGAGGAAGGGATTTATTTGACACTTACAGATCCAGGGGAAGTTCCATAATAGCAGAATCTGGTCTGCTTTCACTGGTCCAAACAGACAGGTAAGCCAGAAGGCATCATAAGCAAACACCCAGGAACTCCAGGCAAAGCTTGGGCAACTCGCATGTCTTTAGGATAGAATTCCAAAACCACCCCCACACCTTAGGGCTAGACACTAGGATCCACCCAGTGACACCTCCTCCTGCCCTGTGGATAAAGATGTTAATAATAATCTTGAATAAAATCCTGAATATATTGGGCCCATCCATTCAAACTACCACATGTGGATTTCCTGATGACCGTAGATAAAAGGGTTCATTATTCTTTTTTTCTTTTATTCATTACATATAAAATTATTGATAACTTCAATATTTACAAACAATAAACCATGGTAATTCCCTCCCCAACTTTCTCCTAGATAACTATGTTTGCAATCATATCCCCTCCCTCTCTACATTAGTCTGTTTTTAATTTAATAATCCTTTCCAGATCCATCCATCTCCCTGAAAATTTCATAATTTCATTTTTCTTTACTGCTGAATAGAACTACATTGTGCAAATGTACCACATTTTTATGATCCCTTCGTCTGTGGAAGGACATCTAGACTGGGTCCATTTTCTAACTATTGTGAATAGAACAGCAATAAACATGGTTGTGCAAATATCTCTAAGGTAGTGAGCAGAGTCATTAGGATATATGCCTAGGAGTGCTATAGCTAGATCATAAGGCAAATCTATTTTTAGCTGTCTCAAGAACCTTCAAAGTGATTTCAACAATGGCTGTACCAGATCATATTCCCAACAACAGTGTAGAAGAGATACCTTTTTACTGCATCCTCGTCAACATTTATTGTTGTTTGTTTTCTTGATGGTAGCCATTCTGTCAGGAGAGAGAAGGAATCTCAAAATAGTTTTAATTACCATTTCCTTGATGGCTAATGATGTAGAAAACTTTTTAGGTGTTTATATGCCATCTCTCTTTCATCTGGTGAGAACTCTCTATTTAGTTCCATAGGCCATTTTTTTTTTTAATTGGGTTGTATGATTTCTTATTTTTTTTTTCAGTTCTTTGTATATTCTGGATATTATCCCTCTGTCAGATTTGTAGCTGGCAAAGGTTTTCTCCCACTCTGTAGGCTTTCTCATTGCTCTATTCACAGTGTCCTTTGCTGCACAAATGCTTCACAATTTCATGAGATTACAGTGGTTGATTAGTGGTTTTATTGCCTGAGCAATTGGGGTTGTATTCAGAAAGTCTTTGCCAAGGCTAATATGTTGAAGGGTTTCCTATACTTTTTCCTCTACCAGTTTCAGAGTTTCAGGCCTGATATTAAGGTCCCAGATGCATGTGGAATTCATTCCTATGGATGGAGAAAGACAAGGATCTATTTTCATCCTTCTACATATACATATCCAGTTTTCCCAGCACCGTTGTTGAAGAGGCTATCTTTCTCCAATGAATATTTTTGCCATTTTTGTAAAAAAAATTAAATGGCTGTAGCTATGTGGATTAACTTCTTGGTCCTCCATTCTGTTACATTCATCTATGTGTCTGTCTTTGCTAATATGGCTTAAAATTGGCAATAGCCTTATTTTTGTTGCTCAAATTGTTTTGTCTATTCAAGGATTTTTATGCTTCCAAATGAATTTTAGAATTTTTTTCTATTTCCATGAAGAATGCCATTGGAATTTTAATGAGAATTGCATTAGTTGTGTAAATTGCTTTTGGTAAGATTTACATTTACACATTATTGATTCTTCCAATCTAAGAAAGTGGGATGTCTTTCCATTTCCTTGCATTTTCTGGAATTTCTTGCTTGAGTGTTTTAAAGTTCTCATTGTTGAGATCCTTCATTTCCTTGGTTAAGTTTATTCCAAGGTACTTAATTAATTTATTTATATTTGTTTTTTATTTTATTTATTTTTTGTTTGTTTTGAGGCAATTGTTAATGGGAGAGATTCCCTGATTTCATCTTCCACATGTTTGTTGTTAGAATGTAGGAAAGCTACTGATTTCTGGGGACTTATTTTGCATCTTACTACATTGCTAAAAGTGTTTATCAGGTCTAACAATTTGCTGGTAGAGTCTTTAGGGTCTTTTATCTATAGAATCATATCATCTGCAAATAATGATAATTTGATCTCTTCCTTTCCACTTTTATCCTTTTTATGAGTGTCTCTTACCTTATTGCTATAGCTAAGACTACCAATACTATAGTAAATAAAATTGGGGACAATGGACACCCTTATTTTGTTCCTGAATTTAGTGGAAAAGCTTCAAGTTTTTCACCATTTAGTACTATGCTGGCTGTAGGTTTGTCATAAATAGTTTTTATTATGTTGAGATATGTTCCTTGTATTCTCACTTTCTGTAATACCTTTACCATGAAAGGATGTTAGATTTTGTTGAATGCCTTTTCTGCATCTATTGAAATGATCATGTGATTTTTGTCTTTCAGACCATTTATATGATGTATTACATTTGTCAATCTGCTTATGATAAATGATCTCTACATCTCTGGAATAAAGCCAACTTGGTGGGGGTGAATAAACTTTTTAACATATTCTCGCATTCTGTTTACCAATGTTTTGTTCAGAATTTCTGCATCTGTGTTCATGAGGGAGATTGGTCTGTAATATTCTGTGTTTATTCTGTTTTTGTCTGGTTGTGATATCAGGGTGATGCTGGCTTCATAGAAGGAGTTTTGTAGAATTCCTTCCTTTTTCTATTTTATGGAAAAGTTTGAGAAGCAGTGGTGTTACCTCTTCCATGGAGGTCTAGTGAAATTAGCCAGTGAATCCATCCAGGCCTGGAATTTTTTTTAGTTGGGAGACATTTTATAAATTCTTGGATTTCTGTACTTGTTATAGATCCATTTAAATGGTTTCTCTCATCTTGATTTAATTTTGGTACATCATATGAATCAAGGACATCATCCATTTCTTTCAGATTTTCAAACTTACAGGCATATATATTCTTAAAGTATGTCATTGTAATTTTCCAAATTTCTTTGGTATATGTTGTAATGGGACTTTTTTTCATCTTTAGTTTTATTATTTTTTGTTTCTTCTCTCTTTCTTCTGGTCAGATTTGCTAAGGGTTTTTCATTCTTGTTTATCCTTTCAAAGAACAAAATTGTTGTTTCATTGATTCTTTGGATTTTTTTGTTTCTATTTCATTAATTTCTACCTTAATCCTTGTTATTTCTTCCCATCTAATGATTTCTGGTTTGCTTGTTATTCTTTTGCCAAAGCCTTAAGGTGAAGTATTAAATTATTTGTGAACTCATCAGTTTCTTAATATAGCACTTAGAGCTATAATTTTTTTCAAAGTACTTTTTTTTCTTTTCACAATTTTTATTAACTTTTCCATGATTATAAAAAAAATCCCATGATAATACCCTCCCTCCCCCCACTTAGAGCTATAAATTTCATTCTTAGGACTGACTTCATTGTGTCCCAAACGTTTTGTATTATCATCATTATTTGATTCTATTAATTTATTGATTTTCTTTTTGATTTCTTCAATGACCCATTCATCATATAGTGTACTGTTTAGTCTCCATGAATTTCTGTATGATCTTTAGCTTTTCTTGCTGCTAATTTGCAGTTTCATCCTACTGTGGTCAGGGTATAAGGGATTATTTCAGTTTCCCTGTATTTGTTGAGATTTGCTTTGTGTCCTAATATATGGATGATTTTAGAGAATGATCCATATGCTGCTGAGAATAATGTGTATTCTGCAGCATTTGGCTGGAATGTTCTGCAGATATCTGTTAGTTCCATTTGTTCCATGACATCATTTAATCCAGATATCTCTCTGTTTATTTTTGCCTAAAATGACCTGTAAATTGATGAGAGTGGGGTATTGAAGTCTCCCACTACAATTGTATTTTATGTTTTCTGTGGCCTTAAGTCTAATAGTGTTTGTTTGATGAAATTGGGATAACCCATTTTAGGTGCATATATGTTTAGGATTGTAATGTCCTCCTTTTGGAATGTTCCTTTAATCAGTATAAAAATACCTTCATCTTTCCTCACTAGTGTTGGATTGAAGTGTATCCTGTCAGATATTAGGATAGCACCCCCTGCTTGTTTCCTAGTTCCATTTGCTTGAAATACCATGTTCCATCCTTTCACCATAAGACAGTGTCTAACTTTTTTGAGAGGTGTGTTTCCTGGAGGCAGAAAATGGCAGGATCCTGCCTTTTTTTTTTTTAATTTTTTATTTATTTGAGAGCGACAGACACAGAGAGAAAGACAGATAGAGGGAGAGAGAGAGAATGGGCGCACCAGGGCTTCCAGCCTCTGCAAATGAACTCCAGACACGTGCACCCCCTTGTGCATCTGGCTAACGTGGGACCTGGGGAACCGAGCCTCTAACCAGGGTCCTTAGGCTTCACAGGCAAGCGCTTAACTGCTAAGCCATCTCTCCAGCCCAGGATCCTGCCTTTTAATCCAGTCTGCAAGCCTGTGCCTTTTGGATGGTGCCCTGAGGCCATTGATATTAGAGTTATTATTGAAAGGTATGCATTTATTCTTGCCATTCTTCTTATTTTGTTGTGTTTCCTGTTTTCCCTTTAGTCTCTTGTTTTAACTGTTATTTGAGTGTCATTTATTTTTTCCAATTTTCTCCTGTGTGGGTTTTTCTTTCTCTTCAGCATGAAGAATTCCTTTAAGTATTTTCAGTAGAGTTGATTTAGTTGTCATAAATTCCTTTAGCCTGTTTTTGTTGTGAAATATCCTTATTTTTTCATCAATTTGGATAGATAACTTTGCAGGACAAGCAATGTTGGTTGACAGTTGTTATCTCTCAGACCTTGGAATACATCATTCCAATCACTTCTGGCTTGTAAATTTTGTGTTGAGTAATCTGATGTTACTCTGAGAGCTTGCCTTTGTAGGTGATTTGCTTTGTCTCTCTAACTACTTTCAATATATTTTCATAAGTTTGTTTGTTTAGAAGTTTTATTATAATATGGCAAGGACAGGTTCTTTCCACATTTTGTCTGTTGGGTGTTCTAAAAGCTTCTTGTATCTGCACTGGCATTTCTTTCCTAATTTAGGGAAATTTTTCTTCTATAAATTTCGTTGAAAACAATAAGCCTCTGGATTGAAATTCTTCTCCTTCTGTTATACCCTGAATTCTTATATTTGATCTTTTCGTAGTATCCTGGATATCTTGAAAATCCTATCCATACCTTCCTATTAGCTTGTCTTTCTCTTTGTTGGGCTGTATTAGGTCTGCCCTCTGGTCTTCTCATTTAGATATTCTGTTCTCTCCTTCATCCATTCTACTGGTGAGACTTTCCACAGAGGTTTTTATGTTACTGTGTTCTCTAGAGCTATGATTTCAGCCTGGTTTTTCTTCAGTATTTCTATTTCCTTACTCATGTCTTGTAATGACTTCCTTATTTCATTTAGCAGGTTTCCTGTATTCTCATTCAGAAGTTTGTTTTCTTCTTTGATTCCTTTATTTTTCTTTGATTTATTTGAGTATAGATGCAATAATTTTTTGAAATCATTCTCAAGCATTTCATCTAAAATAGTTTCATTGGTTGTCATTTCTGATGGGTTTATAATTTTGGGTGGGACTGTATTATCCTGATTCTTTTTGTTTCTTTTATTATAATGCACCAAGTTTTGCATCCTGAATTAATGTGATGCTTGGGTTTTTGACTTATTTCCAGTGTTCTTAGAAATGGCAATCCACCTTTATATATTTTCAGGTTATGAGTTTAAGGTGTCAGATGTAGCTCTTGTAGCCCAATCTAGCTGCAGAAGTAATCCTAGGTGCTGAGTTTTCTTGCTAATCAAATATTCTAGTGGTCAGGGTAGAACAATTTACTGGAAAATTCTAAGATTCAATTTAGTAATATCCATATTCAATAAAAACAAGCACAGAGTTCATAATTTTGGGAATAAAACAAATGGATAGTCTTATAAAGCCAAAATCTCTGAGGGTGTGTTTTGTTTTACGTTCTTAATCTTGTCAGCTTGGAAGTAGAGATTTCTGTTCTGATTTGGGTTCCAAGTCAGCCTTGATTTGGTTCAGCCCCTGCACTCAATAATGACAGAAGCAAAAGACAAAGGCCTGATAAATATGTGAGCATCAAAGGCAACAATATTCAACCCACAAATATGGGTTATTTGAAAATGGTAAAGCCAACCAAGAACATGTAACCCATAACTTGCCTTGACATGGCAAGAGAGGTTAGATTTCCAACACAGGCCTATGTACCAGTTTATTTTGTCAGTCAGCCTTGTTGCCTTTGGGAGAGCCTCCAATCACAATAATGCTGAGTGCCCACCTCGATCCCTCTGTGTTGTGCTGTGGATCTGGATCTTTGATCCGCTATGCTGGCTGCACTGTCTCTGAGATCTAAATGCTAGAGGTTCACAGATCGGATGGTAGGGGGATGGGTTAGTGCAGACTCCTGGAGTTGCTCACACAGTTCCACCTGTATCCCTTTCAGTAGTTCCTTATTTGATCTTCAGATTTCTTAACTTTGCAAAAAGGCTGATGAAGTTGAAAAATCCCTCTGTTTGGTCCCTGTTGCTGCTTCCAAATGGCATGCCTGGAAGGCCGTACTGAGTGGGTGTGCAGATCCCTCCAATTAGCTGGCCACGTGTGCCTCTATGGAATTCTAGATGTTTTCCTCCTTTCTGGTGGATCTTGGTCTCTCCTGCTAATCTGATGTGTCTAAGAGCAACCTATACTCCTTCACTTTTCAGAAGAAGGGTGTGTTTTGCTGTGATTTTGTTTAAATCCCTCCTTAGGCTTGTTTGGTGTGACTCCTATGCCGCCATCTTACCAGTAAGACCAAAAGGGTTCACTTTTCTGATCAACCCTGTTAGATTGTGTCTTTTGTTGGGTAAGTTAAGATCATTAATATTTAATATTTATGATTATAACTGTGAGGTTTGATTTAATCCATGCCATGTTGGGGTGCGTTATGGAATTTAGTGCTTTCTTGGGTTTCATACTTTTTTGAACCTTCTCTAGTTTTGGTTATTGATGTCTTCCTCTTGTAAGCTCTTGAGATTGATTGATTCTTCTGTGTGGAGTATTCCCTGAATTATTCACTATAGGTTTGGCTTTGTGTTCATAAAATCATAGAGCTGACTTTAGACGTCACAAGATTTCCTTCCTCAATCTATTTTAAGGAATACTTTCACTGGGTACAGTACTTTGGGCTGGAGGCCATAGTTTTTAGGCTTTGAAGTGTTCTATTCCATGACCCTCTGACTTTCATGGCTTCCATTGAAAAATCTGAGGTAACTTTGATGAGATTGTCACTGTATGTAGTGAGTTGTTTTTCTCTTGTTTCTTTTAGTACTCTCTCTTTGTTTTTATTGTTAAGAGTTTTAACTATGATGTGCCTTGGAGAGTTTCTTCATTGGTCCTCTCTCTTTGGTGTTTTGTGAGCTTGTTTGATCTATATGGGCCTCTTGTAAGAGACTGGGGAAATTTTCTTCAATAATTTCCTTGAATATGTTCTCAATGTCTCTGGCCTATATTTCTTCCCTTTCTGCATACCAAAGGTCCAGATGTTTAATCACTTTAGGGTCTCATGATTTTTTGAACTTAGCAAAGTTTTTGCACTCTCAATCAATTTCTACTGTCTTGTCTTCCACTCAGAAGTTCTATTTCTACATATGATTGATTATGTTAGTGAGGGCTTCTAGAGAGGTTTTTAAAATTCTATTAGATTTTTGTTTTCTGCTTTTTTTTTTTTTTAAATTTCATCATGTCCATCTCTATTTTGAGGTACTGTTTCAGAATGAGTTCTAATTTTCTTGATATTTCTTTGTATTCACTCTTGCATTTGATAATGTCTTCATTAAGCTTAAGAAGCTTATTATTGGGATCTTCTAATTCTTGGCTCACTTTTAATTCATGTATCTCCCCTTTGAGGTATTCCTGGTTTTCTTCAATTAAGTTAAGCAGAGTGAGAAAAGCTGTATGCTCTAAGTTGGCTCAACTTTAATTTATTTATCTCTCTTTTGAGGTGTCCCTTGTTTTCTTCAATTAAGTTAAGCTGAGTGAGAAAAGTTGTGTGCTGTAAGAGACAATTCTGCTCAATTTTATTTATGATATTGTTAGTTTTTTTATGATTTACTACAAGTTTCACAATTTGTTTGGTGAGTGTCACATAGCTTGTTGTGTTTTCATTTCATGATTCAATTTCTATGGTTTCTTCTAGGTTGTAATTGAGCATTTCCATTGTGGAACTAGGCATCCTTGGTGGAGTTCTTTCATTTTTCTGACTCCTTTTTTGTTGCTTTTGTTTGTTTCCTCTACATTGTGCTCTACCAATTTGGGGTTAAAAAAAAAAAAACTCTCATTTTATTTATAGAGTACGTATTTGTCCTTGTAGGACCTTCAGTGATTGTTGTGCTTTGTGTTTGAACTGGATTGGAGTAGCATGGTGTCTTAAGTGTTGATATACAGGTTGTGGAGATTGCAAGTGCAACAGGGTTACCTGGTAAACTGGGAGGCATGACACTGGTAGCACAGGCCTACTTACTCCAGACTCACATTACTTAGTACTGGAGATCCAGGGGCTGGGGATCTAGGAGAAAGGAGTCCACCTTCCACAGTGACATGTGCACCCTCTGTTGCAAGGGAGATGGGAGGTGATGATACAGGGACAAGTTATTCAGGAATCCCTGAGCAAAATGTCCTGTTTTCACAGCATGTTTGTGGAGCCTGCCTGCCCCACATCAGCAGGATGGGTACTGGCAGCCAGGGAATAGAGAGGTGGGGAATTCACTAGGAGCTCTGTCCTAATTATTCCAAAATGTATGCATCCTAGTTCACAGGAGAATAGGGAGTTAGGGACCCAGGGGCCTGTCAATCAGGAAGCTCTATTAGTCAATTGAAAAATAATATTTTTTTAATTTCCTGCTTAACATAAATAACCTTTAGGAGCTGGGGAGATGGATCAATGGATATGAGTGCTTGCTAAGCATGCCTTAAACTCAGTCTTATGGAGATTATGAAAGGAAAATGTTGAACTGTGTTGGTGAGCCAGTCTGGCAGTCTAACAGAGTAAGAAGCTACACCAGGTTCAAACATGCAGATCAGTGATAGAAGAAATCCTGGAAAGATTTAACTCTGATTTCACAATTTAAAATTAAAATTCAGGCATTATATCAGCAGACTTAAGGGCATTATTTCAGCAAGATGACCCCTTCCCCATGCTTTTAGTATATCCATACATGATCACAAGGGGAGAACTCTAGTTTCCAGAGAGAAATAGCTGAGGTCATGGAATGAAGCTGTCCTCACAGTAATGGTTTAATTACAGATTAAGAGATAAGAAGAAAATGTTACTGGATTAGGTGCATAGCATTCATATCAACATTTCAAGAAGACCATTGTACCTTGGTAAGGAATGTTATGTAGTAAGTATTGTTGCAAAGTTAGGAGTAGAAGCTCAGCTAGACACATTCTTGTGCGCAACAGGAATGCCTACCTCAATTGTTATTTTATTTTCCAATATACTGTTTGCTGAATGTACAAGAAGAGTTTATCATTTAGGACAATAAGATGTTTTAGGGGCTAGGGGAAGGGGCTATGTTAAGAAACCATTATATGTAAGTGAAGATAGTTGATTTGATGCAAAAAAGTAAGACTAAAAACTATTCCTGAGCCAACATAGAAAAATAAGATGGGTATTGTATATATGATACAGTTGTTTTCTAACAAGATATGAATTAAGTTAATTTTCTATGACCTGTAATCAGGGAGGACATGGAAAATACTGTCATGTTCCTGAGAAGTGATCTGTACATGGGAGAGACGGTATAATAATATTATTTCTAGCCAGCAATAAAAAGAAGAAATACTGGAGACATCTGGCATCCTCTTCAGACGTTTATACTTATGAGCATGAAGCACACACATATGCTTATTAATGCACATGCAACACACACACATACAAACACACAACAATAGATAGTACATACACACATGCAAAAAACAGAAACTTCTGTCAACTTTTTATATTTGTAATTTAAGATTACTAAATTTCTTCAGTGTAATACAGTATTTTAATATGAAGATTGTTTAAATTTTAAATTTTTATTTTTAAATTTTACATTTTTTATTTGTATTCATTTTTTATAGGCATATGTGTGGTCAAAGGAGTAGTCTGTGTCCCACTTTGAAACTCAGAAGATTTACATGGGTGCTGGGGAATTGAGCACAGGCTTACAGGCTTTGCAAGCAAGTGCCTTTAATTGCTGAGTTATCTCATTAGCCCTATATTGGTTTAGTTACAATTTTAATGCTTATTTTTGTACATAATTTGTTTAAAATTATTTTATGCTCTCTACCTATGGAAATATTATGTTTCTCTAAAATGATTCCACTGTCTATGTTAATAAATCAGTATCTGTATAATTTTAGATATTTTAAATCCACTGAAACTCATGTAAGTATAAAATTTTAGTTAATTTGTACATGTTAGAAATAATACTCTACAGTTTTTTGAATCTTTCTATACATATTTATTTGTAAATAATTCTATACTGTGTTGCTCCAAACGTTTACATAATTTCTGTTGCTTTATATCTTCAGCTTATTAATTCTGTTGACATGATTGTAAAATTGTCAGCTCATAGTTGTTTCCATAATATGGGTAATTTTATTGTGTTATATTGTTAGAATGTCAACATGATCTTGAGTGTAATTATATATAATGGATGTATATTTAGTGATATGTCACAATGTTGGGAAATATTCAAGGGCCTCCCTAAACTACATGTGAATCTGACACCCATGGTGCAAATTGTTTATATTTTATTTAAACTTATAAAATTGAAGAGATTGTGGAAATTTAATATGGAAAATTTTAGTACAATTTGCCTTTAAAATGTGCAATAACAAATTTATCTACCTTATCACTTATTTACCTTCCTATTCTGCAATATTTTTTTTTAAATTTATTTGTTTATTTGAGAGCGACAGACACAGAGAGAAAGACAGATAGAGGGAGAGAGAGAATGGGTGCGCCAGGGCTTCCAGCCTCTACAAACGAACTCCAGACGCGTGTGCCCCCTTGTGCATCTGGCTAATGTGGGACCTGGGGAACCGAGCCTTGAACCTGGGTCCTTAGGCTTCACAGGCAAGCGCTTAACCACTAAGTCATCTCTCCAGCCCTGCAATATTTTGTTCTAAATATCTCTCTGCTTCCATATCTCTGTTTTCTACATATGTATACATGTAAACAAAAGCATGCCAATCTACAATTAAAGTGTATAATTAAATGATATATATATGTACATAACTGTTTTGTATCTACTAATTGGTATTGTTATTTAGCATAGTATTTCCTGAAGCTAAGAAAGATCCCTCATATTTTTCCATATCAAGAGTATTTATGCTCATAAATAAATTTGTACAGGTTATTACTTCATAAAAGTAATTCCTCTGTGACTCTCTATTTGCTTAACTTTTTGTGCTCATTCAGCTATTTATGAGCATTTGAATGTTGCTTTTATCATTATAAATATGGATGCTAGTAATATTATTATAAATCAATCTCCTTTAAATATTACTCAGTTCTTGTAGTCATATATATGTGTGTGTGTGTACACATATATAATTATAATATAAATGCATGTTTTGCTTTACTATAACCAGCACATATTTGCAACAGTGCATACATATATTTAATTTACATTCCCAAAAGCAACATATAAATTTTATACACAATGAATAATCATTGTAAATTTTCAGGCCTTTTTATTGTTTCCATTCTCATGATAGTGTGATGGTATCTATATGCTTGTGGTTTTAAATTTTGCTTTTGTATCAGCTAATTTTGATGTCTTTAGAAATGTTATTGTACTTTTTTGGTTCTTTACAAATATTTTATCCATTTGGGGAACACAATTATATAATTTGGTTGAAATTCTTCATATACAATGCATGTGAGTTATTTCTTAAATATGTAATTTCAAAGTATATGTCAAATTGTTGCTTTGGTTTAACTTTTAATATGATTTTATGAGCAAAAGAATAATTTATAAAATGTTTTCTTCTTTTTTATTTTTAAGTATTGTCTATCTAAAATACATAAAACTATGTTTCTAATTCATAACCAGCTCTCTGTCCAATAAGAGGATATTACAATCATAAATCTACATGCACCAAACAATGGGACACCACATTTCATAAGCCCAAACCTACTTGACAATGAAAGAGAAATAACTATCAACACCATCATAGTTGGGGACTTCAATAAACCATTATCAGTAACAGAGAGATCATCCAAACAGAAACACAACAGGGAAGTAAGAGAGCTCAACAAAACCATAGATCACGTAGATCTAACAGACATCTACAGAACTTTCCATCCCAAATTCACAGACCACACATTCCTCTCAGCAGCCCATGGAACATTCTCTAAAATTAATCATATACTGCATCACACAGCCTGCCTCTACATATTCAGGAAGATTGACATAATTCCCTGCATGATATCAGACCACAGTGGGATATTGCTAGAAATTAACAACAAAAGACCCACCAAGAATCCCAACAGCACCTGGAAACTGAACAGCACACTTTTAAACAATAATTCAATAGTGGATGAAATAAAAAATGAAGTTGAAAAATTTCTAGAAATGAATGATGATGAAAACACAATGTACCAAAACTTGTGGGACACAATGAAGGCAGTCCTCAGGGGAAAATTCACAGCACTCAAAGCCTTAATAACAAAGACAGAGAGATCCCAAATCAATAACCTAACGATACACACAAAGGCACTGAAAAACCAAGAAATCCAACCCAAAGAGCTCCAGAGGTAAAGAAATAATTAAAATCAGAGCAGAAACTAATGAAGTGAAAACTAAGAAAACAATTAAGACAATTGACAAAAGAAAGAGCTGGTTATTTCAAAACATAAACAAGGTTGACAAACACCTGGCCAGTTTGATCAAGCAAAAAAAAAAAGAGAGATGCTTCAAATTAACAAATTCAAGATGAAAAAGGAGAGATCACAACAGACATGAGTGAAATTGGGACAATCATCAAAACTTATTTCAAAAACCTCTATTACACAAAACTGGATAATGTGGAGGAGATAGATAAATTCCTGGACCCATACCATCTATCAAAGCTAAATTCAGAGCAGATTAATCTTCTAAACAAACCTATCACACTCACTGAGATTGAAAAAGTAATTTAAAAAAACCTCCCCAAAATGAAGTCCTCAGTACCAAATGGCTTCTCAGCTGAATTCTATCAAACCTTCATGGAAGAACTCAAACCCAGCTTCCTCAAACTTTGCCACACAATTGGAGAACAGGGTAAGCTACCCAATTCCTTTTATGAAGCTAGTATCACCCTAATTCCAAAACCAGGCAGAGATGCCACAAGAAAAGAAAACTACAAGCCCATTTCCTTGATGAACTTAGATGCAAAGATTCTGAACAAAATCCTCACAAACCGAATCCAACAACACATCAAAAGCATTATCCACCTTGATCAAGTTGGATTCATACCAGGAATGCAGGCGTGGTTCAACATATGGAAATCTATCAATGGAATACACAATATAAACAAGCTTAAACACAAAAACCACATGATCCTTTCCTTTGATTCAGAAAATGCATTGGATAAGACATAACATCACTTCATGATCAAAACATTAGAGAGAATTGGCATGGTTGGTTCATATCTTAACATAATAACAGCAATGTACAAAGCTCCTGAGGCCCAAATAATACTTAATGGAGAGAGACTGGAGGAATTCCCATTGAGATCAGGAACAAGACAGCGTTGTCCACTGAAGTCCTAGCTCAAGCAATAAGACAGGAGAAAGAAATAAAAGAGATACAATTCGGAAAGGAAGAAGTTAAATTAACTCTATTTGCTGATGACAGGATTGTATATGTACGAGACCCGAGCTTCCATCCCAAAACTCTGAAGGTGATTAACTCCTATAGCAAAGTATCAGGATACAAAATCAATGCACAAAAATCAGTAGCCTTTCTATATGCAAATGACAAAGATATAGAGGTAGGAATGAGGGACATGGTCCCATTTTTAATAGCAACAACAACAACAAAAATACCTTGGTATAACGTTAACCAAGGAAGTGAAAGACCTATACAATGAAAACATAAAAACACTGTAAAAAGAAATTGAGGAGGACATGAGAAAATGGAATGACCTCCCATGCTCCTGGATAGGCAGCATTAACATCGTGAAGATGACATTCCTACCAAAGGCAATATACAGATTTAATGCAATTCCAGTTAAAATCCCACCAGTGTTGTACACTCAGATAGAATAAATGATCTCAAATTTCATATGGAAAGGCAGAGGGTCTCGCATATCCAAACATATCCTCAGCAAATAAATAAATCTGGAGGTGTCACCATACCTGATCTAAAGCTATATTATAAAGCCATAGTAATAAAAATAGCATGGTACTGGCATAAAGACAGGAGTATAGACCAATGGAATAGACTTGAGGACCCAGACTTTGCATCAAGCACCTATAGCTGCTTGATATTTGACAAAGGCCCTAACAATATAGGCTGGAAAAAAGACAGCATCTTCAACAAATGGTGCTGGACACACTGGATAACCATATACAGGAAACTGAAACTTGATCCACACATTTTGCCATGGACCACATTGAAATCCAAATGGATCAAAGACCTCAGTATAAAACCAGAAACTCGACTGCTACTCAAAGGAAACATAGGAAGTACTTTCCATGATATAGGATTGGAAAAAGACTTCCTGGACAAATCCCCAGTAGCTCATGAACTTAAACAGTCACTCAAGCAATGGGATCACATGAAGCTGAAGACTTTCTTTACAGAGAATCATACAATAAGCAAAGCCAATACATTACCCACCGAATGGGAGAAAATATTTGCTGGCTATCCAACTGACAGAGGCCTAATCTCTAAAACCTACAAAGAACTGATCCAGCTATAGCACTTCTGGGCATATATCCTAAAGTCCCTGCTTAATACCTTAGAGACACTTGCACAACCATGTTCATCAGTGCTCTATTCACAATACCTAGGAAATAGAACAAGCCTACATGTCCATCCACAGATGAATGGATATCAAAGATGTGGTACATCTACACAATGGAATTCTATTCAGTGGTAAAGAAAAATGAAATTATGAAATTTGCAGGGAAATGGATGGATCTGGAAAGGATTATACTAAGTGAGGTAACCCAGGCCCTGAAAGCCAACTGTAGCATGTTCTCTCCTATATGTGGATCCTAGTTACAAATGTGTAGACTTGTGTTTGATCTGGAACCAAAAATCAGTAGCAGAGGCCCACAATCTAGAAAAAGGGTGTAAGGGAGGGGAAGAGGGAAGGTTGTAAAAGGATTGTATTGTATATATGTAAATAGAACAGATTACAGAGAAATTCCTAAGCGAGTTCAGGGTAAGAGATTGTATAAAAGAAAGGTGGGGAGGGAGTTTCAATTATAATTCAAGATATTCTGAATAAGATATATTAAAATCTACTTTCTTAAGTAATGGCACCTCCAGACGGCATAGATTGTAACTAGAAAATTTTCAGATCTTGGGATGGTATACCTTCCAGTGAGTCATTAGCCACGGAGGGGTCCCTGTTACCTCCAAAACATTACAAGCTATTGTCAAAGCCCTTGGTTCTCTGTGAGAAAGAGATGGTAAAGTCATATTGCTGAAGACTTCACATGCCTGAGCAGCAAAGTCAGTGAGAAATCAATGAAACAAAGAGTTGGTTCTTTGAAAGGATAAACAAGATTGATAAACCCTTAGCAAATCTGACAAAAAAAGAAAAAGAGACACTTAGAGATGAAAAAGGTAACATCACAACAGATGCCAGAGAAATTAAAAAAAATCATAGGGACATACTATAAAAGCATACTATAAAAGCATATACTCCACAAAGTATGAAACACTGAAAGAAATGGATGATTTCCTTGATTTATATGACTTACCTAGATTAAATCAAAATGAGATTAATCGCTTAAATAGACCTATAACAAGCATGGAGATCCGAACAGTAATCAAAAATCTCCCAACTAATAAAATGATAGGCCCAGATGGATTCACCAATGAATTTTACCAGACCTTCAAGGAAGGACTAATGCCATTCCTTCTTAAGCTTTTCCATAAAATAGAAAAAGAAGGAATCCTACCAAATTCCTTCTATGAACCCAGCATCACCCCCATACCAACACCCAGCAAAGATAGAACAAAAAAGAAAATTATAAACCAATCTCCCTCATGAACATAGATGCAAAAATTCTCAACAAAATATTGGCAAACAAAATACAAGAATATATCAGAAGGAACATTCACCCTGAGCAAGTAGGCTTTATCCCAGAGATGCAGTGATGGTTAAACATATGCAAATCCAATTAGAGAGCAGTTGGTTTCTCCCATATCAGATGTGCCACTATTTTACTTTAGTATTCTTTTTTTAATATTTTATTCTTATTTATTTACTTGACAGAGATAAAGGGAGAGAGAGTGAGATAATGGGCATATCAGGACCTCCAGTCACTGCAAATGAACTCCAGGCACATCCGCCCCCTTGTGCATATGGTTAACATGGGTCCTGGGCAATCAAACCTGGGTATTTGTGCCTTACAAGCAAATGCCTTAACCATTAAGGCATCCCTCCAGCCCTAGTTTTATTTTTTGTATGTATTGTCTTTTTTCTTAGTTATTTGTACTGCATTATTTATTCTCACTTGTAACTGAGTAGAAATAATATTTTGTTTCCTGAGTTTTTCAGCTCATGTGAAAAGTATTGATATTATGATCTTTTATGGGGATTTACAGGAGAAACTGTTTCTTCATTATCTCCTTTTCCTTAAAGGAGTCCTAGCCTTCTCCTTACTGGAGTCCAAAAGGATAACAATCTGTCTTAGAAGTGTAGATGGGGTTATCCTTTCCTGGAAGATAACCCCCCCTTCCAAACAGTACCAAGAAACCTGGAATAGAAACTGGGCTGACCAGCTCAGTCTCAGTCCAGTATATCCCTATAGAAGACCACAGTCAGATATGCTAGATGGACTTTCCCATTTTCATAAACCACTTCCTTGGCAGGAGCTTTGCCATCTTTCCTTCTTTCAGGCTTAATAATAAAATCTTTCTAAAATGCACCCTCTCTGGTCTATGGATTTCATTTGGTGAAATTAATAAGACAAGAACCTGGGGGCCAATTGGCTTAGTAAAACTTTGGCATGACTTCAAATGTCTGGCATCCTACCTCTTGAGTAACAGCTAAACCAAGAAGAGAAAATCTCCATTGCTCTCAAAAAGTCACCAAAAGTTCCCTTATCACCCTTCACCTATCAATTTTCCAAATATCATTCCAAGGTATTAACTTTTACTTCCTTGTGTTACCAGGATGTTGTTTTGGAATCACAACTGGCTCCCTGGCCCTAGTGATTTCCCATGTGATGGATTCAAATGAGACACAAAGCATAATGTAGAAGGCAGGCAGAGTTCATTAGACAATAACATGAAGCTCTCTCCAGAATGAGAGTGGACAATGATCAAAGGGGCCATTTCTTTCATTTACATTACAAAACAGGCTTTATAATGTTTCTTGAAATCCACAAAACAGAAGGCTTTCCTGAGGGGCTTATTGCTCATCAGGTGATTGACAGGCCCACTTGGATTAATTCTTAAGGGAGGGGACAATGATTGTCTTTGTTCTTTCCCACAAAGTCCCTGGTGATGTAGTAATATTACATTCTTCCTGGCAGTTCAGAAAGTCATATCTGCACCCAGGGCAGAGCTATAGCTCAGATTCCATTCTTTATACTAAAACTATGCAGCAGAACTAATTTAAAAAACTTAATGACAGAAGCTAAATATACATCCATAAAAATAGTCATGCTTTTCCAATAAGAAATAACTTTTCCTCACTGGGCCTTTAACAAAATGGTACAATCTCTAACTTCTTATCTTTAGTCAAATCTATTTCTCTCTCTCTCTCCATCCCACTCTCTCTCTCTCTCTCTCTCTCTCTCTCTCTCTCTCTCTGTGTGTGTGTGTGTGTGTCTGTGTTGTGGTATATAAACATGGAAGTCAGAGGACAAATTTAGATGTCAGTCCTCCTCCCACCTCATTTGAGGCAGAGTTTCTCATACCTGGTTGTACACTGATCCATTCTCAAGGCTAGCTACTCTGTATGCTTCCAGGAAATTCTTCTCTCTGTCACACATCTAGTCATAGGCATGCTGGGACTACAGGAACCCAACCATAGCTTATACAGGTATATATGGTCATGTATAAGAGTGCATGTGGAGGTCAGAGTACAAATTTTGGTGTCTGTCAGTCACCTTGTCCACGTCTTTCTGAGATAGGGTGTTTCACTGGTCTAGAGCTTACAAATTGGAATTCACTAGCTGAGTGAACACCAGAGTGAATCGACCAGTCACCATTTCTATAATGCTGGGATTACAGGTACACCATCACACATGGCATTTGCATGGTCCTGAGAATCAAATTCAGTCAGGCACCTTACTAATAAGCTATCCCCCTAGACCCTGTAGCTATATCCATTGTTCCATGAGAACACAACAGCTAATTATGTGATTAAAATTATGTATTTTTTCCTTGATTGGTTAAAGGGATAGATATGGGTAGAAACTAGCACTGATAAAGGTGGTATAGCAGTTCTGTCCTCATTGCTAGGACAAAACACCTAGCCAGGAACAATTTAGGGGAGGGAGAGAAGAATTTATTTCAGGCTTAGAGTTTTGAGAAGAAATTTTATATGATGGAGAAAAGCATACCAGCTGGCTTACAACCTTGCCTATCTACAGAAGAGAGGGAGAAAGAGAGAGAGAGAAAGAGAGAGAGAGAGAGAGAGAGAGAAACAGTTTAGGCCAGGTAGCCCTGAACATCCCATGAGCTATACTCATCACCCTTAAGGTCTGCCCTTTACTAACATCCTTCCTCTAACAAGTCTCTACCACTGAAAGGCTCTACTTAAGTTATTTTATTATTTTTAAACCTTGTATTAAGTTCATGTTTTTTAATACAATGTGATGATCTCATCTTTTTACTATTTGTGCTTAAAATACTCCTGTTTAATTGTTCATTTAGCTGGGTTAAATTTCCCTGTTTTAAAGTCACTTTCTCACAATGAACTTTGCTCTTTGCTTTTCCTATGCTGCTTCATTTTATGGGTTTAGTTAATTATTTTTATCATTTAATTACTGTCTCTCTTGGGAATTATTTTGCATATTTGTTTTCTTTTTTTGGTAGTTACTTGGTTGTTTTGTAATTTATTTTACTATCTATTAATAATATTAAAATAACAATATTTAATAAATATTCTAAGAGTGTTTTTATATGCTATACAAATAGCCAACAATATTGTAAACAATTATTTATAATATAATTTACTTTTGTATATGCTCTAAACACATGAGGCATTGTGTAGACTGTGAACTCTGCTAATAGTTTCCTTTCTATGCAGAAAATTGTTCATTAAATACATTCGCATTTGTTGATTTTTGTGCCTATTACCTATGCTATTAAACTGTCAAGAGCATTGTTTTTATTATTTTATTTATATTTATTTATTTATTATTTATTTTGGTTTTTCGAGGTAAGGTCTCACTCTGGTCCAGGCTGACCTGGAATTAACTCTGTCATCTCAGGGTGGCCTTGAACTCATGGCGATCCTCCTACCTCTGCCTCCTGAAAGCTGGGATTAAAGGCATGTGCCACCACACCCAGCTAAGAACATTTTTTTTAAAATCATTTATGATATTTAAAGTAAAATCACATCACATGTTGGTTATATTCCTATTAGATTATACTCTTATACCCCATCTCCCCTTCCCACATTCCACTAAGGACCATCTTGAGTGAGGTTATTGGTACTCACTATGGGGTCATGAATGCACCACTAAATTCCCATGGGAAGTAAACAGAACCTCAGTATTCTCTTTCCCACTCTGTGACTCTTACAATCTTTTTACCTAACTCTTCCACAGTGTACAAAATAGTGTGAATAAGCAAGAGATGCAGCAAGCTACAATATCAATCAGTCTGGCAAAATGTTCACATTTGTGCAATATCAGCATACAGTCGATGAGGGTAGTTAACTGCTCTCTTATTGAATATGAGGTCTAAGTGAGAGGGAATTCATACCTAGTACTGAGAAACAAGTCAGAATCTTCTCACAGAGAGTTCATAAACATTAGAAAGAAGTTCACTCTGTTCTTTGGCTAAAAAGAGAGACATGTATGCCCCTCAAAAATCTCTTTAAAAGCAAGTTCTTTCAACCACTGAGACATCTTCCCAGTCCAGAGAACATTGTTAACTGTACTTATAACTTGAAGTATCTTCCCTATGTTTTATTCTGGTGGTTACATCATTTGTAATTTTACATGCAGATCTCTGATTTTCAACAATGCTATCAAAATCAAAAAGAAAAAAAAAATATTCAACAAATGTGCTTTCAAAAACTACCTATTCACCTCCAAGAGCATGGTATTTGTTGCAGTCTGGTTCGCATTGCTGGTAGAAATCACCCAACCAAGAGCAGCTTGTGGGAAAAAGAGATTTATCTTGGCTTACAGGCTCAAGGGAAAGCTCCACAATGGCAGGGGAAAACGATGGCATGAGCAGAGGGTGGACATCACCCCTGGCCAACAGAAGGTGGACAATAACAACAGGAGGGTGTGCCAAACATTGGCATGGGGAAACTGGCTATAAAGCCCATAAGTCCGCCCCCAACAATACACTCCCTCCAGGAGGCGTTAATTCCCAAATATCCATCAGCTGGGAACCTAGCATTCAGAACACCTAAGTTTATGGGGGACAACTGAATCAAACCACCACAGTATTAAACTACATTTGCATGTCCAATCCTGGATGTTTCCTCTAGTTTCCTTCTCAGTAAATTGGTTATCGGTATATATGAAAGCTACTGATTTTTGCATGTTAATTTTGTATCCTGAAACTTTACTGAAAGTGTTTATAAACTCTAAGAATTTACTGAGAGAGTATGTAGGGTCACTCAAGTATAGAATAATGTCATCTGCAAATAGAGATCATTTCATTTCTTCTTTCCTGCTTTATTAACTTCTATATATTTACCTTGCCTAATTGCTCTGGACTAGAGTGGGGCTGGAAAGATGGCTTACCAGTTAAGGCTTTTGCCTTCAAAACCCAAGGATCCAGGTTCAATTCCCCAGTACCCAGGCAAGCCATAAGCCAGATGCACAAGTTGTCACATTCATCTTTAGTTTTATTGCAGTGGCTAGAGGCCCTGGTGCACCCATTCTCTCTCTCTCTCCATCAAGTAAATAAATGTTTTTACAGAAGGAAAGAGGATATAGTGGGAAATCTTATAGCCCATTCTAGTCTTGACCTTGCTATGCAGCCAAAGATAAACTTGAACTTGTAATCTTCCTGCCCCTGTGTTTCAAGAGCTAGGGTTATAGGCATGATTTACCATGATTTTAGCTATGTTTATATAAAATATAAACGTGAAATATCTATTTGCTTGTTTTCATACAATTATTTTAACTTAATTTAAAATAATAAAACATATCACATTTATACATGCTATGCCTTAGAGTATCAAATAATTGATAATGAAAATTGTTAGTTTTTTTCTAAGTAGCTTTTATTTTTCTTGTTTTTAAAATTATTTAAACTGATTTAACTTTAAATTTCTATATTTAAGATTTACATGTTGGTTTTTGAGATAGAATGAGCTAGTAAAATCAAGCAAATAATTATTTTATGTGTACACTGCAAAATAGAATGCTATTAGTTATAGCTCCCATGTTATTCATTAGTCCTCTATCAGTCATCAATAATGTATGATTTAAGCTTTGTGCTCTTCAACTAATACCTCTCCATTTCTTTTCACTTATTCTCTGTGTAATCAATATTCTATTCACTGCTTATTTTAATTGGAAAATAGCTTCCATGTTTTCTTATAAATACTAAACTATGTATTTCCCATATAAAATATAATTAAAAAGTTAACTGGAAATATAAAAGAATATTTCTAATTTAAATCCCTTAAGCTTAATGTAACTAACTTCAATTCCCAATTGCCAAACTACTGTATCATTTTCAACAATGTTTTATTTGCTTTCCTTTGTTTAAGGCAAGGTCTTTAGTCCAAGCTGGCCTTGGAATTCCCTATGGATGACCTTGAATTTCTGATCCTCCAGCCTGCCTTTCCATTCGAGTTCTGGAATTAAAGGGGTATCATCATGGTCAGTTTGTGCATTGATAATAATTGAATCTTCTGGCTTCTTGCATACTAAGCAAGGACCCTTCAAACTGACCTACACCCACATATCCCACAATGACTTTTTAAGTAATGATACCCACAAGTTATTGCTAATGTTCTTGGTTGCCTCCAGAACTAAATGGCAAGACCCTATTGCTGGAGTCACTGCTTGCTTCTGTTGTAGGACCCTGAATAGCTGATAAGCCAAAGCTGATCTATAGATTTACTCTCTGCTGCAAACCTGTCATAGTGCTGCAAAGTGATTATGCAGGATGCTCAGGGAGAAATGGCATCAGCAATCTTATTCTGAAGTGTACCCTGCAAACTGTACAAACAGTCAAGCAGGATATTTCTAGTAGTACAATTATGACATGACTATTATGAGGGTAAACAACTGCTCTCTGATTGAATTTAAGGCCTGCTCCATGAAAGGTAATTAATGCCTGGTACTAAAATCCTATGCTTGGGAGAACATACGACCTAAGAGGAATGCTACTACTGTTGTTTGGCTAAATTGATATAGTATGTGCCCATCAAATTGTTCTATAAATATGTATGTTTATACCAATAGATTACTTATGTTGTCATATATATATATATATATATATATATATATATATATATATATATATATATATATATATATATATATATATCTCCAAGAGAAAGCACTGCAGATATACTTTCTGAAAAACATCAAATTTCAGGTGGAGTTTATGATGTGTAAATCATAAGACAATGAAGGTTTTATAAAATTTGGCATACATTCATGCAATTGTCTTACATTCAGGGGTTCACTGAGGGGAAATTAAAACACCCATGGGTTTAAAAACAATATGTGAATGGATATTGACATCTTTATTCATAATACCCCACATAGGAAAGCATACAAAATGTTCCTTATACATTTTAAAATTTATTCAGGTCAAGTCTGGTATTTAGCCATAGAAAGAGATAGTCATGAAAACTTAAAGGCTCCCCAAAATGTTATTTTGAGCTAAAATTGTACAAACCAAACTGCCCTTGTAAGTTCATTTTGCCTTTATGAAGCTCAACAAGTAAAACTGACAAAATATTTTGGTTTATGATGTGAATGGGAAAGTATCTGTGACAATGTAAGGGAGAAATTTTTGTATTATGAATATAAATGGTATTATGGTTGTTAAATATTATAGACAGCGTAGGTTTAAAGGAATATCAAGTTACATATTTAGAATGTTTCAAGGCTCTCCTGATTTATTGTTACACAAATGTGTGGAATATAGTTGCACAGTACTATGAAGAAGAATATTTCATTTACATCAACTACAACCTCACACAGATTATCTAAATGGACCAACCTAGAAACCAGGAAGCCAGTTGTGGGTGGGTTCCAGCGAGTAACTTTGTGGTTTGTTTGACCATTTGATTTTGGCTAGTGGAACATGCCCTGTTGTAGCTCAAGTGTTACTGAGGAGCTGTGAGACTCTGCAATCTGGATTTGGGTTCCTCCTTGGCAAGAAGAAATAGGGGAGAACAGATATGATCAATGACTTGGCTCTTAGGTATGCAGTCTTAGTCTCAATCTCTAGACTGAAGGAAATCATATTCCCTAATTACATGCAAACATCTATGTGTAAACACTTTGTAGAATAGGAGCATCAGATGATTCATTCCTTTGTGAATAAAAAAAAGCACAGAATAATCTTTCAAAGGTCTGTGGAAAATATCAACATCCTACAATAATACAGAAAATGATTAATTAAGAAAATACATGTTGAAAATTTTGGAAATTTTCGTAGAAATTTTACAACCCCTTGCCTCCTAGCCCTGTCCCTTGCCTGATGTGGTGTCAGTCTACACTGGACAGCATCTCAACTGCAAAATGTTCCTTCAAACCAGCACAAGAAAAAACAGCCTTTATTCAATTCTCTTTCAACTCTGATTATCCGTTTTTATTTTGATAAATTCATTATGTTTGTTGTATTTGGGTATTCTACTCATTTAGTGTTTAATGTGTAAGTTATGAAAAAAGAAAGGGTAATACACAAAATTTGTAAAAAGTGAAATATAAGTTCATTCAACCCTTCTATCAATGCTCCTTTATAAAAATCTTCCTAATAATAGTACATGTCTCACATAGATATAAGAACAATGTTAGACACTTATTAAGTATTTAACATTGTACACAATTTTAATGATTACAAATATTATAATTATTATTAGATATATGACATTTATAAATACTATTATAGTTTTAACATAAATGTGATTATTATTTTACTCTTTTACTTTCATTAATTTGAAGAGAACAGTATTTATATCCATATTTTTACACACCTACTAATCGGCATTCTGATTTTCTCATCTTAAATTGTGTTGCTTTTAATTGACTGTGAAATTACATTTTCTCTTTTTTACCTCTACCACTACAAAATAACCTGCTCAAACTCACTACACATGCTTTCACATTACATTATGTAATCTAGCCCCACATGAGGAGTATGTGAAAGTTTACCACACCTTCATCTCCATGATGGGCTGTATCCCCATGAAATATCAGCCAAAATAAGTCAGTTCCTTTATTATTCTGGTCAGGTGTATAGTTTGTCACAAGTGAGTAAGGTCTTCAATAGAGACACAAACTAAGCCATAAATGAGGCAATGTAGCAGGAACAGAAGGGAAGCTGATCACATACAGCCCAAGTAAGATTCAGAGAAAGATGAATGCTGTTAGTCAACTGGGCTTTTCAATTTTATTCAGTCTGTAACCCCAGCCCATAGAATTTTGTCACCCACATTCAGAAGGGCCTTTCAACCTCAATTAAGCTAACCTAAAAAAGCCCTCATAGGCAATTCCAGATGTTTCTCTGATGATTCTAAATGCTTTCAAGTCGACAATTAGAGATTAGCCATCATCATTTGTGAGACCTTGTCTCACAACATGAAAAAAAAATCCAAAATCAATAATTCTGCCCTAAATTTTTTTTCAGGTATTTGGTCACAGCAGTGAATAATGCTGGAGTTTGCTTTACTGGCTATGGTCTTGTTTTGGTCTGATCATTCTTTCCTATGCCCCCATTCTTGCTTTCTGATTTGGAAGAATATACTATGTGATATTCTATTCTGGCTGGAAGCATGTCACTTGTCTTCTCATGTTATAGGAGTTCAAAATTAAGAAATTGCCTGAGTCTCAAAAGGGAATACACTTACATTCTCTAGTATTGATGGGACTGTTAAGGACTATGAAGACTTTTGAAGTTGGACCAAACACAATTTGTATTAATATGGCCATGAGCCTATGGGGACAAGGTGCAGAAGGTTATGGCTTAATATTTGAGTGTCATAGACCAAAAATAGAGTTATGATGATTAATCTCTGGTTGTCAACTTGACTGAATTTAGAATTCCCTAGAATGCACATCATTGCACATGCCTACCTGAGAGTGATATTGTCTCATATGATATGAGGAGTAGAATTTATTGCTCCTGTTTTATTACTGTGAACTAAATGTGACCTGTTACCTCGAGTTCCTGTCTCCATGTCTTCCTTGTTATAATGGGCTATAAACCCAAACTGTAGTCCAAAGTAAATTTCCTGGCATTTTTGCAGTTTAAAATTTTATTGACAATTTTCATATGTAAACATGATATAATTTGATCACAATCTACTCCAATTACCTTACTTTTATCCTTTCCCCTTCCACCCAACTCCTCCCCCCAATTAATCCCTTTTCTAATTTGATGAGATCTCTATTATTTTTTTTATTATAGACATATTTGTATGTAAATATCACATGTTGGTACTATCCTTTCCCTCTTCCCAGACCCTTTTCTGAAGAAGCCTTCCTCATTGGGGATGCAGGACAACCCGAGTATTGTGAGACATGCACTATGTGGGGGAAAGGCAATGTCTCTGTGCAAAATGTCCCAACTTGGGGATCTAACTGTCTTTCCACCCCCATTCTGAAAAATTTCCTGAGTCATGCTAGGATCATTTTAAGTCTATTTCAGTTATGGGCACTTAGGAGCATCTGGATATCTGTTTTGGTAGGTATTGAAAGTCTTCAGTATCTTTCTCCATCACCCTTGTGCTGATATCAGCTTAACTAAGGAAGCAGCACTCTTGCTCATTTTCCCAATTCCTATGTGGTTTCAGCTAGGGTTAGGGTGGAGTGCATTAGGTCATTTGTCTCCTCAGGTCCTGATCCCATCTGAAAAAGAGAAGCAGAACTTTAGAGAAAGAAGTCCTCACCAGTTAAATGGGATAACCATTATTAATTTAGAGAAAATTAAAATGGTTTAGATCCTTTTATGGTCTAAGGTGGGTGAGAGCTTGACAATGGAAAGCAGAATTATTATCTAAATATGATTCTTACTTGTTTTCCAGCTCCAGATATGGTTTCCTTTCCACTGAGAGGATCTGTTAGCCAATCAAGAGCAGTTGGTTACCTACCATGTCTGTGTGCTGGTATTGTACTTGTGTGAGCATCATGTCAGATTGTTTGCTTCTGAGTGTGCATAAACTTTGAGTTGCTTAGACAGATGTTGGCCACTTTTTAACAGTAGCTTATTTAGTGACTTTCAGCACTAGGTGGGCCAATTGTCTGGGGATTGGCTCTCCTCCAGATTCCAACCTGATATCTCCCTGGTCCATAACAACAATGTTTTGTGTCTTCAGCACTAGGGTCTTACCATTAACCTCTGGTGGGTAATCAGGTGCTCTGAAAGAAATATGTTTTGTTTGCTTTGGGAAATCTTATAGGTCTCTGATCAACAGCTCATTGGGGGTGTAGATCACATCCTGGTACAGTGAATTAAAGGTCAGTACCAAGGGAAAATAAAATAAGAAAAAAGCTAGAGAAGAAAGAGAAACAGGAGAATTTTGAGGTTAGGCTTTGTCTCACTCACTCAAGGGCCCTTAATTAAGATGCTCCACCTTATAGTCTGACTTCCAGGAAATAGGATTATATGGTACCATTTCAATTTCGGTTCAGTTGTGTGTTCCCCTCAACCATTCCATTTTTCCAAGCCCTTTCCCCCCCTATTGTTAAAGCCTCAAGAAGTTATTAGGTTATGTCAGCAACTTGGGCAGATTCAGATTAGGAACTGCAGATGAGTGAGACCATGTGATGGTTCTCTTTCTGTGATTGTGTGAGTTGATTTATTCCAAGTACAACCATTTTTCTACAAATTATGTCATCTGCTCTTACTTCACAGTAGAATTCCATCATGTAGATATACCACATCTTGTTATCCATTCTCCGAATGATGAGCACCTGGGTTGATTCCAGGTTTTAGCTATTATGAATTGAGCGGTTATAAATGTGGTTGAGCAAATATTTCTGAACTGAGATGTGGAGCTTTTAGGGTAAATGCCCAGTAAGGGAATAACAGGGTCTGTTGGCAACTCTAATGTCATCATTTTCAGGTGTCTACCAAATTGATTCCTACAGTGGTTGTGGCAGGTTAAATTCTCACCCACAGTGATTGAGTGTTCCTATTTCTCCACAGCCTCAAAAACATTTGTTTTCATTTGAATTTTAAATATTTGCTATCCTTACTAGGATAAGGTGGAAACTTTTAGTTGTTTTAATTTGCATTTCCCTAATGGTTAGGGATGTTTAATATTTTCTTCAGTGTGTGTTAGCCATTTGTAGTTGTTCCTCTGAGTATCCCCTATTTAGTTCTCTGCCAGACTTTTGGAGTGGGTTGTTTGATTTTTTTTTTAATTGATTAGTTTTTTGAGTTTTTTGTAGATTCTAAATATTTGGTTGCTGCCAGTGGTATAACTGGCAATTGTTTTCTCTCATTCAGTGGGCAATCCATTGGATCTGACTTTAGTATGTTTGCCTGTGTAAAATCTTTTGAACTTAATGAGATCCCATTGGCTGAATG